>NC_088306.1:13269245-13581462 GCF_032854445.1 Liolophura sinensis
TTACATGTGTATGGGAGGCCTCCGTGGCTCAGTTGGTTAGTGCGCTAGCGCAGCGTAATGCCTCTCCCTAATGCAGTCACTGTGTTCAAGTCCAGCTCATGCTGGCTTTCTCTCCGACCATACGTGGGAAGGTCTGCTAGCAACCTGTGGATGGTCGTGGGTTTCCCCCGGGCCCTGCCCGGTTTCGTCCGACCATAATGCTGGCTGCCGTCGTATAAATGAAATATTCTTGAGTACGGCGTAAAACACCAATCATATAAATAAATAAATACATGTGTATGTATATGGGTATCGATTACTTATGTTTATTTGATTGGTAACACACTAAAGAAGTTTTCACCTGCGGTCAGGCCAAGTTTGAGTTGTGGTACCTAGAGGAAACTGGTTGGTAAATTATGAATTATTATTGTCAATAATCAGATTGAATGACCGCCCTTTATGTAAAAACAGCTAGCTCTGTGTCTTTATTAGATATGCTGTTGTGCAGTGTCTCATATTGTACCCTCAGTGGGCTGACCCAGCCTGACATAATCACATTATGGGTTTTCGGCGTATGCTTAAGCCTTTGCCCAACATGTGACTATTGGTCATAAATAGCTGCTGTAGGGTGTAGCCAGGGTTAAGCGGAGATCTCATTTATTCTGTAACAAGCCAAGATGGTAAAATTTATCCCCTTATTGGCCTATCTCCATGGAGATGGGTGACACTTGTATGTCAAAGGTCAGGGTAAGCAGAGATTGGTATACTGAGCTGTGATTAAGTTAAGTCATTCAGAGTGACAAAAACAATTTTGTATGGAATCTGGTTTAGTCAGAAACTTGTTTTACAGTACATGAAATGACTGAACAGCATGCAGTGAAATTTGCTATGAACTTTAAATTCAGTTTAATTACTACCCATGCCTCCCTTCCTGTGACATCTGACATTTACATGTTAAACTTTCTTTTTTCATCCACCCACTCTGGTGCTGTAAGACTTTCTACAGTAACCTTCTCTTCATTTTAAGCCAGGTCAGAGTGTAGGCCAAAATTCTCAGAGGGTAAATTTTAGAGAACTCTTCTGTCACGCATTTCAGCCCCAGTCAACAACAACTCATGGTGAAACAGTGTTATTTAAAGAGGCTAGATAGTTTTTGCTACAAATTCACAGACAATGCTGATATTTTGTGATAGGTAATTTTTTGAGCTATTCCAACAGCAAAATTCTAACAGCTAACATTTGAATGGATTCACACTGGGTACTTTTTCCACTGCAAATCTCTGTTACAACCTCTTTAACAAAGGTGTACTTATATCTGAAATCTCGACTTCTTTTAGAGTACTGGACATTCTGGAAAATTAACATTATATATTTTGTTAATTATTGCCATTAATTAACATCATATATTTTTTCTTCACAAATTAACACCATCTCATTACAGAGCTGCATTGTGATAATGGATCATCTTATACAATCTGAGATTCTGATAATTTTGAAATGCCTAAGGGGAGTAGGGATGTAATCTAATCTTTAATAAGCTTACTGTTGATCTAGATTACCTGAGAATGGCATTTGCAAACAAAACAAATTTACTGTAGCAGATGTACAGGTACATATACTTTCATCTCATGGCTACCAGTGGTGTTCATTATTGGCGTTTGTTTATAAAATATACATTCCCTTAATCAGTCACTCAGTCTGCTGTGTGATCAGTCAGTCAGTTGGTCAGTCAGGCAGACAACAGATGAAGGTGTTGCATGTAATTGGCTAAGTGTCGAGACGGCAAGAATCTTACTAAAAACCCAGCCAATTTTCAAAGACAATTACCGTCTAAAGGTACGAGTTCGTTTTCTAAAGAGCAAAGTTTACTCTGGCTGTGTTACAACTGGCTTTTGGTGAGGGCTCACTTTGTCACCTTGCATCCACAAAACCCCTTAATGCCAATTCACCTTGCCGGCAACTGGTTAAAAATCCCAAGAACCAATTTTCAAATGCTTGTGGGGTACTGTCTCTATAGGGCCTGCCCATTCAATCATTTAAATTAAATTAGTCGCTTGTCTCAGGAATAGGTCCTGAATTTAATTCGGCTGAAAATTTTCGGGGCCTTGTGTGAACAAGTATGAGTACGTATTACCACAGGACCCGATTTCCCCAGTGACGTCTTGGTAGTTACATGCAGATCATGTAAGCCTTAACAAGTGAGCAAATATGGCCCGTTTAGGCTGTTAGCACCAGCCTCATGTAACTCTCAGTTTCTAACTCTCCAATGGAGGTTACTGACTGTCCTCTATAGACTTATAACCTGAATTATGTCCATGAATTTTCACAATCAACAGGTGTCAAAGTATTTTGGGTGTAATCCCAGTATTGGCAGAAGTTCAGCATTTTAACACACCAAGGTGATTTGGAGTCCAGACTTGAACTCTGTACAGTTGATATACTTAATTGCGAAGTTACTTGACAGTATTATTAAAGGGTTTAAGAGGGATTGAACTTGCACTTGAGATCAGGCTCAGGTATAGACAATTATACTCTTTACAGGGTATAATTGTCTGTACAGAGTATGATTGTCTTTACAGGGTATGATTGTCTGTACTGCCCTTGTATAAGGGAAATATTCTTGAGTAATATTGCATAAACACCAGTTAAATAAACAAATATAAAAACAGTGGTTAACACAGTCCATCATGTAGATGCTCATTGCTGTGTTGTATGAGGTCACCAATTCTTGGATATGATGTATCATTATAGATAGACTGGAAGCTGCAGCATAAAGAGCTGAAAATGGCTAGTTTTTTCTTATAGATTTTTAGGTTGTGTCAGGCAAGATGTTAAGACTTCAGTAGTGTTATGGTGGATAACTATCCTCAAATTTGAACAGTACAGCTGAAAATTTTATTGCTTTGTGTATATTGAAGTGTCTTTCTTATAGTGACAAAAACTTTTAACAAGTTTAAAATAACACTTTAAATATCATCATTTTGTAATGCATAAAGCCCTATCACAGAGAGTGTTTTCATTAAACCATAACCTGGTTAATAAAGACTAAAGTTAAGCCAATGACAAAGTGAATGGTACAATGTAAGACCTGTATGTGCTACTGTGTCAACATGCCTCCATGTCTGCGGCAGGTTTAGTTGTGAAGATAATTTTTAAGCTGAAAGTCAAACTTATGGTTTATATGTGTTAAAATGTAGATTTGTGTAGTGGACATACATGTACTGGATTTGATCATCAGCCAGAATAATATATAATTGATATTACATGTAGCACATGGTGCATATGTGTTGCAGTTGTTGTCCTGGTGGAGGTGAAGAATCAGTAGGTACATGTAGCAGTGTCAGAGGGTGTCGTGGATAGTTACATGTATATCCATGATACATTAGTCTCGGAGCAAATACACAATATGGATGTTGCTGTAATGTTGCCAGTTGTGGTGTTTTGATGGCTAAGTAATCAATACATTTTATCTCCACATACTTGAGTAAGTACATATGTAAATCGATTTTGTTCTTTGCTTGTAGCTGCCTATATCAAAGATGATTCTAAGGGAAATGGCACTGTCTGATTCATGGAATCAAATTATGAGGTTCATAAATTATTATATATACACAGTGTCATATTCTCTAGGTGTCATCTTCAAGTACCCTGACATGAAATAAAGTGTATGGTTGCATTTAATTTAAGTTTTATCCCAGTGTAGCCAGATGGTGACATGAACAATATAATAACGGCCATGTAAAGGTGCACAGGACACAATTGCCTTGATGTGTCAGGTGGTCTTGCTAGTGGGTACATTTGTCTTAACCTTCAACTTGTGTTAAAATGTTAAAGGTTAAAAGGTGAAGATGTTTCTTGTGGAACTGCCTGCATGTGTGTGTCAGACAGGGATGGAAATACTTCCATGCCCAAAGCTTGATTTAGTGTTGATACAGTAATATGACATCAATGAACTGTTAAAAAACAATGGAGGTGGTGTCTGGAATTGAAGGTGTAAAATACATGGCGTGATTCTCCTTACCGTGAATTCTGTGTGGGCCAGAAAGCGACCAGTATAGAAGGCCTGGGTTCCGGAACAAGCCGCTCTAGAGAGGGACAGACTTTGTGTCAATCTCCTGCCAAAGTTGTGGGATAATGCTCTTTCCTTCTGGACTTTCCACTCGATTCATGTCAATTTGTTTTCCCAAAAGCTGTCTTAGTGTCGAGATGTAATTTCTATTTGACCATCCAGAATAGCACTGCAAACTGGGCCTCCCACAAATGTCTGGCATAGGCAGTGTCTTACTCTGTCCTAAGAAAGCCAATTGGAAGTCAGATCTGAGACCTAGCAGACCAATTAACGCCTGACAGATCAGAGCGTCTCAGACCGCTCAGAGAAAAGCTCAAGTCCGCAGTAGTCCTAAGGAATCAAAGCTGTCCTTGCTATTGGCTGAGATGAGGTGTAAGACCATCCCAGGAATCCATAAAATTAAGGTAAAGGTTTGTACAGAGTTGCTAACCATCCTAAGATCTTGCCATTGTCAGAAATCTGGCTGAAAGTCGTAAGTCAGCTGGTTAAGGGTGATTCTAGAAGGTACAGACAAGGTGTCATGGAATAAGGGAGTTTTAAGACCAGACTCCCCACCCGTATTCCCAGTTCTGTCTGGAGCTGAGCTCTCTTGGAGTCCCCTTGACTGCTCTACTTTCTCAAGAGTCAGCAGGATGCCTAACAGCTTTTGACAGTCATTGGGTCACTGAAGGATGGCCTGTTTCACTGACGATACATCTGTCTTCAAATGACTGGAATTCAATCTGAGCAGATACCTTGCCAAATTGACTGCACTACAGATGTTCAGTCTGATTCCATAGGATAACACACTCAAAGGTACCTCAGCCGAGAAACTTGCCTTTGTTATCCAGTATTACTCTGTGGGATTTTCCCATGCCTGAGATCAATAATTTCAGCGAACAAAAGTCCAGAGAGGATTTTGACAGGGATCCTGCAGTTGTATAGTTCATCGGCCCACAGAATTGTTCTCTGTAAAGCTTCATTCACCTATTCACCTATTGCTGACTTTTTACGTGTCTCTCTGACTGGCATAGGAGCAGCATTTGTGAAAATTCCCATTTTGGAGTTTTAAATGACATGGAAGTTGTTGTTACAGAAGTGGTATTAACATTCACCTCTTAAAAATCTTGGAGAAGATGTTGTTGTGAGGCTATTGAAGAGGATACACAGCATTACCAGGGTGACACTTGAAGCCTCTTGAGGTTCAGCTGAAGAAGAATCGTCAAGAAAGTTATTAATTTAACACAGTTGTACAAACTTTTCAGGCCGTGTGGTGCTTGCAGTGCCCTCCAGTCACTCACGGGCTGTTTATCGCAGGAACAATATAGGTTGAGGTACACCTAGGCGATATGTATTGCGTCCAGTGTTAGCTAAACTTTCTTCCTGTCCATTCACAGAGCTTTATCAATCATAGCCTGTGAGAGTAGTGTACAGTGGGTTGAGCCAGGCCTACCAGCCTGAGTCACTTCTCCAGGTTGGAGTGGTATTAAGGTAACAACAGTATATCCCTTACCCCCAAGTAGCATATGGCTCACTCAGACAGCTCTAGCACTGCCTAGAGTAACCCACTGGCTAGGGACAGGCTAGGTAAGGGCTAGCACCCTTCAGCTCTGTACATATCCTGATCAGGGCAGTGTTAAGGCAGGAACTCCTGGAGCTGGTGATGGAACTAGCTTAGTGGGTAGCCTGCTCTCCCATTGAGAAGGCCTGTGGTATGAGTAGAATACTGCTCCCTTACCCAAAGACAGACACTGTGTAACAGGCTTTGGGGCTGTGACGCTTACAAACAGATTGTCTCACTTAAACATGTCCTCAGACAGTGCTGTTTAGCAATTGTGTGCCACGGTAAGTAAAACTTTATTTTACCTGGAGACATTATTCTAATAGATGCAGGATTAATAACTAGGTGTCCGCTGAGACAGTCATTATTGTTTTGATAGGAGACCAGCCTTAGGTAGCTTATCTGGTGATATCGGTTCTCAGCGGAAATGGAAAAGCACCACTGCCATGCATAAGAAGGCAGTTTTAATTTCAGTTGTGATTTATCATGTCTTAATATATTCAAAATCAGAGTTTTTGTTTGTCTGGCTCTAAAAGCTGGTAGGCTTACACAATGGACATGTTTTACCAGCAGAAATGTAGTGTGACTTGTTTTTTGCCCATGTTTTCAAAATTACACTGTTTTGATAATAGTTGATATAAAATATTCAAGGATGTTATGAAGTGGTATGGAATTCAAAAATGATTTTACGCAGTGATATTACATAATGCTGTGAATAGAAATATATCCTTCTCACATTGTTCTGTTATCTCATGGATGGCCATAACATTAGAATTTTAATCTATGATAGGATTTTAAATCCATGCTGATTTGTAGAAAAATGTAAACATATTTCATTTTTAAAAAAAAAATGGCTTTGTAATCCTGTGTCACAATGATTACTATCTAGGTTCAGATACATTTAGACAATGTGCATGTTATGTAAAACCAAGTCAGTTCATAACTTCATGAGATAATTAAATTATTGTGTCTTGTATAATCAAGAGGAAAGGGCTCTGTAAGATGTAAGATGGTTGTAAGATTGCTGTGTGGGGTCATTGTCAAGTGTTTGTGGTGGATGAAAGTTGCCCAGTAGGGGCCATTATTATTTATTTATTTATTTATTTGATTGGTGTTGTATGCCGTACTCAAGAATATTTCAGTTATACAATGGCGGCCAGCATTGTGGTGGGAGGAAACTGGGCAGAGGCCGGGGGAAACCCACGACCATCCGCAGGTTGCTAGAAGACCTTCCCACGTACAGTCGTAGAGGACGCCAGCATGAGCTGGACTTGAACTCACAGCGAACGAATTGGTGAGAGACTGCTGGGTCATTACACTGCACTAGCTCGTTAACCAACTAAGCCACGCAGGCCCCCAGGGCTATGATTACATACAGGGTAGAAAGAGTCATAGGCATATTGAATGTAAAGGAATGTTCTCTCTTCTTACACATGGCGTTTGAACTTATTCTGTTGAGGACATAGGTCAAAGCAGTTTCCTGTAAGTATTCCTGCGGGGCTCATATTTATTAAGCAAGTGAAGACTTAAGCGTCATAAATTTGAAGTGCTTAAAAAGACAGACAGAGCAGAAAAGAACTCAATTTGTGACGAGTACATCTCTCTGCAGGAAAGAATCATAATGATTGTACTAACTTTTTGTCGTTTTTGTCGTAGCTGTGTCAGAATTTTGGGACTTAAGTCTTAAGGTCTTTGATAGATATGGGGCCTGGTGAATAGAATGATCCAGAATTGACTGCATTTATCATCTTAACATCCAAATGTTATCACCAGGCCTGTCCCAAATGTTTAATCACAGTTTCAGGTTTGTGTCTGGAGTTATCACTTTAAACATTTGCAGGATTCCTTAAAAAAAGTAAAAAACGGATGTAAAAACAGGGAAGTTCCACTCATCTCTGGGGTGATATTTTAGTAGATTACTGTGTTTTGTGTCACCAATATTTATGGACACTGACAAGTTCACTGAACACCTGGGCCTTTTTACTATATTCAGTTGCTATGGTCAGTTTGTGTTGAGTAGGAATGATTTGATTTGGGTCAATCATTGGTTTTTCTTGGCATTTTTTCCATGTTAGCATTGATTTATTGGGTGGAGGGTGGGGGCATTGAGCATTTTTTTTGGAAAGTTTCCTATCGCGTCCAAGGGCATTGTCTATATAGGAATGATACATGTAATTTTATAGAGTTTTTGTGTCAGGGAAAATTGATTGGATTATGACTTTGATTAGAGCATTCGTTAAGCGAGAGATTTTCTTTAGAATGTATGGAAGGGGTTATAATTAATAAACTAAATTTACATGAAATAGACCACATGAACATCACAGGCTTCTGGGACTATATATTTGTTCATGGCCTTGAAGTCAAAATGCAGTCATACCCATGCCATGGGATTTCTGACTTCTGATTTCTGAAATGCTGTACGTGTTATATACATGAACACTGTCACTTTGAACATTTAGAGTGGTTAGATACAAGGAATCTATGCTATACGCATCTTTACGTGTACATAATAGAGATGTTACCTGTCCAGCTTATTGATAAGACACATACCTGTCCGTCTAATGTCCTGCTCCTCAATGTAATTATGGGGAGCATGATGCAGCTCAGTGTTTAAAATGTAGCCCCAACCTTGGGGAATTTCTGCATTCACTTCTTGTCGTTGTGATAACACTTGTGAGTCAATTTGCACTATCCTGTGATAAATTGAGCATCACTTATTGTGTGCAGGTCTCTACGTAATACATGGACTAGTTTTTCAGTAACTTGCCAAAGGTTGGTGGTTTAATTACCATGGGCATTCCTATCCTCTACCAACTGCCATTGTACAGGTGGAAAATTTTTTTATCTATGCCATTAAACAAGAATTAGATAAAAAGATAATTGTTTGTTTCATATAAAGGTTTGTCTGTGTAACCTCCAGAAGCATCATCTAGCCACCAGTACTTTAAGATCAAAAAATAAGGCCTAGACTACTCACCTGCCTCTTCACACTACACTAGAAAACTGATCTTATTTGTGGATCAAGCCCTGCACTGTATGATGCGTTGTTGTTGATCCAGCAGATAGATTAACAGAATATATGCACTTGTGTACTTTAATACTTGCTTCTGTGTGACCTAATTTAAACTAAAATGAATGCATTTGGTAGTTTGTATAAGGCTTGTTTGTTTTCAAATTATACTGTTTGCCAGGCATGCTACCTTGTTTTTAATCAAAAATTATATGTGCATTCCGTATGAACACTTACAACATGTCGTTAATAGGAGATTAATAATTAACAGTTAATTAATAGTTAATTAATTAACTATTGTTAATAGTAAAATGACAGTAAAGTAACTAATGCATTAACATTTACATGAATATCAATAATCAGTTCTCATAAGTTCAAACAAGTACAGTTGTGATGTTGTCAACACCACTGTCTCTAACTTTGTATTAATATTTCTTCACAAATGGCTCCAAATTTGGACTTATTACTCCTTTGTGTAGTGCCCTTGGATATAGATGCGTTTGGTTAAATAATTTATGCTTATTTTCTATTTTGGAGTTACTGTTCTGCTGTTCGTAATATACACCCTCTGGCTTTTACGCCCAACAACTTTCATTTGGAATTTGTTCTGGACAAAGATGTGCAGATGTCTTTTTTGCTTTTTCTTTTGTTTTGTTTTTTTGTTATGGGTGTTTATGTTATTGGAACTGGTTCACCCCTGAGTGTATTTTCCTTATGTACACCTCTCTCCATTCTGATATTCACTCTGTGACCTTGACATTGTTCAGTTTGTGGTGCTGTCCCATCATTTGTCAGTGCTAACGTTCAATAAACTTGCTTATCTTGATCTTACAGCTACAACCCCAGAGAAGGCTTTTGTGGAATGATCTGTTTTTTATTGCAGACGTTTAGCACTATGATGCCTTCATATATAAACGCATGGATGATTTTTTATCTTTGGTTTGATTTTCTGTCAGAAGGTGGCTGAGGGTTTTTAATAATATTGAAATAATCAGAACTACATCAAGTATAAACATGCCAGAAATGTCTTCTTTTGAATGATTTGATGAATATTATGTGCAATAAACTCTAGAAGGCACTGGTATTTTGGGGCTATAATTTATATCCTACCCAATGCAATAAGCTTGCACTAAGTGAGGCTTTGAAATAAGAATTGAATTTTAAATTTATATGTGGATAGATCCCAGGCCTCTTTCACAATTTTGTCCTTCAGAAATCATCTATAAATGAACCCTTGTGTTTTCACCCATCTCTTCCCTGTTATTGTTTTCTGTTATTGTTTTCTTTTATGAAACTTATCATTTGACAATACAGCCTTCATTAAGTCCTCACAACAGATATGAGATGTGCTGTTGGATTTAACTAAAGTGGATTGTAATAATGAAATAAATACACATGTAATTTTGAGCTTCCCTGTACTATTAAAGTGTACGTATAGCGTTTGTCATAGTACCTCAAGCGTGGATGCCCAGTTACCGCTTAAGCAATGGTAAGGTGAATGTTAAACATTGAGCTCAGGCTTTACATACATGTAAAGAACAATTGACTCTAATTGCTACAAGAAGACACAAAGACCTAATGACTTCTTACTGTCGAATGACTGCAAAATTTGTTACGTAAGAGATGGAAGTGCAAAGCATGCATTTAATAACACCAATTTAGAATTATAAAAATTCTGTTGTTATTGGAATGTTGATGTGCCTAGGTTAATACATTTAACAAAATTCTCGTAAAATTGAAGTGAAAATAATTGCATCACAGAAACTTATGTCCTATGTGATAGTGTTTTCACAAATCAACTTGTTTCGCATTAATGTTACCCTTTTGCATTAATGTTACCCTTTTGCATTAATGTTACCCTTTTGCATTAATGTTACCCTCACCTAAGTACTACATTAAGGTACATGTTACATGCTGGCTATAGGCGCAGACATGTTGATATATAATAAAAAAATCTGAATGATCTCAATGACTGTAAGGAATAGAAACCTTGCTGGACACCAGTTGTAAAATACTATCATTTAGATTCCAGTTAATCCCAACTGTGATATGAGCTGCCTTTTATCTCTGACAGTTTTGAGCTCAATAAATGGGCTTAGCAGTCACCCAGAATAAGCTGGATGGCCAAGGCGTCTGTTCGGCCGTCGGGCGATACCCCACTTTCAATCAATAAGGGGGAGTCTCAGCCAGGAGGTAATGAGGCCAATGTAGGCCTAGGCAAAGATACAAATTGTACAGCAAACTGAATTATAACAGATCCAACAGTGTACAGTACACTAATGATATTACATTGAGCTCACATGAGTGATTAGCTAGTTGTTGATTCTGTGCAGTAGTTGATTCGGGATGTCATTAACTTAAGGATTGTTTGTCTGACTGCATGAGGCAACATAGTCTTGAGGACCTCCCAAAAGCCCTATATGCAGCCTTCTACATAAGGAAATCACTTTGGTAGCAGTCTCTTTTTAGAAATCTTGTCCCACTAATTGAGGGACCACCTGCAGACCACAGTGTAGATGGTTTTCTTGATTATCCTGGATAATATTGGATACCTGGATAATGTTTCCTCAAATCTTCAAATGACTGGGTCCAGAAACTAAACTTTATGCAAAAGATACGTGGCATTCCTTGGGGGGGGGGGGGGGTGGGGGGAGAAGGCTGGAGAAAAAAAGTGGGCCTGACAGATGAATATGAATACATGCCTGTGATCGCTGAATGTCTGATACTCAGACAAGGCCACATGCATAATTGATCGTCCCAAGGAACTATATTATCCAACATAAAAAAAAAAAAACGTTCATCTCGAAGACTTTCAAGACCCTGTCTTGGGTCATTGGTTAAATGCCTTAATTCATCAGTGATCAACCTTGATGCCGTGGATGTACTTTTACAGACAGTATGTTGACTATTGGATTAAGTGGCTTTATGTTCAAGTGAGTCAAATGGCATGGAGTATGAAGTAATTGCTGTCAAAAGCTTGTTCATTGGTTATGATTTTCTGCAGGTCTAAAGTTTAATGAGCGAATCAGGGAGAGCTGATACTAGGGCTATGAGGTCTATAAGGACAGACCAGGGAAGGGCTTCGCTTAAAACATGATCTGAGGTAAAGAAGGGGATGAGCTCTTCCCTCTTTGTGGCATCCAGGGGAAGCATTCTTGTTTTTGTGACAATGGCCAGAGAATTGTTTTTGCATATTTCTGGCATTTCGGTGGAGATATTTCAGGCCTTTGGGGTATATAAACGGCCTCTGTAGGGTAGACTATCTGATTACTCAGATGGATTCCTCACAGAGCTTGGATGTTCCTCCTCCCTCCTCTAGCCTTTAGATGACCTCACATCGCAGACCAGTAACTGATCACTCCAAACTGCGTTCTGTGCATTCAGATCCAATGCTAACTGCGATATCTGAATCTAGCAGCAACATATTTTGAGGAACTTACCTTGATGTGTATATTCTCACAGTGAAGCTGATCAGCGCTTGATCGATGAAGTCCTGCTTTCAAATCCATTCTGAGATGGTCAGACTGTGGCTTTAAGTCAGGAGGATTGTCAAGGTCCTGGGAAAAGTGGTGGTTTTACTACGGGCAAAGATTCCTCAACCCATAAAACTGACCAGTGCAATGCAGCTGGCACTATTGTATACAATGGCATTAATTCTCAATTTACAAGCAATTGAATAAATAGAACTTACAGATTTTAAACATTATTTACCGAAACTTTGGAGTATCAAATATTAACAGTGATATTAAGACATTTGTAAATTGGTATGTACATGTATATGACAGATGAATGTACATGGAGATTCAGTATTTGTATTTCCAGTCATAACCCTTTCATAGTGAAGGACAGAGTCAACTCCATCATGTGCCCATCGCTTAATTTACTACAGTACAGTTTACCTACAAATTAATCAGTGAAAAATGCTAGAGGGTATTTGTTAGGGAAGAAATCCAGCATTGAGTAAAAACCCCATGGGTACCTCACTCCCACCAAGAAAACATTTGATTTCCCATTTGAATATAGAGTGTGTTTTTCACTGCCCTGTCATGTAGAGTTTCTTGGTGTGGCTGTGACGATCAGGGTGGAAAAGATGTTGCTCATGCATGTTCACTTGTCGTTATTACACTTGTGCTATGAGCATGAAGTGAAGTTGGCCTGACGTAGGCCTTTACTGGGGTAATAAAATCTGGTTCTACGCTTTCCTGCTTCCTGCCTCTGCTTTCCCTTACTCCTGTAAGGAGGTGAAACGATAATGTGGCAGCAAGAGTTAGCATGCTTGGTAGAGTGCTTTCCTCAACTTACATCACCACGCCTTCAAAAGTGACTTTTTATTTTTTTTTTTCGCTTTTTTTTTTCAGCTGAGAAAACTTTCTGTTGAAGTTTGGTGCTGACATTTTGACACTGATATGGGATGATGGTGTATGATGAGGGATCAGATGACACCGATTAAGTCGGGAAAAATGCCTTTAAGGCGTCTTCACCTGACCAGAATACTTGACCTGATTATCTCTAACACACGTTTACTTACACATAGCAAAACGCATTCTGGGGGAAGTCTGTGATATATTTTCATGTGCTGCATTTTATTGATCTTTAATGTGGATAAAGAAGGAGTTGCAAATGGGTATCCAAGAAACATGAAATTAGGTATTTTTGCTTTCAATTATCACTTTGAATTTTAGTATGTATTTTAACTAAGTTTTAAGTAAACATAGATGCTACATATATTATGTAGTGGTGAGTTTTGATGTGGCCTCAATCTGTTGTTTCAGCAATTTATCGTAGGTTACCTACACTTTTGATACATGACCAAATATCACCTGTAAAGCCTTGTATAGATCTTTGACAAGAATGTCCCATATGAGGTTTAAAAAATTGGGTTCCATTATTAGAGAGTCTAAAAGTTTTTTTTTTTCTTGGATGACATGGATGACATCCTTTTGGTTTAGTCCATTTTTATTTATTTATTTATTTGATTGGTGTTTTACGCCATACTCAAGAATATTTTACTTATACGACGGCGGCCAGCATTGTGGTGGGTGGAAACCAGGCACAGCCCAGGGGATACCCCACGACTATCCGCAGGTTGCTGACTGACCTTCCCACGAGGAGAGGAAGCCAGCATGAGCTGGACTTGAACTCACAGCGACCGCATTGGTAAGAGGCTTCTGGGTCATTACGCTGTGCTAGCGTGCTAACCAACTGAACCACGGAGGCCCCCTAGTCCATTTTTAACATGAAATGTAATATTGGCCATGTGTTCCTACTCAGTCTTGACAGCTACTTAGGACATGTAATATATACATCTTGAAAATTCTTCTCCTCCATGAACTTTCACATACATCATAATACACAGTGTATTATGTTCACAAGTTCAAATACTTTAGAATTTAAATTTGTCAATTGCCACACATGGATGTCTGATATAAATATATATGACTGCTTTAATTTACCATGATGTTTGCAGGATGATTCATCTGTTTTGACACGTGCATGTTATTGGAGGTATGGTATTATGACTTCACACCTCATTGCTTATGGATTTTGGTGATTTACTATGAAACAGTCTGCTCAGTCCTTCGATGATGGATTCCGCATAAAATGTACTACTTCCAAATTAGTTAATTTGATCACATAAGGTGGAGGAGACCCAGTGATGTTGTGTCAAGATGTCTAAACTGATGGCACCCTACAGTCTTTTACCTAAAACATATGGTTTCTGGCAGATTCGCTTTTTGAAGTCTTGGGAGGCAGAGCTGTACCATGTTTTGCTCATGAGATGTAATTCTGTTAATGACAGCTGAGTTTATGAGCAATACCATGGCAGTAAAACCCTGTCTCTGTGTGAGGCAGCAAAGTGGAAAAATCTCATCAAAAGTCCTGTACTGTTTGTTGATGTTTCCCCCACTGGAATGACATGCACTGGCTTGACATTGATGGCCTGTGATTGGTCCATCTAGACAGCCAAGTTTTGCCCCAGACATTGGGGAACTGTTATGGATTCTGACAGTAGGAATGCCTCACCCTGCAAGCAGGAGACTGTGGAATGCATGAAAAATTAAAGAATAAACTCTGTCAGATTCTGCTTTTTTGGAGGAACAAGTGCAAAAAAAAAAAGGTCTTACAGAGAGGTTCGTAGAAATATGATAATTTGTACATGTTGGGCTTGCGGATCAAGCAAATATGATTTCATGGTGAAGACCTCACTGTCAAAGCTCTTTGAAATTGTAAATTGTCCTTGATCAAAGTGGATTATTGGAGGTCAGTACATGTACCGTAATAAGAACATTATTAATGCCAGTAATGTGTGTAGGAAAGTGAAGTTGATCTGCATGCTGCTTATTGCTATACCACTTAATGTTTTCATATCATTCTATGATGCTTAAAGTACACAAATCTATATGGCATGGGCAATTATGGCACAAATCTATATGGCATTTACAAATATGGCACAAATCTATATGGCATGTACAAATATGGCACAAATCTATATGGCATGGGCAATTATGGTACAAATCTATATGGCATTTACAAATATGGCACAAATCTATATGGCATGTACAAATATGGCACAAATCTATATGGCATGTACAAATATGGCACAACTCTATATGGCATGTACATGTGAGTATTCTTGATTGTTTGTACAAGTTTTCTTGTCTGAAAAGTAGGAAACTACCAATGTTTGCTGTGAAATGTCACATGCTATACAGGCCTTTAGTGTGATGGAGCAAAAAAATGCTCAGGGGATAGGTATCTTTCAAGATGTGTATGCCAGGGGGGAAATATGTAGATTTAACTTTTGTAAGTGGTGGTGATTTCACAACAAATATGTTTGAAGACACAGAAAGACATGGAATGATCTTCCTGAAGATGAATTTGAATTGGGTGTGTTCGCAGTGTGTGGTGAAAGAGTAGTTGCCTTTCACTCCTGAAATTTATATTGTCTGTAACTGTAAATAGGGGTGTTTTGACTTGTAGACTGAAGATGCTTTGATTGTGAACAGGTGCATGTGTAATACTGTTGATAATTTCTGTTAAGCTGTAAGTTATTATGGCTGTGTACAACATCACAAGCTCGGTATCCTGTTGGGAGAATTTCGGTGTAGGAAAACAGGGTTTTGTTTTGATATTGGTATGCGGAAAAGATGCAGGTGCAACCACCTGGTGACTGGCAAGGTCATGAACAGGGCAAACTTTGGAAAGAGATCACTTGCTCACAAACGTGATGATCGTCAGAGATAAACAAAATTTCAAGGAGGCTATATTTGTTTTTTTTTTTATCTTGTCCTGCATTTGTCTTTGTTGTTATTATGTCATGGCCAAGAAGAGTGCAGGCTGAAAAAAGTAGTTGTAACACATGTAGCAGTTACTTTCCTAAAGATGAAGTCCATGAAGTTTTAAATGCGAAAAAAAAAAAAACAGGTAATAAATTTAATTTACTCTGTAAATGTCCATGTACTGTACTGGAAAGTGTAACAAATAGGTTCAAAATGTTCTTTCTCAGAAGCTTTCACAGTACAGAAACATGCCAAGTTCAGTGAGTGACATGATGTGTGGGCCCTGTAAATATTAAGCTGTACTGATAATGTCTTATTATCATACCAGTGATTTCCCTACCCTGATTTATGATTGTACACGTGATTTATTAGCACCTTTAATAATTCATATACCTGGAATGAAAGCATCTTATTAAAGTTTTGTAGGGTGTAAAGGATAGTTTGTAAGCTTGAAACAAGGGTGACACTGCCACAGTGCGATAGTTAAATAGGACAAACCAGGGTGTAGAAATGTCTCCCTCCATTGTCAGACAAGGGAAGCATTCAGTTCATAATGTATGGACATGTAAGTGACTGTTAAGCCCAACAGGGCTGCCTGTATATACAAACATATATATGTACTACAAGCTAATTAGTTCCATACAGGAGAAAAGTGGATTATTATTTTTTTTCTTTCTTATTTTCTTTTGCTCATATTTGCTATCATTTCCTGTAAAGTGAAAACAACAAATGAAGCTCATGCAAGATTTAAAATTGATTATAAAGGCAACTTCCAATATTAAATGGCGGTTTATTTCTTCAATAATAATAAAAATTGCATATTAGGAAGGTTTGAGTGGCTTTATTAGGATTCTTTAGAGTTTTTAATGAATTTGAACTTTAACACATTTAAGTCAATGTGTTACGACATACCTAAATATTTTAACTTCAAAATTTAATGATGTAATTTGAAAATAATATTTCATGAAGTTTGTGAACATTGTGTTGAAAATGTACATGTGTCCATTACAACATGAGGCTGTGTATATACACAGCTTCCGAGCTACTGGGTTGGAAATGTGTCTGTATTAACCCATCAGTCTTATCAGGGAAACCATAAAACAAACAATAAAGCATTGAAATGACCTGCTGACAAAGACAAGTGTGATTCAGTCAAAAGTATAAGAGTGAGTGAGTGAGTGAGTGAGTGAGTGAGTGTGTGTTAGGGGTTTAACATTGTATTTATCAATTTTTCAGTCATATGATGACGAAGGAATCCTTAGAGTGCATGTAATGTGCCTCCTTGTTGCAGGATAGATTTCTTTTATCTAGTGCTGCTTCACTGAGACGTCTTACCGAAGGCAAGTAAGCCGCCCCGCCCGAGCCATTATACTGATACGGGTCAACCAGTCATTGCACTAACCCCTTCATGCTGAATGCCAAGCAAGGAAGTTACAGCTTCCTCTTTTAAGGTCTTAGGCAAAAGTATAAGAACACTTAAAAGCAATTTACTGAAAACAAATATACAGTGTAAGTAAGATAGATTAAAACCCTCCTTCGAATTAAGCTCTTTATTAAGCTGTCTACTTTGAATCTTCCTTCTTTTTTTTTTTTAGCAGAATTGTTCTTGGAAAAGCTTTAACAAAGTAAGATGGAAGAGAAGTAATAAATCCATTATTTACCATTTTCTGGCTCTGTGCGCCTGATGCTTGTCCGCATGATAAATGAAGTTATAACACTACTCTTCTGAAATGCTATACATTTTTCTTTTAAAAAACATTAGCTTTGATATATGGAAATAGTTTGAAAAAATTTGGATTTTGTTGGGTTATTTATGGCCTTTTCTTAATTTTTTGATAGTGTAATCTTCTAAATGCTTAGTTACTGTTGTGTTCTGTACATGTCGTGGAATCTGTCTTTTACTGAGATGTTTTCTGCAAGGGTAGTCTGTTTAAATCTGACTTTGAACATCTTGAGGTATATAAGTCATGCAGGCCTATAGGGGAAGGAAGCTCCAGACAGATGGAGGGATGAGACGATTATGGCATCTCACCAACTTAGCAAATTCCCTGACTTAAACCTGATAACCAATAAGAGCTGGATTTGAACCCAAAACCCTCATTGATGAAGGGTAATAGTGGCCCACGGCGACAGTGGTTTTGTGGCAATACCCAGCCTCAGAGGTGCATCTTGTATGTGCATACGTGTATATGAAACATTAGGTCTTGGGAGCGAGGAGGCTCGCAAGCTGTTTGAAGCTTGATTGGCAGTTAGATAATACACACTTACATGGGATAGGTGCTGTTTAATATCAGGTAGAATTCACAAGGTGTCTGTTAAGAGTATACTAGTATTTGGTTATTGGAAAAGAAAAGTAGTGCCCAAACTTTTAGCAGTTAAAGTTAGAAATTTAGTAAATCTCTTCAAAGATCTGCAATTTAGTGATTGAACAATGTATTCATGCTGGGTGAAAAGCAATTAAGATTTTACAATGTTTTAATGATAATGGCATCAGGGAACCTTTTAGTATTACAGTAACTCATACAGCGTAACTTTATCATGGTAATGGCATCAGTGAACCTTTTAATATTACAGTAGCTCATACAGCGTAGCTTCATGATGATAATGGCATCAGGGAACCTTTTAGTATTACAGTAACTCATACAGTGTAACTTCATGATACGACATTCTATGTATGCTCCGGAGCAATGGGAATAAAAAAGCGACAAAGTAACAAGAAAAAAGATATGAAAACCATGCTGGTTTGAAGCATTTACCAAGAGAGTTACTGCTGTGTCACAGAAGGCAAAGGTCAAATCTGACACCTTCAAGTGGTTGTTGTGGAATGGAAACTGACTGTAACATGGAGCAGCCAGGCCTAACACCTTAGTCATGCCAGGCATGTCCTGAAAACCAGAGGTGGTCCAATGAATCTATAGATAAGTCATCTCTCCTATGCAGTATCTACTGCATATTGTCTGCATGGCCAGAGAACAGAGCGAATCAAAAATCACAGAAGTGACCAGACAAGGTTATGAGGGCGTATTAACTTTATGTGGCTCAGGTATTTTAGTAGAAACTTTTTGAATTAGTGATGCATATTTTTTTGCGACTTGGAAAGGCTTTGGTGATAAAATTTCAACTGAGACAACAAAAACAACATACGTAACATGCACATATAGTCACTTTTAGCTCAGAACCACATTTTGGGACCTATTGTTTTTCATTTTCCACTTCTTTCTGTTTGTTTATCTGGTACATAAGAGCTAATCTCTTCCTTACTCGTAAAATAGCTCTCTTTGTTTGACTTCAGGGTGAGTTGAGCATTTGGTGTCCCCTTACTGACACTTGTTGTTTGAAGAATTCTGAGAAAACAATCATGTTGAGATGTAGGTTTAAATTTGGTGTGAACATACATGTACACGAATCAGTGAGGTGGTGAACGCATGTGGATTTCGCAGCGCTGTGAAATGAGTCGATGTGCAGATATTATTGACAGTGACTTGATATATGATTAATGGGTTGAATATCAACACAAATTCTCTATTATTTTGACTCATATGTTTTGGGTTTTTTTTTTTATTTTGGTCAACAAAATGCTTGGCAGCAAGGAAATAGCTGGTGAGCATTTTTCCACTCTCCTTTTTGCAATTTTTTGACAAATAGTAAGCAAGTATTAAAACAGGCCATGAAATTTGGTGTGAACGAAACGATCATTCCCAAAAATGCAGCACCTGAACTGCATGGCACTGAACGGGTATATTGGAGTTAGCCACACAACGGCCATTCTGCAAGACGATCGGAAGCTAGAGATCATCTGATCTCCTTAGTAGCAAACGACGTGGGTGAAGAAAACGGTCCTCTCAATGTTGTTTCATAGGAAAATGCTTATTTTTGAATCGCTGTCAGCGATCTTGTATCCGTTGGATTTGTAAAATTTTCAGATTTTCAGATTGTCTGAGTATTTCTGCAGAGCTTTCAGGAACTAGGCCCTACTGGTCATGAGCGAAGTGGCAAAAAGTAACCTTTTCCCCAATGCTTTAACATTGGGCTGCCATTTTGTTTTAGACATGAAAGGGTGGTCATGTGACCCCCAACTTCCGAACTATCTTATAGAATCCTCAGCAACAGCTATCACAAAATAGAAGTGGTGTCAGTTGTTAGAGCTACCTCTTCCCAGGTTGTTTGAATACAACATTGGCAATAAACAACCGCCAATAGGACTGTGAACGAAAGCGTCATTTGTGCCGTGATGCTGCAAAGTGTTCTATACTGAACTTGAACTCAATGCCATTATGCACTAAAATTTATGTAGTCACCAGCTTTGCGCTCTCACTAAATTCTGTTGAGATCCACGCTCTATTTATTAATCGGGTCAATGCATCTGCGCTGTTTCATGTCATTGTGCCGTGAAGACCAGTTTAAACCATTCCGTCAAGACCAGTTTAAACCATTCGTTAACTTTGTAACGACGTGTAGGTAACTCCCAAGAAGCCTTTTTTTGTTAAAGCATTTAGCTGAGAAATTACTCCTCGACTTGGAGCCACATTTTCCTGCCAAAGCATGTGTATTACATGTCTCCTTTGCTATGTACGCGACACGTGCTAGCTGGCGGCATTCATCACTTATGTATTGCGCTCTTGGTGAGCTATTGGTTGGCGGAGAAAGGTGACATTCAGTTTTAAAATTTAAAATTTAAAATTTCACTAGTCAACAACTTTTCATGAGCTGGTTATCGCTGACATTCCATCGTGTCAATGGTTGTATTATTTCACCCTTTGGACAAATCTATTTTATGAGACAGGGATGGTGAGGGTTCCACAAGCCTGTTGGATTTTACACACACTACAGGTAGCTAACTGTAAAAGCAATTATTAATCATCAAAAAAAATAATAATAAAAATGCTCAGGAATACTGCAGGTTTTATAGTGGCTTTCTGATCCACCATGATCTATTCCGGTCACAGTTGCCCACCCATGTAGCCATTGAGCTTTCCGAAGATTCAACCAATACAATACAGCCAACTTCATATGCAAATTAATAGGCTTTGCCGAAGTTGCAGTAAATAAAATGAAAAAATCTGCTAGGAAGTACTGTAGATGACTTCATTAGCCACATTTTCAGGTAACTAGTTTGCGCGATTGATTGGTCTGTTTTCATGTCGCAGTGAAACCAAACGATCGGTTGTTCAAGACTTAAAACCAATAACCGATTTTTTGGTTACGTCAACCACCCGAATTTCATGGCCTCTTAAAATCAAGTGTTTTAATTTACTGGCATTTTTTTTTGGCAAAGGAGTAATGCCTCATTCGCCTATACAGCACATTATGCGAGAACAATGGCAGGGTAAGAGCATTGTCATTGCAGGGCCTTTCATGACCAGGACTACAACAAGCTTTTTCAACGCATGATCGCAACCTCTGGAGTAAAACAGCATGAAATCGAGCAGACCATGCTTTTTTTTTTATAATCGACATATATTTCCACCAAACAATGTAGTTTTTTGTTTCTTTTCACCAATCAGAAGACTAACATTTATGTGCAGCCACACGGCAGATATGTTTGTTCTTTATATACATTATAGCTGCTAGTCTATTTGTCTTTCAATTCACATTCCTTCCCCGATATTTTGTCAGTATATTCTTGCAATATTCTTATATTCTTCTAAAGTATTCAACTATTTTTCTAAGTGGATCTTCTATATGTAATGGTCTGTTTTGTTTGTTTTTTTTGCCTCAAAAATCCAATTTTTAGCCAATACAAGTGGAGTGTTTATTATTTTTTTTTTCGTTGGCTATAACTCTAGAATTACTGTGGTATTGTCAGTTTTGCACAAAAAGTTGCACTCCTGCTTTAACCATCTTTTAAATCTCGGCCAAAATATTTTACAAAAATATTCCACACTGGAAAAATAGATGATCAGTGATTTCTTGTTCAGAAATCATGTTTTCTGCCAATTTTGTAAAGATAAGATAGGACACATCCGGTTCAAAATTTTGCAGTGAAAATATCTTAATCTTACACAGCATAGAACACCATTCAAATAAATAAATAAACCTTAATCTTATAACTTTAGTACTTTTGAAAAGAGATAAGAAAAGATTTTTGACATTAATATAGTAATAACAGTATGGCCACTATAGCTGATAGTGTACATATATCTTAGACTTATGATTGCTGTCTTTAAGGAAAAAATTATTGCATTGTACATGTATATGTATTATATGTCAAGTGTAACAAACTTGCCTCAATGTGAGCTATAAACTTGAGATCGTTTTGTGCATTAATTAGACTTCCTGGAGTTCAGGAACATATGTATGTCCATGCTTGTTTAGTTTGGAAGAATATGAGTTTCAAACAGTAACACCAGCAGAGGGTTCAAGACTAGATGTATTTCCTGCCTGCACTGAAAAATTAGACTGTGGTAATACACATTGGATTATTTTCAGGTTGTGGTCAGTGTGCTCTGAACAGGATATCATGGCTGACCAGTTCCCCGCGATTGTCATGACACATTCCCCACATTTTCCCCAATGAGGCAATATCGCCCTCTACTATCTCATTTGTTTGCAGTTTTACCCATGAGATTTCAGATAAACCTGAACAGACAGCGCGAATCAGAGTTCTGCTTCAGATACTACGTTATGATTATAGGGCTGAATAATTCACACGGAAGCCCACGTCTAGCCAGCTCTCTCCCAGCCGTCCTCACGATACGCCTTAATGTGTTGCAGGTGGAACATTTCCTGCCTCCAAAAGCAAAAGAGTGTCCTTTGTCATAGCTGAGTGTCATTCCTTGACGTGCTTACAAGAGAAATGACTGTTAGTGTATTCAGAAACTTGGGCCAAAACTTGCTTAATGCACATGAATATACATAACTTACAGATTTGCCACACATGTTTGAATATTGCAACATCAATAATGTTTCGCTCTTTGTGGGAAAGTCTGGAAAGAAACTTGCAAAGCCTAATAATCACAGCTGGGATGGAATGAAGCTTTTAGAGTGGTATATGGCACTACATGTCGTCAGAACATAACCATGGTAACCTGGAGAATGGAAAGGTCATTTTTAAGGCTATGTTTTAACTTACAAAATAACCTGATGATGTTTGTATGTGTTGATTGTATTGTACATTTATTGATGGTGCCACTGATGATATTGCACATGTAGAGCCAGAATTGTCACTTTAATCTGTTAGTATTTTTGTGTTTATTTTTTAATTTACAAGTTTTTGACGGGTCCTTGGCCCTTGATGCCTCAACAACACTGACTCGTTGCAACTGTCACCAGTTGTGAGGTTGCATGTTTGAATTCAGCTCTATGTTCTTCCTGCAGAAATATATGTAAGTCAGGGTATAAGTTTGTTTGGGTATTGTTTAAAGGCAGTGGTATACTCTGGGTTTTTTCTCAAATAAACTTGATATTCAACACAAATTAAATAAATAACAATGTGAATATACTGTTAGACATTTAAACTACTGACCAGTGAAGAATGAATTGAACTGTGGACAAATAATAATGCAGGTTACATCTATATCTATTAAGCTTCTATCATTCCAAGGGGCCTCCTTGGCTCAGCTTGTTAGCACACTAGCGCAGCGAAATGTCTCAGTAGCCTCTCACCAATGCAGATACTGTGAGTTCAAGTCCACCTCATGCTGGCTTCCTCTCCGGCCGTACGTGGGAAGGTCTGGCAGCAACCTGCGGATGGTCGTGGGTTTCCCCCGGGATCTGCCCGGTTTCCTCCCACCATAATGCTTGGCCGCCAACGTATAAGTGAAATATTCTTGAGTACGGCGTAAAACACCAATCATATAAATCAAATAAATAAATCTGTCATTCCAAAAGTGATTTCTAGATATCTCTTGTCAAATAGACTGCTACTATGACATGGTCATTAATGTTACAGAAGTGAGAACTTGAAGAGAAATTTCTGGGAAGACAGAATATGTGTTTGATAACATCTGAAGCATAGGCTAAGCGGAACCTAAGGCTGCCAAATCCGTGGGGTGCCAGTAGATAAGACATGACTGGTGAGGTCCCGGCTGGATTGTATGCTCATTCCCAGGCAGAAGCATAGTTTGATGTGTGAGGTACACCAACTGCTGTTGTCATGATGATCATGTGACATGACATATAAACCTTTGATATACACTAGGCCTGTCCAATGTGCTTTGTTCTTCATTTCCTGACGTCACTGGAGTCATATATATCATAATTTTTGTTGCATGCCAGCAAGTAGCCGTCATGTTGGATTGTTGCGCCTTTCAGCATGCGGCACGTATTTGCAGTGTGATCTACAGTGTATCTGTATACCATGAGATCAAGGGAAACCACCAAACCTCCGAGCGTGTGTGTGATAAACCCACCGGAGGAAAAACCACACAGCCTACTGCACTCTGACGTATATATTAGGCTGAGAAGTAAAAAAGGCAGTTTTAACATATGTGCAGATATGTGGAACGTTGTGTAAAGGAGTTAATGCGTCCAGGCAAAAGGTACATTTTACGTCTGTTGAAGGTTTGACGGATGCCTTTGTTTTATTGTTGCATTATACAGGCACCCATGGATAGAAATGGAATGTATTTGCCTAACAACCCTTGTGCACAAGCCATGGCGGTAATGTTTGCACTTCGAGTATCAGGAGCTTTTGATAGATGAAACGGAGGAGGCAGCATTATGCTGTACCCACATAAAAGCCAATATGTCATCTCTGGCTTGGGACAAAGTTGACTTTTGGACTCAGATATTGATATGGTTTATCTGGGAGAAACCTCAGATATTTTTGAATGTTTTATGATTCTATTTTTTATATTGTTTGGTATTGTCTCAACTTTCCCAGGAATCAACATGTGCAGACATGCACAAGTAAAGCCTTCTGACAAACAATGCCAATGTTACTTGGTGCTTTGTTGATGGTTTTACTAGAAGTTCCACGCTTGTTTTCTCTGTGTCCCAGAGGAGCAAAAGTGCTCTGTGTGGCTGGCTTGATAATTAACCATGGTGGGCGGTGTATTTTCATGACTTTCAAGAAAAATTGCTCTCACAAATTAGCATATTTTATTACCAAAATGCTCTTGGAAGCCGTGCACATTTGTCAGTACCTTATCGAGACAATTTGGATAGGAAATAAGATTTGGAGTTTTTTCAGAGGTGAGATATCCATAGCTTTAAGGCATAGCCCGAAGGACATGACAGACAACTTCATTGTCTCCTTATCCATGAAACAACTTTTTTATTTTGAGATTGCAAGATTTTGCATTTCTCTGTCAATCCCTATCAAGAACATTAGAATTTATGGAATTTTCTAAATATCTAGCTTTAAATACTAATTTAGGTTGATGGATTTGAACGCAACTGCTGTAGTCAGTCTCGGCATGATTTTCATTACTTCTGCCTGCCCAAGGTTGCAGGGATCCTCATGGAACATGGAACTGAAGACTTATTTCTAGTTAGGTCTCTGCTTCTTCTCAATAACCTCTTTCGCATATTTCCTAAAAAAAAATTTGTTTTTAGGCATATTTAAGGCTACTTGTGTTAGATTTCCATACATATGTACATATTTTTTTAGAGGTTGTTAGTGAAATGGACTTTTTCATATACATGTATGATTTCTCAAACTGCAAACTTTCATTTGTGAAATTGTACAAGCCTTCACTTACCTTTATAGAGGTACTTAGAGGTATACTTGAGGCCCATCTGAGGCGTACGATTGGGGTGTAACATATCTGAACGGAGGTGTGTCTAAGACTTATAGACAAGGTGGATGTACACTCTTTTCTCTTTTATTTTGATAGAAAACAAGCTCAAAATACTTATATATTGGCTGTATAAATAATAGATAAATTTAAGTAAGTTTGTAAGTGCATGATGTTCTTTGTTTACAGTATCTGTAAATCTCAGCTTACTTACAACACAACAACAGTGATGTATGTTTACATGAGGCTTTCTAGCTGCTTGATCAAATTTAGTAATACCCTTTTAGAATTGTTCAATCAGGAAGCATCAATCAGTGCATAATTGGGTTGTTTTCCCACAGCCTGAAATATATATGCGCTTTGTTCAGGGCAGCCATCTTGGAATACGAACGGGCATATACACCCATGCTATGTGATTGGCCAATATTTGTACACTGAATGGCTAGTCATTAGAGGGTGAGACAAGGGCTTATATTTATTTTGTAAACATTTTCCCTTTGTAAAAAAAAACAAAACATTTTGTACACACCATTTTGTGTCAAGTAAAATGTATGATCTCTTGTTTTATAACATGCCTCTGAGGTAACATGACCGCTGAATTATAATCAAAAACTCTTAAAGGTGTACCTGAGGTACATCATTTACTTTTTTTAACTTTCAGAGATTCTAACGTACCTAAGGTACGTATCTTTTAAGTGTTGATTTTCCTGAGATACGTCTGATAGGTATATGGCTGGGGTGATAGGTATAGGTAAATGGCTGGGGTGTGCTTGAGGTATAGTACACCTCAGGTAATATACATGGGGTGTACACCACATCAGTACCTTAGACTCATCTACACCTCATATTGAGGTGTACACCTCATGTCTGTAAGGGTTTGTCTGAAATTATAAAAATGTTTGTCAAGTTGTCTGATCAAGGTATTTAATAAAAAAGATTGACTGCTGTGGAATATCCAAAGTGAAATCCATTCCTTTTAATAATAATTAAGATTAAAAAGACTACCAACCTACCTGGAATTTATACACATTTTAACATTCAGCTTTTTGCTCAGTCCCTCGCATATATTGATTTATTTATTGATCATAGTAGGAGTCTATTTGACAAGAGATATCTTTAAATGACTTTTGGAATGATAGATTTATTTATTTGATTTATTTGATGGGAGTTTTACGCCGTACTCAAGAATGTTTCACTTATACGACAGCTGCCAGCATTATGGTGGCAGGAAACCGGGCAGAGCCCGGAGGAATCCCAGGACCATCCGCAGGTTGCTGGCAAACCTTCCCACTTACGGTCAGAGAGAGGAAGCCAGAATGAGCTGGACTTGAACTCACAGCGATCGCATTGGTGAGAGGCTTCTGAGTCATTATGCTGCGCTAGCGTGCTCCGACACGGAGGCCCCCTTGCATATATTGGTTCGTAAGGTAGGTAAAATTCATGTGGAGCTGAGTTGAATTTATATTGTTAAACCTTGAATTCCATTCACGATAATGTAGGCCCTTCACTGGTTAAGTGGTTCAGAGATTTTTTTATTGCAGGCCAAAAGGCAAATATAAGTACACACTGGCTTTGTTGGTTATAGATATAGTTCTACATAGGAAAGCTTGACAGGGTCTTGTTGGGATGGAGTTAAGTCACACTGGAGAGGCTCTGCCACTAATAAATGCCCTCACCCATTTCATGGAAGTGAAATCTTCTTATGTACTATATAAAACACACATCAAGTATTTAGAAGCATAGGATTGCCTCTTAGGGGGGCCTCCATGGCTCAGTCGGTTAACGCACTAGCGCAGCATAATAACCCAGGAGTCTCTCACCATTGCGGTCGCTGTGAATTCAAGTCCAGCTCATGCTGGCTTCCTCTCCGGCCGTATGTGGGAAAGTCTGTCAGCAACCTGCGGATGGTCGTGGGTTTCCCCTGGGCTGTGCTTGGTTTCCTCCCACCATAATGCTGGCTGCCGTCATATAAGTGAAATATTCTTGAGTACTGCGTGAAACACTGATCAAATAAATAAATACGATTGCCTGACCACAACAATAAAGGCAGATACCAAAGAAAATGAATCGTTTAGTGATAGTTTGGGGAAAAACATTCTGCTTGGTTTCTGGTTCAAGTGGTGCCATTGGAACTGTCTTCATTGCCTGGGTGCTACAAGATATTCTGTCACGTACAGTAGGGGAAAAAATTAGCGAAACTTGTCAGAGGAAATTTGGGAGTGGTTGATATTCTACAAACACTGTTTTCAGGGGGAAAACTGTCGGTTCCAAGGATTCAAAGAGACATTTTTAATGTTAGATATTGTCAGGGGATGGTAGTTTGAATAAGCTGGTCATGGGTTTCCTGCGTGGCTCCACAAGAGGTGACATGCGAGGACATCTCCGTGTAACTGGTTGTCGTGTGTTTAGCACAAGGTACTGCATTATTCATTGAACATTGTCTGTGAGTGCCAAACTCATGCATGCGATAGCTCGACCTTTGGTGTTGTTGATTTGGGCGGGAAATGTCAATGGTTGACATCTAACGTCACACAGCCATGCTGTCTTTCCACACCAGTGTTGTACCAGCGTGTGTTTAATTAAGACGTGCAGGAGTTCAAAGCTCTCTGAAATATTTTATTTAAGGTATCATGGTTTCTGTAGAGAAATTATTATTAAAATGACAAAAAATGCTTGCCTTTAGTTTTGAATGGTATCTTTTGTTATTATAGTTTTTACTCAACATCCTAAACCATGGTCAGCACCACAGACTTTGTTGGAACAGTAACCCTGATATTTCAGATGGCCGTCTTGTTCTCCAACACCAGTATTCTCTATGACACATGCTGACGTTTTGTGTTGAACAGTAAGGGATTTGATAGGTCAGGTTTAATTAACACACTATAACAGTACAAATTGGAACTAGCCGCCTTGTTTGGCGCTCCACTTAAGAGGAATGGACCATGCATGTACTGGTCGTCCCCATATCTGTATACTGTGTGTGACGGTGTCTTCGATATGGTGTTTCAGTGAGTTAGCGCTATTAATAACTTGGCAGTGGGCCAGGCCTAACCATTGTGCCACAATTGAAGTAATGTTCAAAACAACATTAAATCCCTATCAATAAAGTTAATACATTCCTGAACAAATGAGGACAGCGAAAGTTAACAATATCCTCCATTATAGTTGTAACAAATGTATTTACACTCAACGCATCTAAAGCTTTTCTTAGTATCACAGAGAAAGAAATCAAAAGAAATTCCATTGTTACCCGATGATTCTGTTGTGGGGTTACTTTGTAATAGCCAAATTTACTGTTTCCAAGTGCAAAACATAGTATGATTAATGTTAGCTTCTTCCCAAGCTTGAAAGCAGTACATGGCACATCAAACCAGGGGGCCATTGTCATTCCCCAGCTATGACAGTGGGTCTATGTTTACACCTTCAGGCTCTTACCATGTCTTTTTCCCGATGCCATTCTAAACCATTGCAAAGAGGCACAATAATGACTTTTTTCCATCATTGCATTTCCTGAACTATACAGGATCACAGATAGTTTTGGAAAGCAAATGCCATTTTTTAGTTTGGCCATAAAACAGGCCTTCTCCTGTGTCTGTTAATGACAGGCATTTTTGAAGTATGCATCAAGATAGGGTAGATATTATTTATTATCAGTTCCAGAGATCATATAACTGTGCTGCTCATTGATTCAGCATTATCTAGCATCCTAGGCTTCCTTGTTCCTCATTTCGTTTTGACAATAAAATGGCATATCTGCATTTTGCAGATGAATTACTGCTTGATAAACCCTTAGATAGCCAGACAAACAGCAAAAAATGTGGTGTTAAATTCGAGGTAATGAGTTAATAAACACTGTGATTTTGTGCCGATAATGCCGGTGAGGTCATAGGCTGTCACAGCATAAAAATTCCACCTCATAAAGAATTTTGCTGTGAGAAAGATTGCTGAGTGACTGCTGATGTCTAGATGGCACATTACTATTGTATTTTGCCATTTACGTGTAAAAACCTGAATTCGTATCTAATAACAGCCCTAGGGGGTCTTTTTTGTACATAAGCCTTTTTCTAAGAAGATCAGGCATCCCATAATGCTTTGACATCCCTTAATGCTGTGTCTGATGCTGTTTTCCTTCACACTTAAAACCAGCTGCAATAGGAATTGAAAGCTGAAAGTTATCTATAAAAATGGGTGAAATTCCACACATCATAAAGCTTAAGGCTGACTCAAAATTTAGATAACCATTAAATATATAGCGATGGAAATGGTTTATTTACAATATTATGGAATCCAGGCCTTAAATCAGACATTCATATAAATGTTTTTCTCAGGTTTTGGTTTTCTGTGAGGTAGTAAATTTTTTGATTTCCAAAGGAAAGTTACATGTATAAATTATTGTATGTACATGCATATATTGCAAAACAAGTCATTTATTAACAAGAAAGGCGGTTTACATGTACCTTTACATGTATGGCTTTATTCAGTTCGGAAGCTCTTGTCTCCTGTATGTGTAAATGTTGGGATTTACGCTTCAAGGTACCTAATATACATGTAAGCAATTAAACTGCTAGTACTTTTTAATGTGGTTTGCACAGAGAAATAGCCAGTTAGCAAGATAATGTATGTCACTGCCTTTCTTGTGCGTATTCACAGACTTTGGGGTGCACTGTCCATAATTTCACTGTGCCATTTTCCTGTCTTAAAGTATTAGCATTGTTGGAATTCAGCTTGAATGTCCTTCAGTTGATGGCTAGTTAAAAAGCTTGTCATTGTTTGATCAAGAAGTAATGCCCAGGGCAGTCTCATGATGTTTGCAGTGGATTAGGTGGTGGTTTTTTTGGCATTCCAATATTGATTAGGTAATGTAATTCTTAGCAGTGAACTGCTCCAGTCAGCCATGTTTTCATAACCATATTTGATTGGCTAATTATTGTGGGGATGGCAATCAACACCAGGCTTTGTATCTCTGTAAGAGTCTAACAGCTTTTTATCTCTAATGATTGCACCTAATTAATCGAATTACTGCCTGTTATCTCTGTGGAGTGTGGACCATTCTGATTTTTGATTCTGGTTGATGATAAAAAGCTCGTCAGATTTTCCTACAAGAACCATCTTGTGGAAAGAATTGATACATGCAAGTCATGCTACCACTTCATTATTTTCCTGTTTCACCACTGGCACTTGTTAATTCAGCTCCTTGTAAGAGTATGAGGTCATCCAGTGTCTTCTTTGCTCAGATTTTTATGTTTGTATATGTATCTTAAATCCAAAGTTTCCTTTTGTTACCTTTAGTTTGATAAGTAATATTTCAGAAAGGAGTGTAATTTCACTGCATTTAGGGCTTAAAGTTTTTTAATAAATTCTGCATGTCATGTTTTACTGTGAAATCCATGTTCATGGGTAATGATGTAACAAAGAATGTACCTTACATGTATGATAAGTACATGTAAACCCACAATGTAATTAGCATTCCTGTTTTGCATCAGAAGGGATTTAAATGTGAAGACCTGTTGGAGGGAAAGCTATACAAGTTCTAATAGTGGGGATTGAGACTGGGTAAAAGGGATACGTGAAGACACCACCCAGCCTAGACTCACAGAACAAAGGGAATCCATCAGTAATGCCCCAATGTGCTTTCTCAAATAACCCACCATGTAGTTGCAACTGGGTCCTGATGCTGATTAGCCTCCTGTCATGGTGAACAAGCTGACTCAGCTAACGGTGGGGACTTGGGCAAGGGCAGCAAGCTGGCAAGGGAAATGAGGAAACTCTTTTGCATTATTGGAGCAGCCTAGAGTTCTAGTCGCAGACTACTGTGCACTAATAGGACACTGTTCCTTGTAAACTTCCTTTGCCTAACTGAATAAACAAAGTCTTCGCTTTGGACCTGGATTGCATTGTTAGTTCCCATATACAAGGGCGATCTTGAAAAGTAAGAACTCTGCATTATTTCCCAGACTAGGGTTTTAGTTTTGTATGATTTGGCAGACTTCAATTTTCTGTAGGCATTGATGGTTTTTTATTGTAGGTACTAAACCTTCTGCCCTTTCATAGAAGGCACTGTGTGGTCTATTTTAAACCCATCTTTCATCTGAGCTGTCTTGACACAACTTTGCTAATAAAAATATCAGCATGACCCAACTGCAGATTTGCGACAGTAATGTTGGTTAGTGTAGTATGAAATTAAGAAGGCGAGTGACTAAGCTATTATGGCTAGGCAGTGACTTAAGGGTAGCAGCTGGTAATGGTCAAGGGTGGCTGGTGATTTCTGATCTTGATAACAAGGTCATTATCACGTCTAATGACCAGTGGCCACTTCTGGGCAGTTAGGGCCAGCAGAACTAAAGACCTGTGGGCTAACTGTCAGATGGACTCATTAGTGTAACAGTTTACATCAGGACACTGAAATCTGTAACCCATTTAGCCAATACTCATTTACTCTCCCTGCTACTATGATTCATTGTCATAGACACAGAACTGGATGGAGGCCAGAAGAATCTGTTAAGAAATATAGCTGTCAGGGATTGCTTATGGATTGTTTGACGTACACTTCTTCATTTCAGTAGTAATCTATGTGACAAGCATTTATCAGTTAGTATTGCTTCGCATCCATCAGGTATTACAGAGTCATATTCATTACAGTATATCACAAAACAGTTAGCAAATGAAGTATGTATATATATATATATATATATATATATATATATATATATATATACATGTACACTGTAAGTAGTGAGTCAGTCTGATTCGTCTAATGTTTGCAGACACTAGCTTTTTTGATGAGTAAGGCCATTTCACTTGTATGATGGTGGCCAGGTGGTATGCACGGAGGAAACCAGAGTGCCCAGAGAAAGCCATCAATCTCTGGCAAGGTAGTGTCACACTTGTACACTTGTCACCCACAGATATCCAATCCATGCCTTCCCTTTTATTATAGTAAAGGAGTTGAGAAATACACTGTGTGTGTGTGTGTTAAGAAGTTATTACAGGATTATAGGGAGCAGTGAAATGCCCCAAACTGATGCATGAAATATGTCTGGATGTGGTGTTTAATTTTTCCTGTATTGAGAAGACACATAACTGTGATGGTTAACATATACTCCTGTGATACAATCATACCTTACTCTGTGACCTTCCAAGGAAGACACCAGTAACATGTATACCTTAAGAACATTAAAATATTAATTGACGTAACAGAAGCCTATAACATCTCCACTGGACACCTATCACCTGTTTTTGACTGGCGTGTAGCAGATGAATCATGAATGAGTGTCTGGGGACAGACTGTTGTTGGCTGACCTAAAGGCTCGTCCCCTGACTGATCACGGATGATGGTGTGGATGTCACCAAAGCTGATAAAGGCAGACCAGGGTTGAGGGCATGCACTGTCTGAGTGGTCTCCCAACTCATCACTCACTTATACAGTCATTCACATCTACAAATCGCTTTTCAGGTTTCTGTGGTTTAGAACACTGATTACTTACTGGGGTAAAATCTGAAGTGCTTCAGCTCTTTGGTTTCAACCTTCTGTTTTTGTCATGTGTTTGTTTTCTTGTCCCAGAAACTCTACCTAGGTGTCTGAGAGTTTAGTATATATAGTAAGTAACAGTTATGCTAGAAGACTTAAATAAATCTTAAGCCCAGTTGGAATTATCACCAGACAAGAAGAATGAAGATATGAAGTATAAATATTCCTGCATTTAAGATGTTTTGAATATGCTTAAACAAACTTAGATGGACAATATAAACAAGCATGTTCTAGCCAAGGTCATTATCTTACAAGACAAAAAGCCTTGCAACTGTCATCCAGAAACACGCATTTGGCCAGCCATATGTCAGTATTGTTTGAACAATAAAGACCATTATATTCTTCTTGCTGACTGCCTTATCATATCGAGTGATCAATAGTGAGTTTATTAAGCAGAGTTAGTATTCTACTCCATGTACACTGTGAACTAGCTTTGAATCAACTTTAAAGGTCTTGCTCATATGTTTTCTTCAGGGTACTGCTGAGCAATCCTATACATTCAGTGGCACATCCATACATTCTGTTACACACCTATATGTATTTATTCAGCTGCTGTAACTTGCTAAGCCCTATAGCCCTTGGTCCTAATTTGTAATTGGGCCATATAAATGTGGGCATGATTTAATGAGCTAATCATAAGGTACATATCTGTGTATATCATGTATTTTTTTCTAGCCAAATGCTTTAGAATTTGGGGCGATCTTGCGTAGTGAAGAGAATTAAGTCAGCTCAGATGTTAACGCTAGCTGATGGAGGTTTTGAAAACCTCTTGTGAATACATTCAAAATAAATAGTTTTCTATTGAAGTTTTGTGATTTTGAATGGAAACAGATGTTCAAATGTTGTACTTGGCATCTGATTTAAAGTTTATTTCAATAACAACTGCCTGTGAATGAAGTCTAACATTGTGTACCATGTTTTTACTGTGGGGAAAGTGAATATAATCGACATCTTTGCAGGGAAAGTAAAATCAGAGGGCTGACGAGTTGTTTCTGGGATTTCTCCCACAGCAGAATATGTTTTCCATTTTTTTTTATTCGTGCAGTATGAAGTACTTGTTCCACAATTTACAGTATAAAAAAATGACCTTGATATGTCACATCGGTTCATAATCCCATTACGCTGCCATATAACTGCCACAAAATATTACAGAATGTTTAAATATCAGATTGCACCATTGTTTGTGTAGTACAAATACATTAATAATGTCCAAATGTCTGGAAGATATTGAACTAGTGTAAAAAGGCAGGTATGGTGAGTTTTTCCAGCCTGCAAGAACACCATATGACATTATGCTCCTGGTGCTTATCCACCAGGCTCAGTGTGATTGTTGGAGTTCGCTTTCTTCAAGTCTATATACGGGTCTTCCCGTGGGAACTTTTTCGCATTTTACAATGATAAACAGGGCTAGGATCATGTTGGAGGTCAGATATTGATTCTATTCTGTTCCTGTACATATTCCATCATAATGGTCTCCTTTGTCTTTTTTTTATTATGTGGCTATGCTCAGTTGAATTTTGATTGGTAGTAAGTGATTGATAGTAAATGAAATAATCAAGGCACCTTAAAAATAAACACGTATAGCCATAATTAAATCCTACGTTCTACACAGGGAATGACGGCCAGGAGGGAGACATGTATTTTCCCAAGCTACTTATGAGTTTTTTCAACCTTTTGTGTTGTGTGTCTTGTGTTTGGAAATGCTATCAAAATGCCTTCTGTTGTTGTTGATCATGAGCAGTTTCCTATTAACTGGATCTGTGTTTCTCCAGCCTTCTGTGAGGTATACCCTGCAGGAACTCAAGCCTCTATTGTGTGTGTCTCTGTACAGTACCCTATTGAGAGACTATATTGGTATTAGCCTAAGGGTGGTGGATGTTGTTGTGAGGCGTGCTGACCAGTGAGTGGACAGGTCAGCTTGGTGCTTGACCACAAAGCAACACACTGATATCTGTTTGTTATCGGAAGTGTTTCACTGCCCCAGCCATTCTCTGGCTTAATTTCCTGCATTGGAGCGAACGTGTGCAGGGATTAATTTATCAGGAATGAAACAGACGTAAATTGTCCCCCGTCCTTCCAAATTCTCAGGCCTTTTCAATAAATCAGGTGCTCCCTGATCTGGCCAACAGACAGCCTCTCGACCCCCGAGGCTGGAAATCAGTGTCTGTATTGCAGTGTCCAGTTAAGAAGGACTTTTATCAGACTTTATCTTGGAAGTGAGAAAATGGCACATTCCGCCGATAAAGGACACTTTACGCTTTTGTCAGCTCACTCAGGTCAAACAAGGGTCCACTTGAGGGAGTGAAAGGAGTTGGGCTAGGCAAGGTGAAAGGTTAAATCTACCTTATTGTTAACTCTCCCCCCCCCCTCCCCCAAGTGCTGGACAACCTTACAAATAAAGCCATAACTCTCCAGTATGTTCCCTGCCCACCCAAAAGATTTATCTCCCTGTTTGGTCCATTTTTCATACCATTTAATGGCCTCTATCAGGCTTGATGGGAAAACATAGCAGCTGAGATGGTCAAAATTAACATGTTCTTTTCTAATGAGGTAAATTGCATTAAACCATTAGCAATAAATGCCATGTGGCATTCATCAGTTAATGTGTTGATGTGTGTATGTAATTGAATATTGGCTTAATAGAGACAGGCAGTCACTGCCACTTAAGGTGGAGAGAAGAATGTGTAACTCACATTGGCCAGGGAAAATGTGAGCGGAATTGTAGCCACATGTACAGTGGAGAATGTGGCCACATGTACATTGGAGAATGTTCCCACATGTACATTGGAGAATATGGCCACATGTACAGTGTAGAATGTTCCCACATGTACAGTGGAGAATGTGGCCACATGTACATTGGAGAATGTTCTCACATGTACAGTGGAGAATGTGGCCACATGTACATTGGAGAATATGACCATATGTACAGTGGAAAATGTGGCCACAAGTACATTGGAGGATGTGGCCACATGTACATTGGAGAATGTGGCCACATGTATGGTGGAGAATATGGCATATGTACAGTGGAGAATGTGGCCACATGTACAGTGGAGAATGTGGCCACAAGTACAGTGGAGAATGTGGCCACATGTACATTGGAGAATGTGGCCACGTGTACAGTGGAGAATGTTCTCACATGTACAGTGGAGAATGTGGCCACATGTACAAGGGAGAATGTTCCCACATGTACATTGGAGAACATGGCCACATGTACAGTGGAGAATGTGGCCACATGTACATTGGAGAATGTGGCCACATGTACATTGGAGAATATGACCATATGTACAGTGAAGAATGTGGCCACAAGTACAGTGGAGAATGTTCCCACATGTACATTGGAGAATGTGGCCACATGTACAGTGGAGAATGTTCCCACATGTACAGTGGAAAATGTGGCCACAAGTACAGTGGAGGATGTGGCCACATGTACATTGGAGAATGTGGCCACATGTACGGTGGAGAATATGGCATATGTACAGTGGAGAATGTTCTCATGTACAGAGGAAAATGTGGCCACAAGTACAGTGGAGAATGTGGCCACATGTACATTGGAGAATGTGGCCACGTGTACAGTGGAGAATGTTCTCACATGTACAGTGGAGAATGTGGCCACATGTACAGTGGAGAATGTTCCCACATGTACATTGGAGAACATGGCCACATGTACAGTGGAGAATGTGGCCACATGTACAGTGGAGGATGTGGCCACATGTACATTGGAGAATGTGGCCACATGTACAGTGGAGAATGTGGCCACAAGTATAGTGGAGAATGTGGCCACATGTACAGTGGAGAATGTGGCCACATGTACAATGGAAAATGTGGCCACATGTACAGTGGAGGATGTGGCCACATGTACATTGGAGAATGTGGCCACATGTACAGTGGAGAATGTTCCCATATGTACATTGGAGAATGTGGCCACTTGTACAGTGGAGAATGTTCCCACATGTACATTGGAGAACATGGCCACATGTACAGTGGAGAATGTGGCTACATGTACAGTGGAGGATGTAGCCACATGTACATTGGAGAACATGGCCACATGTACAGTGGAGAATGTGGCCACAAGTATAGTGGAGAATGTGGCCACATGTACAGTGGAGAACATGGCCACATGTACAGTGGAGAACATGGCCACATGTACAGTGGATAATGTGACCACATGTACATTGGAGAATATGGCCACATGTGCAGTGGAGAATGTGGCCACTTGTACAGTGGAGAATGTAGCCACATGTACAGTGGAGAATATTGCTGCATACACATTGGAGAATATGGCCATATGTACACTGGAGAATGTTCCCACATGTACAGTGGGGAATGTGGCCGGACATCATTTGATTGTTTATTGTCATTATCAGTCAGTGTGAACCAACAATTAAATGTTATAAACAATATTTATTTTCCAGTCTTCATTTAACCAAAATGATCTAGGTTCCTGTAATTATAGGTGTTTCTTTAGGAGCAGGGGTATATTGTTACACTGTTTTCTTATGGTGAGTAAATATTAATATCATTTAAAAAAACATTAAACCTGTAGATGTAAATAGTTATATATGGAACTGTTTCTCTTGGACTAATTGATGAAGTGACTGGTTGAGATTTTGACCTCAGAAATACTTTAAAGGGAGTAACATAAGTTCATTCTTTATAATGGTTTGGTTTGCCACAAGTTTGATTTAGCTTTTTGATTTCTAAGGCTTAACCCTATTGAGTATGTGAAACCATGTTAGTACCACCCATCTGGTGCCAAGGAACCACCAGATATAACATTGTTAGTTATTTATTTATTTATTCGTGTTTTACGCCGTACTCAAAGAATATTTCACTTATACGCAGCGGCCATTATTATGGTGGGAGAAAACCGGGCAGAGCCCGGGGGAAACTCACGACCATCCGCAGGTTGTTGGCAAACCTTCCAACTTATGGCCGGAGAGGAAGCCAGCATGAGCTGGACTTGAACTCATGTGACTGCATTGGTGAGAGGCCTCTGGGTCATTACGCTGTGCTAGCACGCTAACCAACTGAGCCAGAGGTCCCTATAACATTGTTAAGGTTTGCCTCTCCAGTAAAGCTGGAATTCCCAGATTTTGGATCCTGCACCCAATCTTGAAATGTTCAGGTTACCATCTGTGAGTTTTTCAATAATTGTCTCTAGATTCTTGGATGACTTTTTTGTTTTGCTGTTGGGTTATGCTATGTATTCTCACCAGAAAAATTAGTACCAACACTTGAGATAAAATCAAGGTAAGAGGCTAGTATTTCTGTCAAGATAACTGCAGGGCTTGCCCACCAATCAGATGATTCTCTTAGCTCGCATAGTTGGTGAAAAAAAAGGAGTGGTTTACATTACAGTGCCAAGTTCTTTTATTTACATCTCACTTTGTAAACACTGGTGTCTCTTTAGCTGAGAGTCAAGTTCTTCAAAAGAGAGAGCAAAGAGCAGTCTAGGTGGCAGAACGTTGTCAAGCCGTTCATTCAGCAGTTATCACTTGCAAAAACGGTAATTTCCTTTTTCTTCTGCAACCCATGTTTCCTCAAGCAATTTCACATTATTTTTTTTGCTTTGGCACATCTCCTTATAGTGCAGCCAGCAAAGATCTGCAAAAATTAAGCAGTGTTGTAGAAGACTAACACAATTCATCTCCAGCTGGAGGTGCCTTGCCTTGTTTTGTCAGCGCCTTTCGTGTTTGCAAGAGGTCACAAGTGTTTGATTACTTTAACTAAATCGATAACTGTTCAAGATGTTTCTGAAGAAGATGATGGTATTTTCTCCGTTTTCTATTTAACACACAGTTACCACTTTATATGTGATTTGGGATATCTGAAAGCTATATCATCAACCTCAAACCCAATATTGACCTTAGCAATATTTGAGAAAATGGATTGTAGATTCAGCCATGTATGAAAGAAAAGAATGATCATGGGTGCATAGAAATAGGGAAGTAAATTTGCATGTTTGTGTTACTATCTCATGGCTCCATTTCCAAGTAGAAGAAAGAGAAATGAATATTGTGGAGTTAAATAAAATGAGGTAAATGACATCTGTATGGTGGTGCGATCATGCAGTGGAAATAACAACATCCAAAATGAAAATCATAAAATAATAAGGTTAGGTAGAAAATATAAACAAAAAAAAAAAATGCACACATTTAAATATTTTTTTAAATACATTAGAGTTATGTAGAAAACAGACAGTTGTGATATGTGGAGCTGTGTAGAAAAACAAAGCTGTGTCTCCCTGATATCACCACTGTGTACCAACAGATGCCATGGCATCACTAAATTTCCATCTAAATACATGTAGAAAAATAAGTAAAGCATGTACTTATTTTACCATCCTTTGTGACATTCACCATCCTTTGTGATTATCGAGAGTTTGCAGCATGCTGTTATGTTGAGTGGCATATGTTAGAAGTTGATCATTACAAGAACAAACCTATAGTTTTTATCGAAAACAAACTTGTTTTTCAGCAATATGGCGGTGTCAGTGCTAATGCCTTTGTCACGCAATTATAACAGTCTTACAGAAGAATTTATGTGTATATTACACTTATGTGAAGTATAAGATCACTCCAAGAAGAAGAATTTACACAAAACTGAAAACAAGCGCAAATAAGTACAACTTTTGTGACATGCTTTTTGACAAAATAAAAATGAAATGCTTAAAGAAAAGTTGAACTTATGGTGACATTTCAAATGTTTTAATGAATTTCAATAATCCAACAACATTGGAGCACTTTGATGTGAAGGGATAGGTTTCGATTTTACTTGATACAGCTGTAGCTATGTCCTAGCTGTTTTGTCGTCTAGTTCTTTAATATGCCTTAGATACTGGAGACTGTTAAATAAGACCATGTCAAGAGTGTCCCTTGTCTAAGAGGCATTTCACCACTACGATTTACACCTGATACTTTCAGGTTACTGCTCAGATAGCTTCATGCATAGCCTGTTCAAACTGAAATTATTTGTGACTTTGAAAACGGACAGGAATCTGTCACTCATTTTAATGGTGGTGTGGTATTGTTAGGCTTCCGATAGTGTAAACTCTTGATGGGCCGGTAAGTATTTAAATGGAAGAGCATGTGAATAGGAGGTGAGAGTTTTTTGAGAGAGTGTGTGTGTAGTAGCAGGATGTCCATGGACTTCCAGATCGAGTAGTTCACAGTACATTGTCCAGTGGTCAGTACTAAAGAGGTTAGGAGCCGCCGTCATGCACTTCAGACGATTCTTGCCTAATTATCTTCAGTTAATGGAAGTAATGTGCTTATAATGCAGGCTTTCTGAATGTTGCTCTCCGGAGTGAGTTATCATATGTGATTATGTCTGAATGCTACAGCGACCATATTACGGCCAGATCATGGTGTGACATGCTGCTATGTTTAAGCATTTACATGAACAGTTAGAATAAAACCGTGAGGTAAATTGACAGAAGGCTGTATTTCTACAGTTGTGTGTGACCAATTCCCAATTATCACTCTGTCATCTCTGCTCTGGTTTTACTGTCAATGCTGTAAGTCTTTATAATAATGATAATAATATAAGATGCAAACAGATGCTTTGATTCCAAATTATGTACAGTTATGTTGATAAGTGAGGCACTATACATTGATTGTGACTTGATTTACCTGTAGATGGCTGTTTACAATTTTGCCAGTAATTAACGTTGTTCTCTCCACCTCACTGTACTCTCGCATTCATGGAGTAAACAGCATTTCGTGTATTTCTAAGTGCAGTAGATTCTGCTGTTGGCATTGGTTGAGAGAAGTTACGCCCAGAGGGGGGTAATTGTTCATAGCACACTCTTCTCATGTTATCAAGCCAAACGAAGCTGTGCAAGTCACAATAACTTCGACAAGATTCTGCAAGCTGTCAATGTCATTAAAAGCCAGGGAAATATTTTGTAGAGTGCTTGCAATTTAGTACGTGAAGGAAAAGTGTCGTGTTTTGCCAGGAGACCCAATTGTCTAGACATCAGACTGAAAATTCTCTCGAATAGCCCCGCATGTCCAGCAGCATAAAACTTACATTTATAACTTTGCAACCGATCTTAAATTCACTCCTGAGACGTAAATTAAATAATAACTTTGTGACTTGCAACGGCTACAGAGAGAGCCGATGCTGTCTGGATGCTCATGTACATGTAACTTCACCATCAGTTGAATGTCCACTGTCACAAAGCCAGAACTAAAATAGAACACAACAATTGCATTACATTTATTCTTTGCAGAAAGTGAACTGTCGACCATCTTTCTATGAGTTAGCCTATGTTTGGCACCTGATGCTATGACCTAATTTTCTACAGTCAATTCCAGTTTATTTGTTTTTTTTTTTTCACATTTCAGACTCTTATATCGACATCATGCCAGTATTTACCAAGAGTGGACAAAATTTTTGACAGGCTGTTAGCAGCCTACTCTATTACTTGTGCTAATTAAACACTAATTGGTTAAAGAAAAGTTTACTGTTCGACATGAAAGGAGTTTATACACATATAACATTCTGTGAAATGTCTCAAATACTGTTTTGTTTCATGGTAATATCCCTATGGTGCGCGTTTTACAATCATATATCTGTGAAATATCGCCATACCCTGTGTGCTAGTTTCAAAAGTTTAAAGTAGGTTTTACTGAAATCAGTATCTTTTGCATTACATTTCATACATTGCAGACGCTCTGGTTATATGCTATAGCATTATTTCTTTAATTTTTAGTTGTGTGATATTTTTTACTGGAAATCAGGATAAAATTCAGTAACTTATAATATATGTAGAGAGAAATTAAATACTCATTATTTAGATGTGTATGCCTACATGTATGTTAAGATGAGTTAACCTTTCTCTTAGTGTGTATGTACTTTTTAACTGCTCTAATAATCACACTTTATTTTACCTTTATTATATACAGTGAACATGTGGTGAGATTAGTTTTTTTAATTTGACAGGCGGTTTCACATAACCAGCAAATTCAGAAGTTCCAAAATCCTGTTAAGCTGAGGTATGGAACTGCCAGCGGTAAGCCAGCTGGTTTACAGCAGAGATTAGAGAGTCTTCTGGCAGCTGTTGAAGGAGTTAATGTGCTAAGCCCATAAGCTAACCCCATTTGTGTCCAAAGACTGGCTTATCTCCTTACACTATAGCTGCAGCCACCCAGCCAGCTTTATTAACTGTGTTTGCTTTATGTCTGATGTGACCCTCAGACAGACCCTATTCATGCTTATGATGTTTGACATGTTTTGATTTCCTTTCTTCCATAAGATGGCTGAGGTAGTGAGAGTTAAATAGCCCTTTGGACAACACCCATATTATGACATGTACATGTGTATGTATGCCTAGCTCTGCTGGGGCACTGGTGTTAACCTTTGTGTAAAGCCTACAATGATCTATACAGGGAATGTTGGTAATTGGTGTAATTCTTCAGCCTTCCTGCATGTTTGCAAGGCGTTTATTCAACCACATTCTGAAGGCTTTATTCTGTGCAGAGTGATAAAAGTATACTTTTTTGGAAACCCTGAAACTGTCCAATGCAATCAAGGTAGTTTTGTCTCCGAAATCCAATTAAAAATATTCATAAATTGCACTGAATGTTGATCTTTCATATGCGAAAAGGTTGAGGAAGTATGGTTATGCGTGTGCTGTGTATTACATAGATAAGTTTTATAGATATGGCCTTATGTGGTCTGGATACATGATGGGGATTCTTTGTGATGAAATAGATAGGTATATGTGATATAAACTCTTCAAAAATAGGTTGGATTTGATTTGTATCAAATGTATAATTGTGCTATGCGTATGTTCATATATGTATGTCTGTGCTCTGCCAGTAGGTGAGCAATATAAATTTACGTTAATTGGGACTAATTGAAGTTTATTAGATACTTTTCTTTATGAGGATAAGGAATATTACTCTCTAATTCTTGTCACTTGCAGTACTGCCCTATCCTAACGATACTGTACACATATCATTCATATCAGAAGCGGATCATACTGCCATGATGGACGGCATATACATGGACGTTGGCACCATCCTGATCGGATCTTACACGGATCTTGATCGGTTTTTAACTGTAGTCTTGTTTAGGCCGTTTTACTTTTACATGCTATAAACATGACATGATGTATCTTCAGTTTACTAACCTGGTAAGACAGATGTGGTGACAGTGAATAGTCATTGTAGTGAATAGTATATCATTCGCCTAACTCTCAATTAATTCAAGCCATTAAAAAGGTAAGCTAGCAATGCATGACTTCGGAGTTTTGCTTTCCTCTTCTCGATTAGGGTTTATTAGTGTCAGTGAAAATGTAAAATCGTAACCGCATTCCGGACAACTGTTGATCATGTAAGTTCTTGCAAAAAGCTATACTTTTTCGTATAAATTAGCCATCCATGGTGCCTAAATTGTCATGTGTATATGTTCTCCTATCACTATACACTATATTTAGTACTTAAATGGACCTTCCTCAGAAAATTTTGCACTGAAGAGAAATTGGGTGTTGTACATATACATTATGGTTTTGCATTTACCAAATAATTGCCAAAACAGTCAAAATGCCTGCGTATTATCATCATTATGTGTAAATTAGTAACCATGCCGGGAACTAGACGTGAGTGTTTTTTTTTTCAGAGAGAACGAACAAGGATGGTGTTGAACAAGGCAGCATTTGTTATAAGTTAGATGAGTTTATATTTTTATGTTCGTGTATATCATAGAACCCTATGTGGATGGTCGGATCGTATGCCCATCAGACACCCTATGTGGATGGTCGGATCGTATGCCCATCAGACACCCTATGTGGATGGTCGGATCGTATGCCCATCAGACACCCTATGTGGATGGTCGGATCGTATGCCCATCAGACACCCTATGTGGATGGTCAGATCGCATGCCCATCAGACACCCTGTGTGGATGGTCGGATCGCATGCCCATCAGACACCCTATGTGGATGGTCGGATCGTATGCCCATCAGACACACATTCTACGCCCATCATATGCGGATGGTACACCGATCGTGGCTGTATGATCAGCTGATATAACATCCTTCCTGCACGGATGTTCCGACACACATCCGTGCCAGAAGTACATAGGATTGGGCAGTACTGTACAAGTTTATCTATTTAGTTATTTAAGCCATGCTCATTCATACATCTTCAAAGTTTTATACCTCAGTATTTTACACATTCCTCACATGCGTACTCTCTGGATAGCTTATTGCAGTCTGCCTGAGCTTTATGTATAAAAGCATTTTCAAAAAAAAATGGCTTAATTTATGCAAAGTTGATCAAAGTCATGCGATCTTAGTCATGGTTAGCAACAAATGTATAGTGTCACAGGTTTGTCGGTACAGTAATACGCTAGCTTTCTCTGTGCATGTGTCTATAATGCGTGTGAAGTTTAGTAGAAACAATGAATTCCTGTTGAAGAGGGTTAGAGGGATACTGTCCACATTTCAGGTCGCTGCTTTGCACGCGCAGACAAATCTTGTTTTATTCCAGTCTTTAGTGCTGTTATTACACATGAAACCTGGCTATAATATAAAGCATATAGTCATATGACATGCTCTTGCATGCATGTGTGTAATGTGGATCTGCTTTTCATTGAATACAAGTGATATCACACAAGTACAGTTTCTCCTGGTTCAGGTACGGAAATAGGAAATGCAGCATGTCAAATTTTTTTTTTTTTTTAAGGAAAAGACATTTTTGAAAACTGGATATGAAAAAGTGTAAATTTAACACGTACATGCATGCAAGCCATAATTTTTAATGATTTTTGTGCCAAATGAATACATATGTGTTCTATTTATGCTGAGGCTTAATAAAGCAAAGTAACTTTAAGCATCTGTATATACCCTTATGTGGTGGAAAACAAAATCAAACTGTGTGGCTGATATCTTTTGAATTGATGCTGGTGGATTTAGTTTTTGTAAAGTTCTTGTACTGTGTAAGAATTTGTTTCATTCCACATGCATATAAAACTACTAATTCTCTGTCTTGGATGGTTGTGATTGTAATAACTGCTAGCTTTTGTGAGGGTTTGGAGAAGGGTACAATGTAAGGAATGTATAAGCATGGCTGTTTAGGAGAGCCAGGAGGGTTGCCTTGTCTTCTGTCCGTGTCGTTACACTAATGGTAACCAGTTGAGAAAAGGTCGAATATTGGCTATTTTAGGGTGGCTGTTACGTATTCCAAGTCTCGGGAGTGGAGATTGAATTAGCTGTTCGTCTGTGCCCACCACCCCCACCCCCTCCATCCCCCTTCCCTCTTCTCCGAAAGGCCATTGTGAAGTGATGAACACAACATAAGGACTAACAGACAACAGATAGAACTGAACACCAATCATTTGCTTTGAAATGTTTGTCGAAGAGAGATGGCTTCATGTTGGACATGAAGAACACAGTCTGTGGCAGGTGAAAGAGTGACATATTAACTGACTTCTAATGAACTGATATCTGATTGACTGATCAATTTATGGATAAGTTAGGTTAAGTTTCTTTTCGGCTGTTACCTGTACTACCGATCTTGATGGAGAAGAAACAAAATTATGGGTTATAGCTCTTCTCTTCCTCCTGTCCTATTTCCAGGTGAATAATTCTATTGGTTGTATCTTTGGAATCCGTGTAGTCATCGATTGGGGTACCTTTCCCTATTGTAACTTGGGTCTAAGCTGTGTAGTGTACTATTCTTTACTGTGATACTGTCTTTACTTTACTCTATCCTTTTGCTGTGATAGTTTTGAGGCATACTGGTAACATATTTCTCATGAGTGAGTGAGTGAGTGAGTGCGTGCTTGGGGTTTAACGTCGTACTCAACAATTTTTCAGTCATATGACGACGAAGGAATCCTTAGGGTGCATGTATGTGTAATGTGCCTCCTTGCTGCAGGACGGATTTCCATCGCTCTTTTATTTAGTGCTGCTTCACTGAGACGACCGAAGGCAAGTAAGCCGCCCCCGCCCGAGCCATTATACTGATACGGGTCAACCAGTCGTTGCACTATCCCCTTCATGCTGAACGCCAAGCTTTAAAGTTTTAGGTGTGACTCGATCAGGGATTGATCCTGGATCTACCGGTCCCGAAGCGGACTATTTCTCATGAGAGTAGTGGTCAATGGAGCTTGGACCAAAATTGCTATTGTGCGGCCTCATTTTGCACTCATAGCTTTAGGTTGAGAAAAGGGCAGTTGAGAGCTGTTACAATTTGCACTGAAATCTAAAACATGTATAAACCATGTTTGTAGATATGCAAATGTATTCTCTATAGTATATGTGCTGTTGTTGTTGTTTTCCAGACGCAACACCTGGTTCCAGGAACTCGGAGACAGTCATCACAAAGAGGTACATTGGGGCTCCATCTTACTTGGGCAGTCTTGAGGTATGTTATCGTTTGTATTACTTTTCCATATCAAAATGTGCTCCTCCTGTGCTGCAATATTGCTGAAGTGTCATTAAACCATTATCATTTTTCTATTCATTCGGTAATATTTGACTAACGGACAACTTTCAGATTTGCATTCCGGGGCCCCGGTGGCCGAGCTACATGTACTTAAGATGCTAGCTCAGCACTTATGACCTAGGAGCCTCTCATCTAATGTGGATGGTCGTAGGTTTCGCATGGGCTCTGCCTGGTTGCCTCTTCCCATGATGACGGCCGCCGTCGTGTTACTGATGATCAAATAAATCAAATTTGCATTTACAAGAGCATTGTATGCACAAGAACAGATATGCTGTGCATACAGGTGTACCACATTGATTCTGGACTGTTACTTATTTAAGTCATGTAACGTAAGCATTCTACAGACCAATTACTTGTGCTTATTGTAATGGCCAGTATCGTGAAACTAGTGTTCAGTAATGTAAACAGTGTGTGGACACAGTCGTTTCTCCTGTAACTAGGTGTAACAAAAGCTAAAGCTTGTTACAGGACGACAAGGAAGGCATCAGGACAGGTAAATTCACCTTATCAGGTAGTCTGTGTGGTTTCAGGGGGATAGAACAAACACACACTGGTGGAAAGCTGAAAGCCTTCCCTTTAAACTGTCATGCATAAATGTTCCATAAGTGTGTCTGGGTTTGTTGTATGTCTGAGGCATTTTCCTGGCACTGGGCTTAGCCAGCCCTTGGGGCAAGACGTTTTTTATGTCATCTTTAAATATTTGTTCTTTTATTCAGTGGTAATTGGAATTTAGGAGGTTTGTCAAGTACCTGGCAAAGATTGAAGGTTCACTTTGGGTACTCCGGATCCCTCCACCCACACATGTTTGCTGCCATATAGGCGAAAAATTCTTGAGCTCATTGATAGACACTAGTGAATTAAACTAATAGATATTGAACGTAAATTGTATCTGTGCAGTTCTAACAATGAAATCGTTTCATTATTTGATTTAAGCATTTCCATTACCTAGAGGTCTGACACACGGGCCTTGGTGGCAATAAGCGGTTGATAATGCAGATGTTTTCAACTTGTCTTCCACCAGCGTGCATAGCTGTATGTTGCATGTGGGAATGTTTTCCTGAGGTGCTTCGGTTTCCGCATGACACTGATCATCTTCATGTAAATTAAAAATTCTGGTTTGGCAATTAAGTCATGGGCAATTAGGTCATGGGCAAACCTTCCTTCATGTGACCTACAGACATGCAACTACATTGGTAGAATACAAGTTGTTCTCCAAAACAGGAAAACCAAAAAACATCAAGATCAGACATGTAAAAAAGGTAGAATTTACAATTTTACTTTTTTGTGTTTTTGGCTTTTTTTAGTGTCAGTTCACTCGTAAAATAAAAAAATAAAACTGGAGTCATCCAAACAACAATTAAATAAGTAAATAAGTCACACAGATTTGTTTTATGAACCGGATTTAATCAACTCACTAAATTCAGTCACATGCTACTGGTAATAGTATTGGTAAGAAAAGTGCCTAGTTTGTATTTCACTGTGACATCTTACGGCATTTTTTTGCTGTGAAGGAACTTGTTGAAAACTGTTTTGGACCTAGGAGGGTAAAATACACAACCATTGTGTACAAAACAGCTAATGGTGAATATGTGTTAAGTGATGATTGATTATCATGTTTGTTCTGTTTAACAAAGTACATGTACTCTTATAAGTTTGGGTGCCGGGCTCTTCCATTCACTATAAAGCACTCTGTTAAGTTACCACAGAGAAAGTCAATATTACAACAAAGAAATTCGCCTCTCACTGTGCAGTTGTCTTTGTGAAAATGATTTGTTGAAATTCTTGACTAATGAGAGTACTAGTATTTATTCATTTTGTGCAAAAGCTGTTCATGAAATTTGACACACTGGTAATATTACCAGAGCTTTCATTGCTGTAAAAAATGTTCAGAAGTTGTGAAAAATGATCAGCATTGCTTCATACATGTGTCAGTAATAAATCTGGGGTAAAAACCTGGCATTGGATAGTAGATGTGTCATAATTATGTCATTGTGAGGAATTAATTATAGCCCCCTTTCTTTTATTCAGTCGATAATGTTTGCTCTCCTGATCATGAGTATAGAGTGATCATTTCATAAACAATTTAAACTTCTGATGAAAGTGATGAGAAGTTTTATTTTAAATGTAGCATGACACTTGGTAGTGTTTGCCCTTCTAAGTAGATGAATGTGTTATATGAACAGAGATTATTACCAAACTGTTAACATTTTTGTGGAGTTATTTGCACAGTGACAATAACTGTCATTTCACCACTCAACCCTAGCACAATGCATGTCATTTATGTCTTTGGCCCTATCTTGAGGAGGGCGACTTGTCGAGTGCTTCCATTAAGGTAATCGTTTGGAAGATTAGCCTTGTTGACAGGTGTGAGGGTCGGCTTTTAGTTTGATGCTTGATGGATCAAGTGTACCATAAGGAAAATAATCGAGGTAAATAGCCAAATTGTTAATTTAAGTGTCTGGATTTTTAACTTTTATTACATATATACACTGAAACAATCTGCAGATGGCCGTGGGTTTCCCCTGTGCTCTACCCAGTTTCCTCCCACCATAAAGCTGGCCACTGTGACATAAGCAAAATAAGTTTTGAGTACGGCATAAAAACACTGATAAAAAAATAGATTAGAATAGATGTTTAGATAATTCCGGATATGCTGGATACTGATACATATCTACGTGTATACATGTCTGTTATTTATTTATTTATTTGATTGGTGTTTTACGCCGTACTTAAGAATATTTCACTTATACGACGGCAGCCAGCATTATGGTGGGAGGAAACCGGGCAGAGCTCGGGGGAAACCCATGACTATCCGCAGGTTGCTGAGAGACTTACGCACATACGGCCGGAGAGGAAGCCAGCATGAGCTGGACTTGAACTCATAGCAACCACATTGGTGAGAGACTCCTGGGTCATTATGCTGCGCTAGCGCGCTAATCAACTGAGCCATGGAGGCCCTTACATGTCTATTAACAAAGGCACATGTACATGTGTGGTTATGTTTAGTATACATCCATAAAAGCTAACATGGAAATGTGCTTAGAGAAAAAGTAAAAAGTACAAATGTGATAAATGAACTATGGATTGCTTACCAATTTGCTATGTACATTGGGTCAGAGTGAGGAAGACAAATGAACAGTGTGTATATACTCTAATGACCTGAGAACTGGTAGCCTACCATACACCGGAAGTAATAGCGCGCATATGAACATATAATGTAACAATATTAAAAAGTAAAATATTTTGTGCTCTGCTTTAAATATTGAGATATTATTTGATGTGGCACTGTCAGCATATGAAAAGTTTCTTTTCTATCCATTGCTCAGTTTTGTGGTCTGTTTTTGACCAATACTTGTGCATGACTTGTCTTGTACAGTCGGTGTTAATGTCATGCTCCGTGATAAGCAGGTGTTTAATGGGGGTGCTTCACTCACTGATATTTTATTTTTCAATGGCAATGAACATACCTGGCAAAGGTCAATTGTGTTTTGTAACTATTGATTCTGCATTAAGTAAGGATTAAACCAGTGTCAAAAGTCGGTTAACATTTGATAAGTGAGGGTCCCTTCCAAGTCAAATGAAGGTTAATCCAGTATTTAGTATAGATTAATCCTTTGTTAAGCATAGACTATAATCCTTCATTAAATGTGCCAGAACCCATGATAATCCTGATAAGTTTTGCTCGTTAAGGTAATTTGTTCATCAACTGGAACATCTGGGTTTAATACATGTATCCAGGGAAAACATTCACTTTCAAAGGAAAAAGCCTCTTAGCAGGGAAAGATAGCATTTTGGTGACGGAATCCAAGAGTTAGGATTGCTCCTTGGAGGCACTGAATACTTAATTCATTAATGGGGAGTGGAAAGCCTAACTGCCCATGCAGGCTTAGCAGGACTGGCGTATTAAATCTGGTTCGCAGATTTCAGCAAAAAGACACTGTTAATGTGGCCAGAGGTCAGAACATGAATAAAGGATACATGAGGTCCAGGCTCACATCTTGGGGGGACAATTGTAGAAATGCTACTTATACCTAAGGCTTTCTTGCTTTTAGCTCTAATATTTAAGAAGGGAGCAGTAGGATTAAACTCCTGACTGGCCCAGCTTTTGCCATTTAGCTTTTGTCTCACACTGGTGAGATGATGGTCAGAGTAGCTCAGTGAGCAGCCTATGAGCTTAAAGCCGGCTTCAGTGGCCTAATGGTTAGAGCCTCTGCCTCGAACTCAGGAGATTCCAGGATCAAACCCAGGCCGGGTCATACCGAAGACTTTAAACATGGACCTTGCCGCTGCCTCGCTTGGTGATTAGCACTGAAATGTTAAAAAAACATGACTGGTTGGCCCAGTGTCAGTGTGTAATGTGACTGGGTGGGGTGTCATTTCTGGTGTCCTTGGCATGATACTTCACTAAGGGCATTGACTCGCCTTGCCACAAGCAGACACAATATATGTACATGTACACCCAATGACTTTTCGTCGATCATCATTTGACTGAAAAATTGTTAAGTATGGTGTAAAACCCCAAGAATGCAGACATACACGTATACAGTATGCTTAAAAGAAAATTAAGACAACAAAAAATATAACCGAATCATCCAGCCAGAGGAGTGGAAACAGACCAAAACAGACACTGATATTTTTGTCTGAGTTGCTTGGTAACTCTTGGTAATATACATTAATTTTTAATCAGGAATTCTTACGAGGTGATGGGTCGCGTCATGTTAGAGAAACTGGACACATGATATTGCGTCACTCATACCCCTTACACTGTAGATGTATGATTATAAAGCAAAACGGGGTTCCATGATGTAAGTGCGTCCATGGGTGATAGATATGTAGAAATGTCTGATTGGTTAAAACTTACAACATGGTGGCTCTTTTGATTGTGCAAACTTTGCTTACTTTAAAGTTAAGCTTTTCAGACTTCCTATGGGATAAATTATTAATGTATAAATGTATGTAAGCATTTGGTCTAATGGTGTCTCTTCTTTTAAGCTCAGTTTGTAATCCGATGACATATACATGTATGACACAAGCTGCTGTTGTTTGCAGTGTCGTGGCCATACATCAGCATGTTTATCAGAAAACTCTCAGGGTGCGGCTGTTAACCCACACTCTGTCTGTAGTTTCCATTATCCTCTGGAAGAAAATGGTGTGTGTGAAAATGAATTACATGTAAGTAAGCCACTGATCAAGCATCAAGTATTGCCAGCTTTGTTGAGATACATCAATCAAGGTCGTGATCGTGTTTAGGAGTTGAGGAATTTTTAAGTAGATCTAGAAGAGATTAAACAGTAATTGTGTATGTAAATCATGTGACTGTATAATTAAGCTGGTTAGTGGAAGCATTTGCATACCACAAGCAGCCTCAAGATTACAGTGGACTAAACCCAAGCTTTGAATCTGTTCTATAACTGACAGTAGATTTATATTATTGTAATGAGAGCATATGTATAAAGGGGCACTCTTCTTCAAAAGCAGAAAGTAATTCCATCGATTAAGTAAACCTGATGTTAGTTATAGCAAAGGAATCGTATGTTAACTGGCATGGATTGTGTGAATGCAGTAGGTGTAATTTTTGTATGGTTTAATTTAGATGCAGACAAAATGTTACATAGAAATAAAGTAGAAGTTGAAGTAGAAGGAATATCAGTCACAAAAGATCACAATTGACACAGTCACAAGAGGACTTGCATTTGTTTTTGTTAAGGCACTGAGTAAGTGGGAGGGTTGACCCTTTAACATTTTGTTTGTCATGCATACACAATTTACAATAAAACTGTTATATAATTGCATGCCGTAAAACAGTTCACGTAGCTCAGTGCAGGTGGTATATTTCAGACCAATCCAGATAAATATTTAGCCGCAGGGACTATTTTAGCCCCAACTGTTGTTTTGTCAAGCTGCGCACAAGTGGTTCTTGGCAGAACTGAATTCCGTGACAGTGGTGCTATTTATAAAGGGCTGATTATGATCTAATAGGTGACCTCTAAAGGTCACGCCATTTGTCAAGAGGAATTTGCTCAGCTTTGTTTGGCACCGTCGCTGAGGTCACAGAGCCGGGAAGTACAGTACTCAACACACAAAGACATTTTCAGAACACCCGCACAAAAAAAAAGCTTATGGTGAAAAATACATCTCTGGCAGCAGCCTGACTTGCATGGCAATATGATATACATCATGTATTGACCTGTGGGTAAATTGAGATTATGCTGTAGTAAGTTGTATGAAAAAATTCATGAAACACCCTGCATTATTCTTAAAGATTTTCAGTCTGCAGTTGTGTATATCCCATGCGTCTGTGTGCTAGTGCTATGAAGATGATGTGCTTGTAAATGGAGTAGAGGTAGGCAGTGCCTTGATGGTTCTTTACCCAGGCTGTTACATGGGCAAGCTTATGCTCTGCATGATGCAGGGTTTATTAAAGGAGGGCATTGCTTTGTTTCATTACTAGTGAAGCAAAGTTACAAGCATTTTGTCAAACCTCTTACACTCATTACGTACATACACATGTCAATTAATGGACCAGTATTTTAAGCGCTGTATGAATTCCATATTGTGTGTTACTGTCATAATATAGTAGTATCAGTAAATGAAGCAATATTTGGAGCAGGATAGGATATTCTGTCTGATTTCTTCATTTAGCCCTGTTACATACATGTGGCTTGACCAGTGACACTAAATTTTCAATTCTCGCATCTGGTTCGGTCTGCTTGAGAAGTTGTGGTTTAATTCTCACCTCACTGATTTCCCTGTCCAATCATGGCTTAGACTGAACCTGCGTTTTGTGTTTCCTACCGGCCATACCCCATTTCCCCTTTTTTAGTGGAATAAAATAAGTAAATTTGACCATATAATTTATTTGTCAAATTTATTTTTAAAATTTTATATTTATGAATGAAGGTACCGCACAACACTTCTCTAAGCTGATTTTATTGCTTGTGATTTGGATTACATCAGACGCAGGGTTAACATTGAATAAAATCAACAAAAAGGCATTTAAAGTGAAATATAGTACGTGTCTCGTAGTCATAGTGATGTTGAATATATCTGGATATGTAAACCACATTATAGAGACGCTATTTCAATGTGTACATTCATGACAGTGACTGCATGCTCTGTACATGGAGCCTTGGGAAGTGATAGATTCAGTGTAAACAAAGCTTTTAGCGGTCAATCAATGACAGTACAGCCTCTCATGTTGATCTTATTCGACTTTATTGAATGTAACTCAGCTGTGTTTGCAGTCAAGTTTTTTTCTTCATCACATCTCTCAACCGTTGTTTGAACTTCCAGCTTCTTATTCTTTGACAATTGATTTATTGGTTAGCCATTTTACAAAGGTAATAGCATAGACTGTGGGTTAAAACATTAATATTGTATATAGTTGGTATGGTGTAAGATAATGGTTGGATGCCAGCTGTATTATGTTTGTTGTGATTGCAGTCCACGTGTAAATACACCATGTACTTCTTCCAACAAACTTACATTCTTCTGCCCTCCTTGGAACCTGCATGGAAGTTTCCACATGTCACAAGGTTTGGGTACAGACTGCTGGCTTCCCCTTCTGATGCTTCCGCAAAGTTTACATTGGCAGAGCGCTGTCACTTAGCGCTGAAGTGGCCTAATCCTCCCTCCAACAGAAAAGAGCACGCAAATATTTGCTTGGATTTCAGTAAACTTTGCTCAGGAGCTTTGGACCTACAGCTTGAGTGGAGAGATGTGGCAATCAAGGAGACCAGAGATGTTTAGTGTTTGAGTTAGCGCTTATTAGGGGTGTCTAAAGTCACCAGATAGACGCACCAGCGGTGAATGGTCATCACTGCTCCTTTTTCGAAGAAGGCCCCATTTCTTGAAGGACCAGTGATGATAGTTGATGAGTGGTTCTTCTGGGCTCATCTTGATAGAGACTAATTTAATGGAGTCTCTAAGACATTTTACATCAGATGGATGACAGCCAGCCATAAAAAGCCTGTATATATAACATATATATGCCTGTGAAATGATACATAACTGCCTTGAAATATATATATATTTAACAATGATGGAAAGAAAATTAGTGTCTACATGACAAGACCACCTGAGTCCAAAATCACAAACAACCAAAATTAAGACAGTCTCAAACTGCCCTCGAATGAGTGAAAACATATATACATGTAGCTTGTTCTTAATAGGTAGACCAGTGTATGTGAGTGCAGCACTGGTTGTTATTGGCCAGTTTCGCTGCCTTGAGACTTTAGGTAGTTATCAGTTAAATTATGCCCACAATTATAGCACATTTTTTCATTTTGTGAGTGGAACTTGCAGTGTTATTAATTTAACACGCAGGAGGGTACTGGTGCAGATGTGGCTTTATAGAGTTAACGAAGCAGGGATTCCCTTAATCCAAGTAATTAACATAACAGTAAACATTAGCATGTTGGCTAATTGATTGTTAAACCAAGCTTTCAGTGGAATTTGGAAAACTTGAAATGCTCTATATACCACCCAGTTTAGCAGAACTACATGGTTTGATGGCAAACCAGCTTGTCTTGTCTTGTCTTGTAAAATATGGAAGTCTTTCATCAGGGTATATAACCCCACCCGGTAAACCCTCAGACCAACGCAGTGCAGTAATGGTGTTGGCATCCGTTTGAAAAACTGTATACATTGATTGATCTTCAGGTGTAACTGGTAAGACATTGGGGTCACCCTCACCAGTTTTACATCCCTGAAACAGATTGTCTGGTTTGAAGCTGTATGACATTACCATTTCACACTGTAATGAGGTTTACAATATCTGAGTGAATTGTACCATAGAAATGTAGAGTTAAAACCAGAGAAGATCTGCTTTGGTGTACATGCAGATGGGTTAATGTTCATAACCTTTGAAAGTGAAGTAATTATACAACCAAATCCCATTTTATTACCTGCATGTTTAATTCCATAAATTTCTCACAGTTGTATAATAGCTAGATGCGAGGTGGTCATTTGTGATTGCAAGGATGCTAATGTCAGTAAAATGGTACCCTTTGTTTTTCACAAATTTAAATGTTTTTCACAGATTTAAATGTTTTTCACAGATTTAAATGTAAAATATGCTTGAACACAGGATTTATGCTTTTTTTCCTGAAAGAAGAATCTATTTGGCTCTGTAGCAATCAAATTAATGTATAAATAATGTATATTTTGCTCTTGGTAGCTGATATTCTTGAACCATCGGGATTCACCTCATTTACATAACAGTAGAGTATTGATGACACAAGACCATTAAAGTATGATATAGTGATTTCAAGGACAGTTTTGTTTTGTATCAAATTAGTGCATTCAGTGCAGCTGTAAATTCAGAACATGCGAACTGGCTACATACACTCTCACTCTTTAGCACCTCTTGAAACACTAGTAAACTAAGTGGTATTAAGAGTAAATTAACTAAATTATTATTTATTGATGACTTATATCTTTCACAGAAGTCTCGAGTTGCTGTTTCATTTTTCTTACGTATCAGTTCTTTTTGCTTGCCATAGGATAATTGTTCACTGTGTGGTATCTAGCAATAGTAGAAAGCTCCAATGTAGTGGAATATTATCTGTGATAACAAAACTATTTGACTATGCTTGCATTTAGCTTTTGAAGTGGTGAACTAATACTTATTCTGTAAGACCCGTGCGCCAGTGAATCTATGTGTTAAAAATACATGTTTGTTTTAAGTCTGGTTATGAGATTAACCCACCCATCTCTCATATGCAAGTATTTCTCCCGTCTCCTTTTTCAAACCAGCTAATAAGGCTGGAATATAGCTTTCTGCAGGAACGCTGCCTGTGAGGTCTGTACCCAGGTAGCCACAGACAGGAAGCTTCAGTGCTGACCCGCTGTCAAAGTATTCATTTGTCAAGAGTTTCAGGTGATCATGTGGGGATACATGCATGTATTGTATAGCCAGCGTCCATATGGGGTGTTATGTACGGTGTAAATTCATGCCTATAAAGAGCAAGAAACTGTGGACTGGACCACCAGAAAGTAGAAAGAAAAAGGAGTAAAAAATAATCAATGGTTATGAACATTGTAGTTATTTTGATAATATATACCCCCCACCCTCCAACTCTTAATTGTATTTGCTAAATTGATTAGCTTAATTTTTAATGAGATGTGTCTATACTGATTCTAAGTATTAATTTACATCTATAAGTAAAGGGATTATACCACTTTGTTGGTTCAAAAATAGAAGCATGGGACAAGAGAAAAGACAGGTTGGTGGACAGTGCCTTGGCTAAGTGAGCAAAGTATACAACTCATACATCATACATGGGAAAGCTCATCAGTGGCTTGCCAGTTTTAGAATTGCCCAATTTTAGAATTGCCCAGTTTTAGAATTGCCCAATTTTAGAATTGCCCATATCAGTACCTTGCACAAAATATTCAGCCTTGTCCGTGCACTCTCAAAATCCTACAATTTATAAAATGAGTTAGATTATAACATTTGTAAACTGTACAATCATTTTAACACTATAAGCAGTACATGTTCGAGTCTTATATTTACTGAAGGGCAATGATTTAAGCTATTCTGGGTAAAATACCAAAAATTTGATTTTATCCACAAATGTGGATTTTTTTTCAAAAATCTCTTTGAGGTGACCATGATGTGGATATAGAATCGCTGAAACCTAAATATTTCTGTTTCATCATGAAGTTTAAATGTATAGGTTGAGTGTAACATTATTGTGTCCTGTTGCAGTCTGTCCAATTTGTGTTTAATCCATTTGTTACGTTCATCTGTTTATAGCATTTATTTATTTTACGTGTGAATTTCTTCATCCTGTTTCCATATGCTCATGCAGAGAGATAATTTGTGGGGACTATTTATCACAGTCTTCATAGGATCTTTAATGCTGCAGCACAATCAATCTTTTTTTCGTTTCCTTGACTGCATTGCTATATCTCTAACTGCATTGCTTTATCTCTGACTGTATTGCTATATCTCTGACTGTATTGCTATTGTCTTGACTCTATGGCTATTTCCTTGATTGCATTGTTATTTCCTTGACTGCATTGTTATTTCCTTGACTGCATGGCTATATCTTTGAGGGTATTGCTATTTCCTTGATTGCTATAGCTTTGACTGTATTGCTATATCCTTGACTGCATTACTATTTCCTTGACTGCATTACTATTTCCTTGACTGCATTACTATTTCTTTGACTCTGTGGCTATCTTCTTGATTGCATTGTTATTTCTTTGACTACATTGTTAACGCAACAGTGCATGATGCTATGACCCATTTACTAATTTAGTGTAAATTGGTTGAACTGATCGTTGGATTACTTGCTGGCAGTTTTGCAATAACAAAAAATTGAAAAAAAAATTCTTTATTGGATCTGAACAAAGTTAATCCAGAGAGATGGTAGCGCTATTGATACAAAAAAGTCTGTTGTTTTAAGCCACAGAGAGTGAAAAAGTTGAGATAAATCTGTATGCATTAACTTCAGCTCTTGTTAAATTGGAGATCCTTTCCTACATGTACATGTGTGTGTTGTGTTACTCGATAAAGATTTTTTCCAGCAGTTTGGAGAGTTCCACACAGAGCTTTCCAATTTATCCCCAGTTAATTGTTACAGGCTGATAGCAGCCTCGTAGGAGACCAATCTCTTCATTAGAGTCATTATTCTGAAGTTTTCATTCCAAATCAGAATAAGCGCCAGACTATTTTTTTCATCTCTACACAAGTAGTGCTTGTCAGTTTTGATTGAATTGCTGTCTAGATTGCTTCAGTCTTCCCCCAAACACGTCATCTTGGCCTCTTGACTAACTATACATGTTCTGATGTGCATTGTGAGAGTTCATTACAATTTTGCTTCTATACTACTATACTACAAGCTGGGAGATGGGCATCTCCATTCTTTCAACAAAGATCACAAGCTTGACATAACCATTTACTTTTAGTCCTTCCTATGAAATGCTTTTCTCTGCATGTATAGTATCAAGTATAGTCATCATATTTGGGGGGGGGGGAGATTTTAAGCCATAATATTCTGATGTCTTCTGAGTTAGATGTCCATTTTCATATATTTGTAATTTTTACCACTGGAGAACGCATCCCGGTGAAGAGGAAAGGTTGGCTAGGCTGTTGTATTGATGTGGATGGAGCTGCCCTCAATGGAATCCAAGTTGGTACGACTAGTACATCGGCACCTTCTACTTGTTTCTTAGAAAAACAGAAATTTGTCGGAGCGAGAAAGGGGATGCGATCCAACAATTTGCTTGCTCTCTGAAAAATGCTAACAAGTTTTCATGATCATTATTGCCTTTATTCAACACAATCCCAGGACAAAAACCTTCTATGAATGAGCGATCATCTGTAATCTGAACCTGGACTAATACAGAAATGTCAGCACTGGTTCAGTCCCCTTCCTCTCCTAACATACAATTGTTCTTAATCTCTTCTTCCCTTCCTGCGCCCCCCCCCCCTTCCCTCCCCCCCTCCCCCAAGGTCTCTTCTCTCTCACAGCTTGTCTTATTATGCCAAGCTGTAAGCTGTGGAAACAACCATTAGTTTAGTTCAGGTGCTGAGCTAACAAAATATACCAGGCCTTTGCTAGAGGTTCACATATTTGCACTGTGTTTATCCAAGAAAAACAAGTAACACTGGCTTTAGCACTTCAGCGACACAGTGCCCTGGAAGAATTGATGAACTTCCCAAAGCTTGTGCTGACTGTGATGTACTTTTATAAGCAGGACAAGAACTGTGATTATTTTTTTTTTACTGCTGTGTGGTCGGTGAAGATCTAAATCAACCTGCTATTCATGAAAGGGCAGAAATGTAAGAGATGCACAGGTGCTTAGAAAACACATCCTTGTACCATGGCGTATTATGGTTATGCGCAGACATTTATGATGAGCATTTTTCAGTCCTATCATTTTACTCACTAGAACACAGAATAAAAAAAAATGGCTTATCCACTGCATTATTCGTTTAATATTTACCAAAAATAACCTCTGTCGTGTACAACTACTTGATCCCAATAAAAGAAATCCCTATCGAGCTTTCAGAAACAAAATTAATAAACTTATATCGAGACCAAGAAAAGAATACTTTGAGCATAAATTTAATAAGGCAAATAATGTCATAAAAGATACATGGAAAGTTTTGAACAAAGTCTTAAAGCGAAATAAAAGTGACATGTCAATATATTTTACTGATGAACATAACGGCCTCTCAGATGATCAAACCCAAATCAAATATTTCAGAGGTGTTGCATCAGATCTAAAACAAACTATCCCTGAAACCATGACACTGATTTTCTGCAACAAGCATCTAATTAAATCTCCATAGGAGTGAATTAAATCTGTTTATCTGCTCATCTGGCATTTATCTGGCATTTTACAAAATGTTAGACAAGAATGCTATGTTTGCATATGTACATACATGTATTTGAAACAAAATGTTTGGGGAACAAAGTGCAGTTCCATGTAACACGATTTTCGTGTAGACAATTTTTCTCAAATTATTCATTACCTGTGGAGGTGCCCTAGAGTCACACATTAGACAGGACTAACGACCAATCATGTGCGAAATCTCTGAAGCTGTGACAATGTTATCATCAGCACATTAACACACAGAGCTTAATTGTTATGGAATGTTATATTCATGGCAATGGCTGAACTAAAATTCAGAAAATGCCAATATTTCAAGGTTGATGGTAATTATATCACTTCAGCAAAGAGGGTGGGTAATCAGCGCTTCAAGATTTTCTAATTACATTTCAAAATAGTGAAATGGGATTATCCATGGGTAAAATACTAGCATAATGAATGAGCAGAGGCAAGAATGTGGGCTCCTGCTAGTTAAGAATGAAGCATGTTCGAGTTTGTGGAAAAATTGAATTCTGTGTCCAGTCTTGCTATTGAAACAAGGTTAGTCGCTCGATTTTATGTTAAATGAAACTGGTAATTACGGCTCTAGTGAGAGAATATTAACCAGTAACGAGCCAAATTGGGATTCTTAACAAAGGTATGAAATTCCCGTGAGGCATTTGTTAGCTCTCTAAGTTAATGGTGATATCAAAACTTGGAACCTAATTGAACATGATAATTGCAGGGAAAATTGAAACACATAATGTAAAATTTATGATATCGTAGACATTCTCTGGGTTGTTTTGATGTAAATGTAAGTTGGTCATGCATGTTGCCAGCAAAGTTTGGATGACATGTATGTACACAATGTACCTAAATATATTGCATATCATGGTTATATCCCATAATTGTTGCATGTGGACTTCATGAACTCATAAATATGCTTGGTAACCTTCTCTAACCTTTAATCTCTAGCATTTCTAAGCTGCAGTTGAAATTGTGGTGGTGGATACAGGTTTCTGAGGTAATTAATCTCTCTTGATCTACAATCTGCAAATTCAGAGGTTAATTGCTACTGCATTGCCTTTACCTTGTTCATTTAATTGTTTTGATAAAGGTAGACGTATGTGTGGTTGACCTCTGGTGATTTGAAGCCACAGGTTTGATATTTGATATCACATTGTGCATGTATTATGTTGGATGAATTGTTGCAGGACACTCTTCCCGCAATTCCCAAATTCTAGGTGATTTTTTTTTTAGGAGAACATTGTTTTTATTTTAAATCCTATTGTTTTATGATCACAAAGCATAGATGTGAAAATGTATGTATATTTGTCTGTCATCAGGTGTGCGGATAATAGCTTGATAAATTTGATATGTTCAGGGCACAGGCCTATAACACAATCTCTCCCTACCCTACTACTACTACACCTCACCCGCACCACCCACACCCAGACACTCACCCCCAGACATGCCAGTTAGATGGACAGCCAGCAATTTAGTTTTAATGTGACCCTGAAGAGGGTGTCCTGATAGTTTTATGATGACAATGAGCTATTAGTTGCCAGCGGGCCATAATTGGACAGTGACCCTTAAGCCCTGAGGAATGAGAAAGGTGTCCAAATTGATCTACAGCACTGACCTTAACATCGGTATGGTAATTAGCTGCTTGTCTCTTATACACTGAGCAACTTCTCTTTATTCTTCAGTCAGATTCTCTGCATCATGGGACAAATACACGTACAGAAACTGTTTGGCGAACCTGCCCAAAGATTGAGCCACTGCATTCTGGGAAGTAGCATGATCTTACATTTAAGGTTGCTATTTCGGATGGTTAAATATTTGCCACTCATGCCATTTTAAGCAGTAATACCTTTTCACATCCATATACGTATATGTCATCTATGACATGCTCAAAGTATTTACAGGATTTATATGCTGTAGCATAATTCTATGATATGAGTCTTGTTCTGCCTCATGCTGACTCCCTCTGGTCATACGTGGGATGTCTGTCAGCAACCTGCAGGTGGTGGTGAGTTTCCCCAGACCTCTGTCCAGTTTCCCACCCACTATATTTGTTTGATTTATTTATTTGATTTGTGTTTTATCCCCCCCCCCATCCCCCCATCCCCCATCCCCCCATCCCCCCATCCTGAGTCCAGAGTCCAGGGGGAAACCCATGACCATCCGCAGGTTGCTGCAAGACCTTCCCACATATGGCCGGAAAGGAATGAACTGGACTTGAACTCACTGCGACCGCATTGGTGAGATACTCCTGAGTCATTGCACTGTGCAAGTGCGCTAACCAACAGAGCCACGGAGGCCCCTTCTACTATAATGCTGGCATAAAACACCAGTGAATGTTAATATAAGTAAATAAGGATTCTTTCTGATCTGTCTCTGAAGCAACGTTGCTTACTATCAGGTGGATTCATTGTTGTTGTTTATGATAACTTTCTTCTTGAATGTGGCTGGTATGAAACCTATTAACTATTTATTCAGACAGAGAGAGAATAAGAAATTTGGTGGTTTCATGTGTTTAAGTTGTGAGAATGTACAGGTGTTTAGATGAAAATGTGAGAAAGGAAGGTAAAGAGGAAATTGTATTGCGCCCTGTTTCGGGAAGTAATTTATCAACCAGCCATAACCTGGTTTCTGTCTGGTATGCAGGTCATGATGAAGGATGTCAGAAAAATCCAATCTAGGGGGGCCATATCTAACATTGTTTTAGACATTTTTTGACACGGTAGAAAAGCTTTGCAACTCGTTTGGAAAAGTAACAGTTTTGATGAAAGACTGACATTTCCCCAACCCCTGAAAAAGTGCTTTGCGCACACAGTCAGATTAATTAGCGTCGGTGTAACAGCGGACCCAACAGGGTCAGAGATTATTTACCGGAAACCGGCTACAGAAAACCATATGGAAATCTTTACTGGCTTGTTTTTCCTTACACTAAAGCTCAGTGTGTTTGTGTGCCAAGGGAGCTTCCATTCAGCTGGATTTCTCCTGGAGCTGGGATTTGTGGGTTTGGCTAGTCTAATACACAGATGTCTCAAAAAGTCTGCTGTGCCTAATTTTCACATGGGTGTACCAAATATTGTAACCTTTACTATAATTGCATCTTGTGCCACCTTAATCTGCTGTAGGAGATCATACTTTGTTCATTGTCACATACCAAGTACATACATCTGATGACAAGGAACGTCCAAGCTGATTTTTAATGCACCAAAGGGAACAGGGATAGAAATAGGCTCCATATGTGGAAACTATTATTTAATAAATGTCTTGCTGTATTTGTAAGGTATGTTATATGTGTACATTGACACCCATCCAAAGCTTTAGTTGTTATCTATTTATTGCACATATGCGATTGACTGACTGGCTGGAATGTTCTCCAGCCTGTGATACATACACATTCACTAAATAACCAGCCTAATATATTCCACAATTAACACTTTGATTAATACTCCATTCAAGTGTAAGGTTAGTTTTACTATCAGTTTTATACTTAGTTACCTTGTTGTCTGAACGAGATTTACTGCCGAATTTTGTAGACCATCTACCCATTTTTTATATGTGCATCAACATCCTCCGTGCAGTGATGAATTTCTTTAGTGAGATCCTAATATTGTTAATTGAGTTCATTAGTTTTAAAAGGGATGAATGAAATGAATTTTAATCAGAAAAAGTGTTTTATTCTGACTTCTGTCACATGTTGATGGAGAAAAAAGTAGAATTATTTTGCTTGTTCTGTTTCGTGCGTGTGTTACTTCCTGCTTTTTGGATCCATAGCAAGCCTGCAGTGTCAGCTGGATATCATTGTGATTGGCAGTTATGATGGTTGGAAAAATACAGGTGGCTCACGCTGTTCTTTACAGATAGAAAGCTGATTAATTTAATTATTTTTATCCCTTTGGTTTGGATAGCTTAAAAGCAAGCTTCTTTTTGTTTAATCTTGCATGATGGTTTACTTCTTTTGGATTGACTATCTGGTGGAAACCGTAGAGTGGAATGAAACAGGCAAACTTAATACACTCTCTAGACTATAATTTTGTATCTTATTTGTTCAGTGTCTTTAAATGCAATTTCACCAACTGTTTATCAGTTGGGTTTTACTTTTGTCACTTACCACTTACTTTTTACTTTACCACTTGATGGTAGTAGAACCCCACCGCTGGGCCGTCCTAACTGGACATAGATGGTTTGTTTTCCCCTGAATTGAGTGAGTGAGTGAGTGAGTGAGTGCTTGGGGTTTAACGTCGTACTCAACAATTTTTCAGTCATATGACGACGAAGGAATCATTAGGGTGCATGTAAGTGTAATGTGCCTCCTTGTAGCAGGACGGATTTCCACCGCTCTTTTATTTAGTGCTGCCTCACTGAGACGACTTACCGAAGGCAAGTAAGCCGCCCCGCCCGAGCCATTATACTGATACGGGTCAACCAGTCGTTGCACTATCCCCTTCATGCTGAACGCCAAGCGAGGAAGTTTCAACTTCCTCTTTTAAAGTCTTAGGTGTGACTCGATCAAGGATTGATCCTGGATCTACCGGTCCCAAAGCGGACGCTCTACCAACTGTGCTATCCGGGCCGGTGCCCCCCTGAATTGATGCTGATCGCTTAAAATGTCGAAAGTGGAAGGAAAAAGACAGAATTTGTTGATCAGACATCAGAAAATTGACTCCACGTCAATCAAACCATCGTTAACCTTGTGCTGTCGTAAAACCAAACGAAAAACAAAAGAAGTTCGGATTTTCTCTCCAGGAGTTCAGAATTTCAGTTACATGTACTTGCTTGTTTGAAACAGCAGGCTGTGACCCGAACTGTAGAGAGCCAATAGCCTTTAGCCTACAGGGCAGCCCTCCAGTTGCATTCACACCTGACCTAAAGGCCGCTGTGCGTGCGGGATACCCCACAGCATTCCGTACCTTAAAGCCCATAAGGGAATCCAGACAAATTTAAATTGGCATTTCTATGTGTTACCAATGGCTGTTTCTGTTCAATATAATTTAAGCCATATTTATTTTTGCTGATGATACTTTTTTTAAAAACATAAACGAATAGCTTGATTGTTAGTTTCACCGGGTGTTGAATGACTGTTTTAGTCACTGCATGGATCCTCATTTCATGTCTCTGCGGTTGACAAGATAGGCTGGGGCCTCCGTGGCTCAGTTGGTTAGCGCGCTAGCGCAGCGTAATGACCCAGGAGTCTCTCACCAATGTGGTCGCTGTGAGTTCAAGTCCAGCTCATGCCCGTTTCCTCTTCGGCCGTATGTGGGAAGGTCTGTCAGCAGCCTGCGGATGGTCGTGGGTTTCCCCCGGGTTGTGCCCAGTTTCCTTCCACCATAATGGTGGCCGCCGTCGTATAAGTGAAATATTCTTGAGTACGGCGTAAAACACCAAACAAATAAATAAATAAATAAATGACAAGATAGACATATAGTGTCAAACCTTAATGGTATTGTTTTTAAATGGAGCTAGTTAACCAAATATTTTTTGAAACTCAGTTTATACAGAGTAACATAGTATAAATATGAAAATAAAGTCACTGGGGATATCATTTAAAAACTGATTTAGAGAATCTGTTTTGTTTTGGGTTTTTTTGGCTGTAGGCTGATTGTTTGGAAGCACCAAAGCCAGTGGCAAGCTTTAAAAAGTAATACTTTTACAGGAAGTTAAAGCACAGGATGGATTATATGCACCAAAGCTGACCTGGATAAGTTAATTTTCATTATACATTTATGCTAAATTTGATCAGTTTTGCCAGCTTTTGTGGTTTTCAGTGTCTAAATGAAAATGAGATCATATGATTATTTGCTAAGATGTATACTTTGAGCTGAAGTGTGCTGGACCTTTGTATTATATTGTTTGTGTCAAGCCAGTGAAGTTGAAATATGGAGATCAAATGGTTGGAAAAGCCATAAAATATATTTATATACAGTATATAATGATTTTATTACAGACTCAAGGCCCATATATATATGACATATGATTTATAATCAGTGTGTTTATATATTTGATACATTCCATATATGTTTTTAACATCATTTGAATAAATTAGTAAATCTGCAGTCGTTATGTGATGGCAGTAAGTTATTGGAAATTACACGACTACATTCAGTGATTGAATAACCATATTCCAGATGTTTAACTCCTGTTGGAACACTGAACTCAGGTATGTGTATAGGTACATGTAATATATGAGTATTTAGTGTATTAGTCTAGGGTAGTCTTGATACATGCAGGTGAAGTCATTTGAAAGCATATGTATCAAGTGCTGTGTCTTATTTACTTTGTTAGCTAGCTGGTAGGGAAATCTTTCGTGTGCAGGGTGAAAAGCGCCCGATTTGCAGGGTGTACCTGATATTCCACCAGACAGAGTAAACATTACACCAAAGGCAACAGGAAAGGCAGCCAAAGTTGAGAACGGTTTGTGAAAGAAAAACTGGGTTGTTTTAATGGCTGATGGAAAGCATGTGATGTTAGAACGGATATCGGTGTAAATACTGGAGCTGTGAAGATGTTCATGCTGTGAAATCAAGCTGGTTAACTCCTCCCATCACTAGGCACCAGGATGTGAAGTTTTGTTTGGAAAATTCTCAGCTGTGTTACGAGGCAGTTTTCACACAATGTTACCATTGCAGAGGCTTGAGAAAAATGGGAGCGCGCGGCTACGAGAGAGAGCATCAAGAGAATTTGATGTCTGGCCATATCGCCTTCCTTTCAGGACAAGTATTGATAATTGGCTACTGCACACAGTGGTTTGATTGTACTACTTTAATACATGAAGAATAAATTAATCATGACCACAGAACAGAACCTCCGGAGCAGAGGTTAGCATGCCAGCCCAGTATTGGCTGAAAAACATTTTTGACAGTGTTTAAGACCATTTCAAAGTGTGTAAGAAATATTTTGAAATGTGACAAGAAATATCTGTAAATATTAATATAGGAAGATATTTCCTTGTCAAAGGCCTCCCTTTTCAGTGGTGAAACTGAAGTTATTTTTATGGTCTTCTTAATGCTCCAGTATTCACGTCATTACTGTCATTACTGAACTATAAGCCTTGAAACTTGAAACGTCAAGTTTCAGCTACATCATATTCAAACATTTTCGACAGACTACAGGTCTTCATGAAAATAGCATGGAGTACAAAATGGATCAATGCAGATTAGGAGTTTGTAAATCAGGATAGCTTATGGGTGTAATCTGGATTTTTTGTGGTCCATGTTAAAATTAAATTTTCCCTTTTGTTCCCGATGTGCAGAAGAATTTTGCGGAAACATGCCGTGAATAAATAATAGAGTAGCCTTGGAGGCATCAAACTTACGTGCTAAACCTCTACAACTCAATCCAGGATGAGTCGGGTTTAATAATGTATTAGAGAATACCGAGCTGGGATGCAAGTTCAGCTAGCTAACTAAGAAAAAGTTCGGAAATATAATGGAGTTATGTGTAAGTTCAGCCGAGCTGTATAATATGGTTGTTCAGCGATGGTAATATTTTGTCTTGTAATATTGCAAGTGATGTTTAATATGTTGAACAGCCTTATGTTGAAACTGAATACTGATTGACTTCATGAAGGGAAGCAAGACTTTTCATGACTCTCCATGAATCTAAATATTCACAGATATGGAGTAGGCACAATCTAAATATTCACAGATATGGAGTAGGCACAATTCACAGATATGGAGTAGGCACAATCTAAATATTCACAGATATGGAGTAGGCACAATCTAAATATTCACAGATATGGAGTAGGCACAATCTAAATATTCACAGATCTGGAGTAGGCACAATCTAAATATTCACAGATATGGAGTAGGCACAAGTAGACAATGCTACTCAAAGCTTGAAAAGTTCAATTTAAGAGAATTTGCAATGGTTTTAGATGTACAGATTATTGTCTCATATACCTGAAGCTTTGCTTTAATATTAGACTGTCAAATAGCTGTCTGTCACATGTGATGTTTGCGTGACCATTATCATCTGTGTATCCAGAGTATATGAAGCTGTTTGTGTGGAAGTTGTTCATTAGTCCGATTTGATGCTCAGTTTCAACAATAAATATTATATATAAATATGTAAATCATTTGGGATGTTATAAGTATAAGTACTGAATAGCTTATAATGTGAACATTTGTGAATTTTACACTCTGTTCTCCTGTAAACACAACTCTATAAGCCTTTCATTTAGGGCTACAGTTTCTACCTATCTTCCTTCTACCTATCTAGAGAAGCTTATTGTCTCTCTAGGTACTTTACCATATTTATGGAATGTCAAAAGTTAACACAATTTTTGGAACTCATGTTGGTATACATATTATGTGCAGAAAGCTTTCCACATTCATGTAGAAAGCTTTCCACATTCATGTATATTACAACTTAAGGAGCGAGCCTTTGATGACACAAGGTGCCTGTGACCTTGATCACTTGTGCTCCTATAGCTAGACTGCGACTGAATGTTTGACCTATCCACATAGGCATTCACTGGTGTCAGCAGTGTTAGTTATTTTCTCAGCCAATCATAGAATTATAGTGACCACCCATAGTATGTGGATAGCCGATTGTGGGTAGTTGGGGCAATTATAAAAGGAAGTTTTCTCCTACCATAGCTCAAACATATGCTCAGTCATTCACAAGACTGCAGTTGCCACCCACAGTGCACAGATTGCCAAATGCACTTCTTGATTTGCATATGAAGACCACTGCCACAGTGATGTCATTTACGACTGCAGTGATTTAAAACTCTGTAAGATACGAAGTCACTGCAGTCTTTACGTATAGATTTAACAGTCATATTTATAAAACTATAATAATTTTGACCTTTTTTGTTGATTTAATGGCAAGATCATAGATAGTAATATCTGTATATGGCAGTATCATTCTGGTTTTAGTTTGGATTAGAGGATCAGACATGTACATGTGTGTTGGTATGATTTGAGGTCAGACAGGGACTCAGCCATGTGTATTATTTATTATATAATTAAAATCTTGCCGAATCTTACGCATCTTATGTGAAAAACCATTATATGTTTTCTGTCATGATGTTATTGTTTTGTTCTAACAACATAAAGCCACTTTATGTGACATTTGTATACATTTGGCCTTGTGTTGAGAGACTGTTGGCTCTATGCCCATTTTACCCTATTTCTTGTAAAATCTCGAACAGCTGGTCTGCACATTTTAGCCAATATTTATGTAATTCTAGCAGGAATATCAAGTTTCTTTTTTCTCACATGGTTAGACCATCTAATGAACAACATACTCGTATCTTTACTTTTCCAAAAGGCTGGTAAAGAAATGTAATATTCTACTTTCAACACTACCAATATCTGTCCCAAATTTTAGAAGAATTTATAGGGTACTTTTAATTTCTTATTGGGACAATGAGTATAGAATAAAGAAACTCCTACCTCATTGGACTGGATCCCTTAAACTTACAAATACAGATTATTACAACATTAGCAAACTTAATAACCTGGAACATTCTCTTAAATAACTTACATCAAGATCAAGGAGTACAAAGCAGAGCATAAACTTCATTAAATGATTGGAATCATTTAAATCATCATGATGAATGCAGGCCAAAATAATGGATGCAAACTTCTGGAATTTGGAGTAGTTTGGATTCTGTTATTGGGTATCGGCATTGGCGCCAAAGCTTGACAGAATCTCCCAGTCCTCAGGGTAATCTCTGATTCCTAGAAATCGAAAGTTGGGATTACACAAGGTGATGTTATTTATTTTCGTGCACATTTATGAAGGAAAGCTTGTGAAGGGACGTGTCTTACTGGTGAAGTTAGGTTTTGTATTTTTTTCTGGCCTGCTCTTTTTTAAATCAGGTTTTCAGGCATTAATTTTTTTTGTCCAATATTTTTTTTCTTAATATATGTCTTTTTTTTAATATCTGGTGTTGGACAGCCAGTTGATGAGTATCCTCATCTTTCGAACAGAAATCTCGAAATTGAATTTGGTTGGTAAAAAGTTGGCAGTGCAACTCCCAGATAAAGGAATTTGGAGTGTTGTGAGAGATCTGACGATTGCGGGTGCCACTAAGGAGCTGGTGCTCTGGGCAGTCGGCCTCTTAAGCAATATTGGATTATCTGCCACCCAAGATTACACTTTACCTTGATCTCTTGAGCCCTGAGGCTCACAACCAGGGGGTACAAAATTTGTATGATGACAATTTGAGGAATTGCATTCTTTTGTTCTTTTTGTCCTCTAATTATAATCCCTGAACTTTAAAAGCAGCAAGGATGTCACAGACATTTAATTGGCTTTGTAAAACATACATAGTTATGAAACTTTATGTATGGTGTTGTTCACCTTTATTTTCTTACTAATTTATGCAAGTAATAATATGTGAATACAAGATATACGTCACATTCCACCAAGCAAATACAACTTTTGAATCGTCATGCAATAAAAGAAAAGCATTTACAGTCTTCAGTAGCTGTGGGAGTGTTACAATATTTTTACTCTGATCTAATGTACATTTCACTGTGATACCCCATTCTGAAGCCTCAAGCTTATCATGCAGATTTTAAAACTTGACTACACTGCATGTTTAAAGTTCTTCCAAGAGAGTTTGAGCTGTCTTTACAGTAGCTGTGCTAGTCTACCTCAGCATGAGACTCTATGAGTATGGACAAGTAGTACAGCTGAGGTCTGTTGAAGACTACATAAAACAGATAAATTGTCTGTGCTGTGTTAAAGTTCCCACATGATCCTATTTAAGGCTTTGATTCTCTGTGTATCCATTGTGAGACCATGCTGTTTGTAGTTCCAAACCTGCACCATATGTTGTTTCCCTTGAGTAGGATTACCATATCAGTACCATCATTATCTCATGTCTTCAATTTCCTCATCAGTTTAGCAGATTGATTTTGTGCAATTTTCCCCCAAATTGTTACTCTTTCTTCGAGAACTATTGCTTCCACTTAACACCTGATGATGATGGCTGGTTGTCTGAGTCAACCAGCCAATCGGAAAAGCTGAACTTAAAGTGGGAAAATGTTCTTGTGTAAGGTACTTATATGACATTCTGTGATATGAGCCATACACTTGTATATGTGTTTCGACTAACTATTGGACGATTCAAGAACATTTTTCGCCATCGTTTTTATTCCAACTTGAGTTTCAAACTTGTGTTCTCATCAAGGCTATTCTCATGCTGTGTATACACATGTGGACAGATTACCATTTGATCAAGATTCAAACAGGAGCCTCAGTGGCCTGTGTGCCTGTGCAGGTTTGGAACAGTGACCCAGGAACCTCTTACCAGTTGTGAGTTCAAGTCCTGCTCGTGTTGGCCTGCCCTCCCTGGCGGTACGTGGGAAGGTCAGCCAACAACCTCCGGATGACTGTGAGTTTCCCCCAGACTCTGCCCAGTTTTCAACAACCATAATTCTCTAGGCTGTTATAAACATGTAATTGAAATATTCTTGAGTATGGCATAAAACGCCAATCAAATAAATAAATAAATAGATAAAGATCTGAACAACATTTCGGTAGGATGGGAAGTTGGGATCAGGATCAGAACATGTGGGCAGGATGAGAAGTTGAGATGAGGATCAGAACATGTGGGTAGGATGAGAAGTTGGGATGAGGATGAGAACAACATGTGGGTAGGATGAGAAGTTGGGATCAGGATCAGAACATGTGGACAGGATGAGAAGTTGGGATCAGGGTCTGAACAACATGTGAGTAGGATGAGAAGTTGGGATACGGGTCTGAACAACATGTGAGTAGGATGAGAAGTTGAGATCAGGATCAGAACATGTGGGTAGGATGAAAAGTTGGGATGAGGATCAGAATATGTGGGTAGAGTGAGAAGTTGGAATCAGGATCAGAACATGTAGGTAGGATGAGAAGTTAGGATCAGGATCAGAACATGTAGGTAGGATGAGAAGTTAGGATCAGGATCAGAACATGTGGGTAGAATGAGAAGTTTGAATCAGGACCAGAACATGTAGGTAGGATGAGAAGTGAGGATCAGGATCAGAACATGTGGGTAGAATGGGAAGTTGGAATCAGGATCAGAACATGTAGGTAGGATGAGAAGTTAGGATCAGAACATGTGGGTAGAATGAGAAGTTTGAATCAGGATCAGAACAGGTGGGTAGGATGAGAAGTTAGGATCAGGATCAGAACATGTGGGTAGAATGGGAAGTTAGGGTCATTCTGTAATGGTATATACATTTCTGGATGGAACAATCCTATTCTGGATATCACCATCTAGTCATCTATGTGGGATCCAATTTGTCAGGTAGGGGATTAGACTGGAAAATATAGGATGTATAGATCATTCATGCTGTGAATTGGTTCGTTTATTTGCTCTGAACAGAATTGATCATGACTGAAAGAATGATAGCTTGCTGTGTTCTCAGACAAAAGGTGTGTTTCGTGACATTTCTGCCTATATAGCTGAAGACAGTGATCTGTTACCTGACAGTATGCCATGTACACAGGAAATTTGTAATATATATCTGTGATGTGAGTGCATTTTATTTCTCCGTCAATTTATTTTAGGGCTTATATTTCATTCAGATTTGATTTTTTAAATTACAAAATTGCATTGTTAGGGAGCGAGGTGAAAATGGTTTTATCATATGTTTGTCCACGATCAATCTTTAAGTCTGGACACTGACAATTATGAAATCTTTGGCATTAAGGCATACTTACACATTATCATAGTAGTGTGACAGGGGAATGTTTTGGGGAATGTCTGCTGTACACACATATTTCCTTTCTTATTTGAAACCTTTCTTACGTAGGAAAGGAGCTTTCCTCAAACCATTGCCTTTTAGCATTATGTCAGGCCCAGTTAAATAAACATAGGCTCTATCATAAACTGATTTATTTATATACATAATCTGTATGTATTATATGATTGTACTTTGTACATGCGTTATTCTTCAAGTTGTTAAAGTCATCCATCTGTCTAATGATGTGTTATAATAGTTTTTGATGACAAGCTGTGTCTGTCTTGGAGAGAAAGATAGATAGCCATGTGCTGGCGATAAAATTAACAGACGCCCAAAACTAATCCCACTTTTCTGTTTGCTTAGCGCTAGGCCCTACCCCCCACGTTTCTGAGAAATGTCTTCATATACAGCAAGGTGAGTGAAGTTGAACGAAGAGCTCATTGTTCAGTTTCGACGTTGGCTTTCATGCTCTAAAAAGGTTGTCATGTTTTGATTCATCGAGCCCATCAAAAATGTCAGATTGGTGCTGCCTGGTGATTTATGCAGCGACCATAATGCTTCCAAACGCCGACGCTTCGTCTCCGTGTGGATATTAAATTGTATCCCTGTGGGGAGTGTTCATTACTTAGGTAATAACGACAGGTGATCATTTACCCAGACTTCGTTGTTTCTTCAAAGAGCTTTTTTTTTTCTTATTTTTTGGACAGACTTCACCTATGCAGTCAAAAAATTGATTTTTCTGAAAAACTGCCTGAGTGATAACGGCTTCCAATTTTGTGTTTTGTGTGTGGCAGGCGACTGCTCTTGATGAACTCATAATGCAGTCTATCATAGAGATGTGACCCTGTATGACAGTGTCATTATCTGATCCCCAAGGCTAATTAGCACTATCCAGAGTTACCTCCCTTATTCCTTGCTTTATAACCAGCTGACCTGCCTTGGTCACCATTCCCCATTTGTTAAGTTTTTCTACACAAATTCATTATCATAAACTTACTTGTATGACAGAGATGTAATTACCTACATACAAGCCATACCAGTGTAAATTCTTTAATCATTGACTATCTTTGTGGGGGCCTCCGTGGCTCAGTTGGTTAGCGCACTAGCGCAGCGTAATGACCCAGAAGTCTCTCATCAATGCGGTCGCTGTGAGTTCAAGTCCAGCTCATGCTGGCTACCGCCCCGGCCGTACGTGGGAAGGTCAAGCAGCAACCTGCGGATGGTCGTGGGTTTCTCCCGGGCTATGCCTGGTTTCCACCCACCATAATGCTGTCCGCCGTCGTATAAGTGAAATATTCTTGAGTACGGCATGAAACACCAACCAAATAAAAAAATAAAGAAACCTTTGTTTCTTTCGTTATTGTATTGTTACGTTACATGTTGTTCGTGTACCGAACCAAGCAACACAAAGTCCCATGCACATGGGCTGATGGATAAACCAGATTGCAATTAAAATCAACAGAAATACGCACAACATTCAAGTGTTCAGAATCCCTCTTGGATGTTACCAAAAGTTTGAAAACCAGATCCGTCCGGTGGTGATATTTTGTGCCACAGTTAACTTTGATTTTGTCACTGCCCCGATTTTTTGTGCAGTCTCAAACATAACGTTAACATGTTCCATGTATTTACATATGTTAAGACATCAATTTTTAACTCTGGAAATATAAACATGAGACAGATTTTTTAAATCATTTCTTTGATATGTATTGAAACTGCAACAAAATTGTCTCATCCATTCAGGACAGCACATTTCATCCTCACTATGAGGACATATCAAAGAGAAAAATTTGCCTACACGTTATAGGTGTGTTAATTGCAGATCAGGTCAGTAAAATACCAAGGTGTTTTAATATGTGCAAACAACTTGGGACAATTTTTGGGACACACATGAAAAAAAAAATACACGTTTTGCTCAGGTTTGATGAACATGCAGCTACACAGAATAACAGGGCATAAGGCACGAGGCAACTTCAACAGAGTTAAATCTGGCTGTTTGCCGTTCTAGGATTTTGCGTGATCATGATTTGCGTGATCAAGAACTGCACTTGTTTGAGTACCCTTTATTTTGCCACTTAACTACCAATGTGTATTCCACCACAGAGATTCTCTGGGTACTTTGTAAGACACATGCGCTGTACTGAAGGATGATTTATATTGCGATATACCATAGACGAGTATGTGCTCATTTCAAACTGAGAATTCCAAAGTAATGTGTACTGCATGGTTTTTCCACAACTTGTTGGACCCACCAGCAAAATCCCATGGATCTTGCAAGATTTCCACAGTGGTTGAATACTGCTTATGAAAGAAGTAGTAAAGGTTTTTGATTTATGGGCTAACATTTGTTTACAAAGCAGACAGTTAGCAGGATTTACAAGTTGACAAAGCTCTCAAGGGCATACACAACTTAACAATGGCTTTGGGATATTAAAGCTGTAAATTCTTGAAAGTGTGAAAGAAGAACACAGATGATGTGATTTATTATCAGGCCATGGATGTTTTTGAGTTCTGTATGGATATAAAAATGTCTAATTTATGTTTGCCAGAAAATAGGAATATTTATCATTATAGACTTTATTCTTTGAAGGTGAAAAGTAATGCATAAAAAATATCTAGCTACATATATATATATATATATTTCATGATTTCAGGTGTTAAAAAAAAAACATCTTTCATATGTGTGATTTGTATTAAAGCTTTTAGTAAAAACTTTTGACTTTTTTTTCATTTGTCTTCCCATTGTTTGGTTACACCATGATGAATCCACACAGATTTGTGCTTGATAAAGTATCCAGGGACATGTCAGTGATTATTAATAGACTATCAAAGCTTGACAGTTCCTTAATGTGGTAGTTTATAGGCTCTTCACTGAACCACATTCCTGATCAAGCACTTTCAAGTATGAAAAGCACATTTAATTGTTAGTTGGGACCAAGTTTTAAAATTAATACGACATTAGTTCAGGACATACTGGAGCTACGTTCAAGACAGAGATATGCGTGTTTGTATGTGCCCAATTAGGGAAACTGAAAATTGACTAGAATCCTGACATGCCCGTTGGAATAAACATACAGACATCTTAGGCCAGTTCTGTAAATTATGTCTGCATGAGTTGAAAACATTTCCCTGTTTCTCAGTAGATAATGTCATGATTTTCTGCACATTTATAATGTTGCTCGGTAGAAGTTATCAGTGTTGCAACATATCCTGTTGACTGCATACTTCACGAAACGAGGTTTTCTCTTCTTAGTTATTAACAAGTATTGCACTAAATGGCATACATGCTGTCTAGTAACAAGGGAGGGAATTCAACAGAATTCTTTCAAAGTTTCAAAAAAAAAAAATTCTCCAAAATAAATAAACTGCACTTGAATACTTGACTGCATGAGACAGAAATGGTTCCTAAAACATGTATCTATTGGTATCTTGTGCTACGAACAATGTCTGATTTATTGTATTTCTATGCATGACTTCATGCAGGCATAGAAACTGATCTGCACTTGAGAGATGGGAGTTGTGAAAATTATAGGTGTCTTTTGTACAATTTAGCAGAAAGTTTTGCCTATATAATGTTATGTATTGTGAGAAAATCAGAATTACAGGAAATTGATAGTTTTGTGACAGTTCTGTTTAAGTAAAACTTCAGTTGATGAATTTCCACGGAGATATCCTGCAAAAATAACAGTGCATAAGACATAGTGCTGCTGTGTGATCCTGACCAAACATTCTATATTCATAACTGGTTAACCCCAAATTGATATGCTCTGACTATAATTTTCAGAAAACACAGAATTCTTAAGGGATGTGTCCAATGCTTGCAGTGCTCAGGGGAGCATGTTAGAATGCAGGGTTCCCATCATGTTCGCTCCTCTTATAGTTGCTGACAGATTCCGTTATTAACTTTTTGCCTGAAGAGTTCAGATTGACCTCGGTGTAGTGACATTACCATGTTCCATAATCCCTCACCGCTCCTCTTCGAGCGCACACAATCGCTGCAAGGCCATGTCCCCTAATTACTAGCCCTGACTTTAATCATGGTGAATGCAAATGTGATTGTCGGGTGTTCAACTTTTGATTAAAATATCCAGCCAGAATTTAATAAATCCAGCATTAAATCAAGTTCAATGCATTGTTTTGATTTTTCATTAGAATAATGCATACCAAATCAGAGGCTTATTTCTACATGTACCTTGATATCTAGCAGTTGGATCATTAAGAGCTATTGATTCTGTAAACTTATAAATTCACTATTCCAGAATACAGACTGCCCCTATAGCAACTTGGAGTCCTTTTGACAGCCTAAAATTAGCTCTTGTCTCCATACTTGATATCTAAAATAAACCTGGTCTAACAATGAAAATATTGAAATCAATTCCCCCAAGGTAACATCCTAATTGACAAAGTCTGCCTTGATGGACCTGCATGTTTGTCCATATAGTTTATATACACTTGATAGCAAATTTTATATGGCTAATTAAGGTGCCTCCTTATATGCAGATATATGTGTATGCATTATTATAAGCTCTGATACAAGTTTTATAGCAAACCTTGACACTAATGCTGAATTGGTTTTTATGGCAAAGTGAAATGAGAATTTAAATCAAACCTTCCAAGGATAAATACAATAAGTAAAATATTCTTGTAAATGGGTTGACCACATAACAAATAAATAAATAAATAAATAAATAAATCCAGTGATGGATGCGGTCAGAATTTTTAAAAATTGTATCAAAGCTACATAAAATTTTATTCTTATGTGGGTTACATTTGTGTATTTAAAGACACCATGCACATGTGTAAGATTCTGTGAACATGCATGTAAGGCTCTGTACACATGTGTAAGACACCATACACATGTGTAAGACTCCGTGCACATGCATGTAAGACACCATGTGCATGTGTAAGACAACATACACATGGGTAAGACTCCATGCACATGCCTGTAAGACACCATGCACATGTGTAAGACACCATGGACATCTGTAAGACTTCATGCATAGGCATGTAAGACACCATGCACATGCATGTAAGACACCATTCACATGTGTAAGACTCCATGCACATGCATGTAAGACACCATTCACATGTGTAAGACTCTGTGCACATGCATGCAAGACACCTTGGACATGTGTAAGACTCCGTGTACATGCATGTAAGACATCATGCATGTGTGTAATTCACCACGCATTCAGCTCCTGATAGGATGCATGCAAACTTTTTTTTTTCTGTTGCTTAATACGTTTGGATTTGTATGTTTTTCTCATAATACATTAATGATTTTAATACATTGATGTGTTTGAGGTCACTATGAAGTCAGCTACTTTCCTATTTTTTGCTTCTTGATATGGTCAGGAATGAAAATAACTCCCATGATAGCCGTATTTTACTTCCCGGTTTTTTTCTTAAACTTTTTCCAATACTTGGTTCAGCATTATGAATACATCATTTATTAGAATATAAATGGCTGAACTTTTACTGTGATTGAGGGGTCCATTTTTTCCTTTATATGTTGATTTTCTCAAATCTGTGCCATTTTGTCCAATCAGAATGAGCTCCATGTAGCAACTGCCAGATGGCTGACTTTTATCTCTCATGGATGCATTCATAATCATGGTTACACTAATCTGTTAGGCTTTTTATTGACAGCAGATGCATTGAATCGTACCTTAATGAAATTTAGGGCGACAATAATTGAAATAAATTGCTGACACTGCTGGAACACCTAGAACAGAGAAGAAAGTCAACTGCACCCTAAAGGCACTATCACAGAAGCATTAACGCAGATTTGTAGAATTATCAGTGATCCCTTGAGGGAATCCCCATATCCTGGCCTCCATCAAAAGAATTTCCAATCAATGACTTCATGTCATATGAATAAATTTTAGGCCTTCCACTCGATCGACTCTTGCAGCGATGTGAAAAAAAAGGTATGATCACACAACTTGAAAAACATGAGATGCCTTTTACATGTTATCCGTCAGCAGAAAAGTCAATATATCCATTACGAGTTTAAGTTCTCTTTACATTTTAGTTCTCTATCTATGTCAGTGTTTGAGCTGGGTAAACATGAGTAATTCTGATTGTATTGACAGGTGTGTAACCAACACCATAATCATCTCTTAGATACCTGAGAAACTGATGAGTTTCAATGCAGGGAATCAATGTTAATAATATTTCTGTGTGACTTGGCTGCCATATATCCAGAATTGACGTTAAACAAAATGTCATGATCGAATGCATTTGCCATGGGTGTTACCTGTTTGTAATTTAAACACTCATGTATCTGTTTACTCACACATGTGTTAAGAGCTTTTTAATCATTTAATTGATCACTGGTACATCAGTATAGGCTACAATCAAAGCACACTCCAGAAATGAAATCGTGCAATTTTCATCACGTCAGGTTGTTTAGCTGTTGAAGATATCTGCTCATTGGAAGGACATAGTGTTTGAGTGAGTGAGTGAGTGCTTCGGGTTTAACATCATACTTAACAATTTTTCAGTCATATGACAAAGAAGTTATCCTTATGGTGTATGTACTGTGCCTCCTTGTCGCAGGATGGATTTCCACTGCTCTTTTATCTAGTGCTGCTTCACTGAGATGACTTACTGAAGGCATGTAAACCACCCTGCCCGAGCCATTATACTGATACGGGTCAATCAGTCCTTGCCCTATCCCCTTCATGCTGAACGCCAAGCAAGGAAGCTACAACTGCCTCTTTTAAAGTCTTAGGTGTGACTCAAACCAGAATTGACCCTGGATCTACCGCTCCCGAAGCGGACGCTCTACCAACCGTTCTATCCGGGCCGGACATATTGTTTGAAGATGCCTAGATGTACTTGTACTGTACATCATTGTCAGCTGTTAGTTATATTATACCTACATCTGCCTCACACTTTCTCATACATAATTGCTGATGATTTTATTTACTGCTGTGTTCATTTTTAATGGCATTCTAAAGATTATTTCACTATACATGATGGCAGTGAAGGAAACCGAGTCAGCTTGTAGTAAACCACTGTGAGGTATCATAGTACCTCACAGACTTGGTTTTAAGCTGGGATTAATATTGATATCTATCTTTAAATTCTAGGTTTAAGAGAAAAGACGCCACTAGACCAAATGTGTATATGCATTGTTCAAGTATCCAAACTTCAATCTAAAAGTATACCTTTTTATTTCTTCCGATGGACATAGCTGAGATATCACCGTTCAAAGTAAGCAAGATTGTACACATTTAAAAAAAATGGAAAGCACCTCAACGTTATCAAATTTAGCCAGTCATAACTCAAGAACACACCTGTTTCCCTTGACGTCATTAACAAACCCTGCAGGCGACCACCAGAATTGGTAGCAGATGATATGTTGACATCGCTTTAAGAGAAGAAAAAGCAAAATTTGAAGCTAAAAAATGGTGAGAAATGGGATAGGCTTTTTGGCAGCTAATATTTTTGTCACAATAAAGTTCAGGCCAGTTTCTGAGAGGTTTGAATTAAGTTCTGATTTTTACGACTCCACGTATCACAAGGTTTGATAGCTTAGGGTATGAAAAAAATATGATCATAGAACCAGGAGTCTATCACCAATGCGGTCGCTGTGAGTTCAAGTCCAGCTCATGTTGGCTTCCCCTCTGGCCATAAGTGGGAAGGTCTGTCGGCAACCTGCGGATAGTCGTGGGTTTCCTCCCACCATAATGCTGGCCGCCGTCGTATAAGTGAAATATTCTTGAGCACAGCGTAAAACACCAATCAAATAAATAAATAAATAAATTAAACAGTAAATATAAAGCCTGTAAAATATTACAATGTATGTGATCAGATACAGAGGGTATAATGATTTGTGGGAATAAATATGACAGCATTGGTTGAAGGATATAAGAAGCAAAACAGGAATCTGTAAAAGGCCAAGAAACAGTGTAAAGATTAATTTTTTGACAGCTTTTATTTCTGCCATAATAAAGTTTTGGTTACTCGATGTACATGTATGTGACCATTTATTTGTTTATTTGATTGGTGTTTTACGCTGTACTCAAGAATATTTCTCTTATATGACGGCGGCCAGCATTATGGTGGGTGGAAACTGGGCAGAGCCCGGGGAAAACCCACGACTATCTGCAGGTTGCTGCCAGAGCTTCCCACGTACGGCCGGAGAGGAAGCCAGCATGAGCTGGACGAACTCACAGCGACCGCATTGGTGAGAGACTCCTGGGTCATTATGCTGCGCTAGCGCGCTATCCAACTGAGGTATGAGATCATCCTGTCATTACTTAAATCTGGGATGGTGCAATCGATTGATTAGAGAAAGTGTAAAAGTAAAAATATTGGAATATTTGTATTGCAGATGTTCCTTAAAGTAGAAAGTTTTGATTTTGCATGATTCAAGATATGAGAGAAGTGGCGATAGTTCAGGGTGTGAAGAAAAATGTGATCGTAGAAATGGTGGGAGAAAAAGCATTCTTACTGAATTAAGAGGTGTGCAATTTGTTATCCACAAAGGTTAATGCAAATTCAGAATACACTGTTGGTTCAATAGTTAAAAAAAACACAGTATTCCTTACTGGTGATTTCTTTGTAGCTGTTGCAGTTGATGTTTTACCCATTTTTCAGCCAGTGTAGGCTCGTAAAAACTGATTTCCATTTAACAGACAGATGCCAGGAACTTGTGCAAGCATATGGTTTGTTATTTTAAGGATTTAAATACAATGTCAGTATAACTTAGTATGTAAAGTTCATCTCTTTTTCTTAAGTTTGTTTCATATCTGTAAGAGACTTAGAGATGCATTAAAGGCAGTAACATGAATACCAGTATCGTGACACACTCTGTTCGGATATTGATTCGATTTACTTGATTTATTTATGTGGTTCGTGTTGTGGGGATCGCTGTACTCGAGAATATTTCAGTTATATGACGGCAGCCAGCATTATATAGTGGAAGTAAACTGGGCTAAACCTTCAGAGATTGATAATGCATTAACAGTAATAGTGGTTCCAGATTTTGGTTTGGTTTATTAAATCAATATAAGTCCATTTCTTTGTTTGGATTTAGTACATTTCAGTTCTGATTGTCTGTTTCCGTAGCTCATCAGCACAAATAAAACATGCAGTATTTGATAGCATCTGGTCTCTTTTGCTGAAGAAAGAGGAGCTATAAGTAGTTAGAGATTCAATACCCAAATCAACTAGACCATGTGAGTATCACTTTCCAGCTCGTCCAGAGTCATGCACTTGTATCAAGGCAACACTGGGTACTGGATCAAAATGTTCTAAATAGCAACATATTTGATTTATTTACGCTGTTAAATAGAAATCAGAAGTGATCTACCTTAAAGGAGAACTGCAAAGGTTTTTCACCGGTAAGTGAAAGTTAATATCAGAAACAATACACGGTTAGTTTTTATTATCTATATATATATGCAATTTGCTGGTGGTGTTTGACTAAAAGTACAAGCAGTGCAAATTTGCCTAAAATTTGGACAGTGCCTAATGTGCTCAAAATGGCTTGGTATTATCCCCATGGCTTATTTAATGTTTTATTTAAGTCATAATGGATCTGGTGCATTCAACCATCAAAGATGCTATAAAAACTGTTACATTTTTAGAAACATGAATGAGGTTCTGAAAATTAACTTAAATAGATATTCTATACATAAGGCATCAAGCTGTAAAGAATATATCAAAGATACTTTATAGGCCCAATCATCAGAATTATACATGCATGTCCTTGGTAACCTGCAGGTGATCATGGATTTTCTCTCAGCCTTTAAAGTGAATATTCTTGAGTGTGGTGTAAAAGAACAAAGAAATAAGTCAACATATATGTTCTTGGATGGGTATAAGAGTCAAATATTGCAAAAGTAATGATATTTTTGTGGTAGTTTTATCTAAAATATTATTAACTTTCGAATTCGAATATTATAATATGGAACAATAAATCTAAATATTGTCATAATGTTGAGGCCAAACGGTTGGCCCCTGTCCTTGGTGGTTTAGCATCAACACATTTTCTTGTGCGGATTAACGTGACATCATGTTTCCAGTTGCTTTAACAAGTTGCATGGCATATCCTATTATAAGAATTCCAGATTACAAGATGTTTTGTAGAATTACTAAGCACTTCAGAACTAAATGCCTGTGGTCATTTTAACACGTCTGTTTAATAGCAGCAGAACAATGTGGGAGTTGCATTAGAACACACAACATTAGGCTGCATGACCATCAAAAGACTCATCTATTATTAATTAATATTTAATGTCATTAATTAAGCAGTATATCCAGTGAGAAAACCTGGAACATACTTGGAGGTCTAATCTGCCATTTGACTTGTAAAACTTCATGTGCCTGATCTGTCATCTGCAGAGTGCTTTCTTACATGTACATCTGAGTATAAACTCAGTCATTATGCCACGTGGTACACGTACATCTGATTATAAACTCAGTCATTATGCCACATGGTACATGTACATCTGATTACAAACATTAAGCCACATGGTACATGTACATCTGATTATAAACTCAGTCATTATGCCACATGGTACATGTACATCTGATTATAAACTCAGTCATGATGCCACATGGTACATGTACATCTGATTATAAACTCAGTCATTATGCCACATGGTACATGTACATCTGATTATAAACTCAGTCATTATGCCAAATGGTACATGTACATCTGATTATAAACTCAGTCATGATGCCACATGGTACATGTACATCTGATTATAAACTCAGTCATGATGCCACGTGGTACATGTACATGTATGTCTCACTTATTTATACTCTCCGATGTTATATCCATACCCAGAGGAGGAGGGGATTATACATGTAATTTTGCACCATCTCTGTGACAGCTAGTCGATCAGTCCATCAAAGAACAGGCTTGCATTTTACTAAGAGTCACATATCGCAACTCTGATCCTAATCTAAATCTTATAACGTACGACCATTTCATAAGACAATACTTTCTATCCCCTATTGTGTACCGACTGGTAAAACTTATGACTCAGGACTTACCATTAAGATTTATGGCTAAAGATTTATTTGTGAAATGATGCCCGGTTCTCTGGCCTCTTTGAATTGAAACTTGTAATACATGGCTTCACCATCACAAGTTTCAGCTTGATTTTGGACAAAGCTTTTTCTAGATTGAAGCTTTGATACATGTTGAGGGGAGAGGCTGATTTTATGGGGAAAAAAAGATGAGGTGTGTATTAAATGTATATCTCTATAAATACCATAAGAATATCCCACTTCAGCTATAAATGTCCACAGAAACATTACTTCTGTTCAGTTGTCAAAAGTTCACCTGCTCAGATTAAAATGGCTCCTCATTCAACTGTCTAGATCTTATGAAGTATACGTGGAGTGCAGTTGTGAAATAATGTCACTGTATTAAAACATTGTAGATCAGTTTGGATAACTAGTACTCTTGTAAAGGTTTGGAAGGCTTGAGGCTGCATGACATCATCATGATTTCTTTTGGCTGTTGTAAATGTAGCATGCTCATAGATCTTACTAAAGAAACCCAAAATGGCAATAAAATAACTGTATCCATCACATAAAACCACACTAGGTTACATGATAGTGCTGACATAGTTTTGAGAGCTGTAGTTACTTCTGTATTAGCCCAGCTTCTCTTCTGACTGCCGTTTAGCTTGACACCGTGCAGTTTGTGGGCGTGGCGATATATCAAGGGATAGTCTGACACATCTCTAGTATAGAGGAGACAGGATGCACTGATTGATCTTGACTTATGGAATAAATTAATTCTGATCTAATAGCAAAATTCTGTCCTGGGAGAAAGGCAGAGACAGTAACTTAATGGATGTTTAATGTCTATACCGCCAGCCAATCACCACTTCTGTTACAAATGAGCACATATACTTAGCCGTCTCCCAAGGCCCAGTAAGACTCACTAGATTGTTTAGTCTATATGGGGTCAGTTTATTCTGTATATATTTTAGAGAATGCCAAAAATGGAGTAAAAATAAAACTGTTAATCCGTCTTTTTTATTTTGTTTGAAGTTGATATAAATGTGGCTTAATTCAACAAGAAAAAATTGTAAAGATAGTCCACATCTGTGAAAATAGGCGTGTCTGGGGAGAGGAGGAATATGTTATGAGGAGCAGCTCTTCAGTGCGCGCTAAAGCTGCTCACGATATAGCGATATACATTTGTACTTGGAATGTTTCTCTGCTAATAAGCTCAGATGGTTCATGTGAAGTGCTGGGTTATTTATGGATGCGGAGATTCTTATGAAATATAAATGCATGGTGTGTATGGTTACAGGCATGAGAACAAGTACTGTAGCCTCAGTTATTTTGGATTACAGGTGAGCTCAAACAGGCTTAAATACCACATCAGCCTAGTTTTTTTTATTCCTGATGTGCTTATAGTACATGTTTGTAACTCTGCGAGTACGTTTTTAATCAGCTGTTCTTATGAGTTCATGTATTGCACCAGGGCATCTTATACAATGAACTGGAAACATGATGTATCACCAGTACCCATCCAGTCCAGTCTGTAGGCCTGTATATGGTAATAGACATAGTAGGGTTCATGTGACATGACAGAGAAACACGTTCCTCCTCAGGAGACAACCCTCTTCTGAATGGTGATCGCCGGTTATACAACATCACAGAACTATTAAGATATACTTTTTAATGTTGGGTGGGATATGTTATCAATCTGTATTATACATTTGGTAAAGTGTTGTCATATATGTCATGAATGCAACATGGATGTATTTGGTCAAACTTCAGGTGTTAACCTAGAAGTGGTGGGTCAGAACTTACTTACAGTCAGCGTAAAGAGCGCTGGGATGTCGCAGTGTAATTAAAGGGCACAACTTCTAACCTCAGACAAAGTGCAGGTTCAGTCCACGGACTGAACAGTCAGTTAATTTGTGGTTTCACCGGCTCTTGTTGTTTGGACGGGGGTCTTGGTGACAATTGTTGTGCTGGACAGTTACCTGTGGAGTTGTTAGTATAGTCGTACTTAGCTCAATACCCCTTGATAAGAGGGATATAGTTTGAATTTTGATATGGTAAATTATCTTAACTTGGACAGCAGTATACGAAAGGGTCCTGCATACAGTGTGTACATATCGTGCGTTGTAGCATGTGTGTTGTGTGACGATTTCAATCAGTGTCATGAGTTATTACCGCCAAACTAGTGTGTCACAGTTATTCCATCAAACGCCTTCGCTCTATTTCTTGTTTGCAGATGAGTATTATTCTCTTGTAAGTAAATGTGCACAGAGCTCCTATATGAATGTATGTTTTGATGCATAGATTGCATTAGTGTGCCGAAAGCTGTATTAATAATAACATCATTATATCTGTTAAAGGTAACTCAGTTCAGTTACAATGATTATGCAATAAATTGTAGAATATGTTTGCATGGTTTTATTCAGAGAAGTTGGCAAATATTGAAAGTTGCTAATTAGAGGGAGAACACGTACATGGTGTGAGTGTGTGTACGTAAAACCCCTTATCTGTTATATTCTCACGGACACATTGTCAAGGAGAGCTGTTTTACCTGTGGTCATTTACAGTACTGCTTAATTGGCATTAGAGAAAGAGTTTTTCACAGCACCATTCAATGGCAGAGCTGAGATACACTGTTTGGCAGCCATAAATGATGAATAATAATTAAAGGGTTCATAATGCCAGGTGAAGTTTTTTGAATTCTAAACAAGTCATCAGGCCATTGTATGAAAGCTTCCCGAGCCAGCCCAGGAATTGCCATCATGGCTGCTGACTTAAAACCCTCAATCAGCACTCCTAGTCTCATCTCCAAAGGTCAGATGATTTTCATGATCAGACTTTTGATATCATATATTGACGCTGGGTGTTTATGACTTGATTAATGGGATAAGCTCACAGAGTTTGTATGCATGACACGAATGCATCATCTGATTTTACTGGAGCCTTCAACATATAAACATTTTTCTGATTGGGCATGTTTTCAGAACCAAATGTATGCATTTGGCCTGTCAATTTTGAGAGTACTCAGTTGAACTTAAATATCTCAAAACCAAGTACATGGGAAGGTCTGCTAGCAACCTGCATATGATTGTGGGTTCCCACCAGGTTCTGCCCAATTTCCTCCCACCATTAAATGCTGGCAGCCGTCGTATAGGTGAAATATTTTTGAGTACAGCGTAAAACACTAATCGAACGAATAAATAAAATAATTTTCAAAACCAAAATCTTATACATTGAAACCTAGAACATTGAAAATTGGACCAGTAAAAATTGTTGATTTTGATAGGTGGCCAGTTTATCGGGGGTGTCGTTTTTAGGATAAAGCAGAACAGAAAAAAATCCCAGCTAATATATAACCAAATTTCAATTGTACAAGTATTTCCACGCCCAAGTATGGATAGAATGCGCATTGGATTTGTACAGAATGGGACTGATAGATTTAATTCACAGGTTCCCGTGTATCAGGGATAGATTGCAGGTAATTTAAATGAACAAAAATGTGGTCCACATCATGAACCTGCAGGTTTTGACAGGATTCTGGTTTATTGATTGTCTGGTTTTCACAAGTTGCACTGTGTTATATGTTATATATCTTGCAATGAGGATACACCATTTCCATTACAAGTTAAGAATAATGCTTCCACAGGATTGAAAATTAAAGCGACTGGAAAGTATGGTTTTGTTTGCATTGATATAATTGCAGACATCGGTCTCGCTCTCAAAGGTCATTGGTTCAAATCCTAGAAAGGTCACCATAATCTCTAATGGTGCACCCATCATGGTGAGTTCAGGTGCTGATAGGTTTTATTTATTTATTTATTTATTCGATAGGTGTTTTACACCGTACTCAAGAATATTTCACGTATACAACAGCGGCCAGCATTATGGTGGGAGGAAACCGGGGAGAGCCCAGGGAAAACCCACGACCATCCGCAGGTTGCTAGTAGACCTGATAGGTTTTAAGTGATGTGGTTAAATTCTGTGCACTGTAGTTCAAGTATCCACAGTTGTTGCAAATGATTTAAGGTAGCAGTTTCTTAATGCCTTGGACGGTGGGAAGTGGTGTGTTTCACTTAGCTTGTCAAGAGATTTGAGTTTCACTGTATGGAGTACTTGGGGATATTGGTTGTATTAAAGTGTAATAGAGGAGGGAAGACATCAGTCAAGGGTAGAATTGACTGATCAATGGCTACGCCTCCCAAATTATCACCACTCAATCACGGATGTAAACATACCTCAGCCAGCTAGGGCAGACACCTTGTACAACAATTAGTACTTGACTATAGTGCAGGTTGCAGCATATAGAGAGCTATCAAGCAAAACACAGAAAATAACTAATGCCTTCAAAAACCCTTTTAAAATGAAAAAAACATAAATGGTGTAGTTGGATTGTCTCTTAAGATTTTTCTGGAAATTTAAATTCAGATTGTTGCATATCCGATCATAGATCAAACAGACAAGAATGGGTTTAATTACCTCTGGTTCTGAGAACCATCCATGCAAAAAGTGCAAAAACCATTAGTGTGCATGTGAATATGTTAGTGTAATTGAGTTAACTTGAATGGTGAGTACATGTAAAACTGCTAGTACGTCCTCATATATTCATACCTGTAACAATGGTCTGCATAGTAGAGGCTTAAAGAATGATTGAGTGTTTTACAGAGAGGCATTGTTCAGTTAATATCTACACTACTGATAGCTGAATTAAAATAATGACTTCATGGGAAAACCAGAAAATCATGTGAAACACAAATGAGAACAGTTTTTTTTGAGACCTACAGGCATGTGGCTTTGCAAAAGTAATGCACAATAGGACTGTTTTTTATCCACATATAATGACAATGCATTAGGACTGTTCAGATCTCCTTTTCCTTCGACTATACACTTTGGCAAAAACATGAATGATATTTTCATAAGCCTTGAATAATTTTGTCGCTCTGTGTTTTGTCACTCTGTGTTTTGTTGCAATGTTTGAATATAGGACAGAAACAGAGGAGAAGTGTTATATATCTGGCAGTTCTTTCAAGCTAACCATGCCAATTACAATGGTGCATTCTGTTTCGGACCTAGCAAGAGTTCTCTGAATATTTGGGGCGTGGCTAACTAGCCCATGTGCACAGTTAACTCTCTGTTGTCGATCGGTCATTACACTGACGGTCTTTTGACCTTTTGATCTGGTGATGCATAAAAATATGGTGGGTCTAAACCGAAATGTGGCCAGACCTGAGTAGGGTTGTTTAGGATGTGAATATATTCCTAGAATCTACCAGTATATCTGGGCCGACACCCAGTATGTTGAAGACAGGCTACCATATATTATATCCAATATATTGAAGACAGACTTCTGTGTATTACATCCAGTATGTTGAAGACAGTCTACTGTATATTACATCCAGTATGTTGAAGACAGGCTACGGTATATTACATCCAGCATGTTGAAGACAGGTTACTGTATATTACATCCAATATATTGAAGACAGACTTCTGTGTATTACATCCAGTATGTTGAAGACAGTCTACTGTATATAACATCCAGTATGTTGAAGACAGGCTACAGTATATTACATCCAGTATGTTGAAGACAGTCTACTGTATATTACATCCAGTATGTTGAAGACAGGCTACGGTATATTACATCCAGTATGTTGAAGACAGGCTACGGTATATTACATCCAGTATATTGAAGACAGACTTCTGTGTGTTGCATCCAGTATGTTGAAGACAGACTTCTGTGTATTGCATCCAGTATGTTGAAGACAGTCTACTGTATATTACATCCAGTATGTTGAAGACAGACTTCTGTGTATTGCATCCAGTATGTTGAAGACAGTCTACTGTATATTACATCCAGTATGTTGAAGACAGACTTCTGTGTATTGCATCCAGTATGTTGAAGACAGTCTACTGTATATTACATCCAGTGTGTTGAAGACAGGCTGCGGTATATTACATCCAGTATGTTGAAGACAGTCTACTGTATATTATATCCAGTATGTTGAAGACAAGCTACTGTATATTACATCCAGGATGTTGAAGACAGTCTACTGTATATTATATCATTGTAATGTAACCAGTAGTCAGTGCAATTACGAAAGTGACAAAAATTGAAAATAAAACAGGGTCAGTAGCTGACAGGTGTCCCCTGGTCATTTTGAGAAAAATTGTCATGGCCAGTATGTGCTATAAAACACCCTAAAGAGTGGTTTGAGGGCTTAGAAATCCAAGATGGCAGACAGCAACCATACTGGATTAATTTATACATTGTGGCCACAAAATCAATATCTTACTTGCCCTCTTACTGATTTGTTGAAAACTGTTGAAGGTGTCTTGTTTTTAAGATCAGGTGTGACAAAATTTGAGTTGATTGGTGTTTTACGCCGTACTCAAAAATATTGCAAGTACGCAATGTCATGCCAGCATTGTGGTGGGAGGAAACAGGACAGAACCCACAATCATCCACAGGTTACTGGCAGATCTTCCCATACATGAGTGGAAGCCAGCATTAGCTGGACTTGAACTCACAGCGACGACTTTGTTAATTGTCTCCTGGGTCATTGTGCTATGGTGACGTGTTAACCGTCTCAGCAACAGAGGCCCTCAGGTGTGACAAAAGGGTCAGCGCACTGAAAGCACTACATGTCCATGTATAATTTCTATATCTTTCACAGCAGGGAATAGCAAGGAAGCGATCTGCCATTTTGTTTGTTTGTTTTGTGTTTGTCGGCTTCTTTTAGTGCCTTTAAACATGCATTGCTTATCATCATCAGAAGCACATGTTGGTAATAGAATGATTTGTGAGTCTTCTTTATGTTGAAGTCTTAGGTGTTATCAAAGTATTTCTTTTCTTTCAGATGAACAGTTGGTATTGATATGATACCTTATTTTTGTAATAGTTTAAGACTGTTCAAGAAGTTGTAATGTATTAATTGTTCATTTTTCTAAATGTAACGTTTTCATGTATGCGAGATTGTTCCGTATGAGAAGAACTATGTTGCTATACCTCCTTGATGCAGTGATTAACACATGCTACACTTCGTAGCGAGTTATGTCAACACAACCAAAAAGGTCTTCATAAAAGATGACATGAAAGAGTGTCCTGATCTCGCCGACAATATCCTTGCCAGGCTCAGTGTCTGTAGAATGCATAAGATGCAATAATTGATGGCTGATTAGAAAAAAGTTGAGCTTGGTGGAAATTCATGCTTGAGAAACGAACCACCAAAAAAAAAAGTTCCAATTATGTCATGTTTGGTTGGCAAGGAGCAAGCAATTGCTGTGATACAGGCCAGAGTGACAACCCATGTTTTTTATGTCTCTGCCATTGTTCTGCAGTTGAGCAAGTGGGACAGTTACTGTTATAAAAGAGCTTGTCAGAAAGAGTAACATCTTTTTAAAGGATGGTACTGTCAATAAAAAAAGTCGCTTTGAGCAAAGTTGATCAAAGGGTGAAGCTTTGCAGTGGCTGAAGGTGTTCTGCCTCCACAGAGCAACTCTTTTGAAATCAAAGGGCTGTCAAGAACTGTGGAGTGCCTTTTGACTCACTGTGGTGTTGAGGAACTTACATTTGGTTGGCTGTACTTCGGTTGGCCTGCCTGGACTCACAGTGGAGTTGAGGAAACTTCCAATTGGTGCACTGTACTTTAAACTGACCACCTTGATTTACTATGGAGCTGAGGAAGCTTCCAATTGGTGCACTGTACTTTAAACTGACCACCTTGATTTACTATGGAGGTGAGGAAACTTCCAATTGGTGCACTGTACTTTAAACTAACCACCTTGACTCACTATGGAGTTGAGGAAACTTCCAATTGGTGCACTGTACTTTAAACTGACCACCTTGATTTACTATGGAGTTGAGGAAACTTCCAATTGGTGCACTGTACTTTAAACTAACCACCTTGACTCACTATGGAGTTGAGGAAACTTCCAATTGGTGCACTGTACTTTAAACTGACCACCTTGACTCACTATGGAGTTGAGTAAACTTCCAGTTGGTGCACTGTACTTTAAACTGACCACTTTGACTCATTATGGAGTTGAGGAAACTTCCAATTGGTGCACTGTACTTTAAACTGACCACCTTGATTTACTATGGAGCTGAGGAAACTTCCAATTGGTGCACTGTACTTTAAACTGACCACCTTGACTCACTATGGAGTTGAGGAAACTTCCAGTTGGTGCACTGTACTTTAAACTGACCACCTTGACTCACTATGGAGTTGAGGAAACTTCCAGTTGGTGCACTGTACTTTAAACTGACCGCCTTGACTCACTATGGAGTTGAGGAAACTTCCAATTGGTGCACTGTACTTTAAACTGTACACCCTTTTCTTTCTTGCCCCTGGTCATTACCTTTCCTTTGGGGCTGGCCTAAAATTTACCACAAAAGCTGACATGCTCAGATGTTGGGTGCTCAGTAGTGGAAAGTATTTCTCATAGGCTGGAATGTTTGTCTTGGGTTCATTCGGCTTGATCTTCCCTGAGCATTTTGTCTTGTTTATTAATTAAAATATTAATGGATGATATGCACTGGTAACATTCCTGTGATGATGTACACAACACTACATGCCTTTCCAGAAGCAAACCATATTTTTTTGTTGGGGGGGGGGGGGAGTTTGTAGGAGAGAGGTGATACGTTTCTTGTACATGTAGGCTTACAATGTATGTGTGAGTGTTGTGTAAGTGGTGGACAAGTCAGAAATGTCAGAAACTCAAGTAAGATGGATTACACGCTTGATTAAGAGGGAGGCCTAATTCCTAAGTACACAAAGCTGTAGGACTTTCTGTTGTCTTCCTGATGTTTGCCGACAGGTATTTTTAGGTTCTTTGCACTAATCTACAACACTGGGTATTGCTATCTTTATGACCTTGGAGAGAAATAAACAAAGAAAGTATAGGGATATCCAGAGGTTATATTAAGCTGTTCTAGCTTAAAGCATATATAGGTTGAGAATTAAGTTGAATGCACCAACTCAGTAACATTTAATATACTCTTTTGTGTTTATGAAACTTACCAGAAGTATGCAGGATCTCATCATTGATAAACGATGTAATGTGTTCAAATAAAGCTTTAGTCATTTAAACTCCTTAGCTTTACAGTTTTTCATTGTCCTAAACCAAACCTGTGAAATGATATCCCTGTAACCTACATTTATATGGGGTTGACTGTTGATGGCAAAAGTTCTGATGCTGTCAGTGTGCAACAAGTTACATGTGTGGCAAATGTAACATGATAACAAATTACATGTGTGGCAAATGTAACATGATATAACATGATAACAAGTTACATATGTGGCAAATGTAACATGATAACAAGTTACATGTGTGGCAAATGTAACATGATAACAAGTTTCATATGTGGCAAATGTAACATGATAACAAGTTACATGTGTGGCAAATGTAACCTGATAACAAGTTACATGTGTGGCAAATGTAACATGATGGTCAAATATGTAATACATGTATTTTTCAGATGTGGAGAAAATGGTAGAATAAAAAAAAAACAAATGAGCCTTCTCAACTTTCTACATCTTTGTATTCCAACTGCGGTTTCGAAAGTCTTGTTCTTATCAAGGAATGAAGTATAACAGTGTGACAGGCTTTATATTTAGTCATGTTTCCAGGGAGTAAATGGTCACTGGGAAAGTGCCCATACTTTCTTCAAAGTTTGAAGAAAGTATGGGCATGCCAAAACGTTGTGAAAGAGATCAAAAACGATAATAATATTAATCTTAGTGATTAATATTATCACTTATAAACTTATAAAATCATTATAAACTAGTGTAAAATCAAACAATATAATACAGTTCATTATGTACATTAAACATAGCATTCTTCAATACTGTGTAACAATGAATGGTTAATTAATACACAGGTGTGGTCAAATGATCGAGACCTATGGCAAGTTTCTTTAACATCTAACAAAGCCTTGTTTCCATCGTGAACTTTGTAAAATGGAAAAACTTTGAAAGGTGGTGTCAAAGAGAGAAAGCACTGTCTAATGTGTCGACTAAGAGGAACTGAACAGTGATTTCCATTGAAAATCTGTTGTCTGTGTACAGTTAGTCAAGATCTTAAATCTGTTGTCTGACCAGTGTATTGTTTTCCGCGCCTCTGGCATATAAGTGTGTATACAACATATTTAAATTTGTATGAATGGTATTGTATTTGTTCATTCACTTTAATAGACACATAATGATCCAGTTAGCAAGCAGTACATCACTATGATAGTTTATAAGCAGCTAGCTTACACCCAGAAGACTGGCATATATTTGACATGAGAAAATAAAATTCACATGGTTGTCTCAATTAGCTCTTTCTCACTTTTTCTGGTTCACCCACCACACTTGTTTCTTACCCACAAGTCTTGAGAAGCAGATGATAAGCTTTGGTCACATACTAAGTTTCCTGGGTGAGCATAAAGCATATCGCTTTATCCATCCTCCCTTGCTCTAATTGCTCTCCATTTAGAGGGGCTCTTTAATGGGTTGGCAGAATTCAGTAAACTAGATTACCTGAAAATCAGGAAGCTGGAAGGGCGTAATGGGGATTTGTTGACAAGTTTATGGAGTGTTAATTTGAAACTGTGGCTGGGTCCCTGCCCTAACTGCTGATAGAAACCCCACCCCAGCTGGGTCATGTTAAAGAACAGATGCATTGCACTGCAGTAGGGTATCACTGAAAGACAAAAATCTTAATGCTGGATAAATGTGTAAATTACTTGAGACTACTGGGATATTTTAACACAAATAAATCCAGTTTGTTTATGTCAGTGTTCCTTGTTGAAATATAGGAACATGGCAACTTTACTTGTTAATTCCTCATGAGGGTCATTGCTTAAACATGGTGGCCACAGTTGCCTTGTGACACATGTTCAGAAGGTGAAATCCGCCCAATCCTTTACTAGTAGAAACAAAAAGTGATGAAGAGTAGTCTTCTTGTCAAAAAATGTCAATTAAAATAGCTGAAAAGAAACATTTTAAGAGAGATCATGTACAATTAGCAAACAAATTATTAAAAAAAACAGTATGTCTTCTCACATGTTTAATAAGTAGAGCAGGTACAAAATAAACTTTTGTCTTTGAGAATTGAAAACTAGAATCAATACCACAAAAACAGGAATTACCTGTAGTATGATTCCTGTCCGTGTATGTTTACAGGCATATTCATTCTGATATGTTTACATGTATATGTACTTGCAGTGCAAAAATGTTGAACAGCCATCTAAAGACCTTTTTCAAAATTGCTTGCCAAGGAGAATTCATGTTCAAATCTACATGCAGCTAAGGTTTTGTACGGTGGTAAATATGGAATCTTCATTCCCCTTTGAAGAACACAATTTTTGATCTTAATCATTAACGTTGTGGGGACCTACAATGTATAATGTATTCTTGTAATGTTTTCATACCTCACTCAGTGAATTTAGGGTGGTATGCTGGAAATACCCCGTCTGTCTGTCTGTCTGTCTGTACACACGATTTTGTCCATGCATCTCCTCCCAAAATACTGCACCGATTGTTATGAAACTTAACATACATTTTCAATATCATCTAAACTTGTGCATGCATAAGTTTAGTTACAATCGTGTAATTATTTTCATAATTATTCTCGTTCAGGTAATTAGTGCTATAATGGATTTTTATGTTCCATACACAGATTTTGTCCATGCAACTCCTGCTAAAGTAATTGCACCAAAAGTGCACCAATTTCCATCATATCATCTACATTCTTAATAATAATGACAGTTTCATTAGTATTTTTATTTTCTTAGTTAACCCCTGCCCACCCCACCCCACCCCATGTACCCCAGGCTCATTGTATGCTTTCATGCACACAGCTAAATGAACAAGCTGAAGACACGTAATTTCATTATCTTGAGGTTATATTTCAGTATGTATGTAGGACTATATTTTTAGTCAGTTTTGGGGTTTACTCTCATGAGTTGTATCTTCATAGTATTCAACTAGTTATATTTTCATATAATATATTATTTTCAGTAATATTTTTAGTTCCCTGAGCGTCGGCTTCCAATAACAGGGAAGGCAATGTTAAACAAAATGTCAAAGGTGGTATCTTAAAAAGTATTGCAGGTATTGAGATCAGGGTTTGCATGCATGTAAAGCACAGTAACATGAGGGGGATATGTTGATGTGGTGGGAACATATTAAATACCATGAATTACTGATTTCCTGACTTAGTGTGTTGTGTATTAGAGTCAGTGTTACAGAATGTTAGGGGTGGTATCTCAAAAAGTGCTGCATGTATTGAGCTCAGGGTTTGCACTTATGTAGAGTACAATATTCGATTATGAATTACTGATTTCCTGACTTAATGTATGTTGATGTTTAAAATAAATGTTAAACAAAATGTTGAAGAGTCGTATCTCAAAAGTACTGCGTTTATTGAGCTCAGGGTTTGCACACATCATTATCATTTAAAGCACAATAACTTGCGGGGAATATTCCATGGCTGATATCGTGTGTGCTTAGTAAATACTGTAAATTACCAAATTCCTAATTTAGTTTATTGTGTATTAGAATCAAAGTTAAAGAAAATGTTTAATAAAACTATCAAGAATTGCCGCATGTATTGACCTGAAATTTTAAAAAAAAATTTTTTTTTAAATGTATGCTTACAGTGTACCATGACTCAAGGGTGTTGTTCCATCACTGATGCTCATTGTGTGCTTATTAATTACCGTAAATTACAAAATTTACGATTTCAGTACTTTATGTATTGAGCTGCAGTTTTGCATTCATGAGTCTGCTACAGGCGAGCTCTTAGGTATATGTAGCCTTGCTTTGAAATGTTGGGGGATGGAGGTTTCAGTTGTTTTTTTGTTGAGTGAGCTACAGTGGTGTGTGGTATTGTGTGTTTCAGAGTGCTCCACCAGAAGAAATCTATGACAGATCGGCCTACATCATACGTGCACGGCCCGCCAATCCCTACACCATGGACGGCCACTTAGACAGGATATCTGAAGAAAGGGCAAGTGAAATTATGATTTAAGCTTATATATTAATTATTTTTTTTTTACAGCATCACTGTAATGTATTACATGCACAGTTTGCTTTTGTTCTAATTGCATGTTTGTCCACAAAACTTCATAAAGTTTCTGTCTAAGGCAATAAAGTGCTTGTCTGCTATTTTGCTCACTAATTTTTACCAATAGAAGCACTGGTTCTTTGTAAATAACTGAACAATCATAATATAACTATTTAATGCTTGGGTTAGATCGAAGTTGCTGAAGTACCTGCATGACTGGTTGATTTTTGCACAAATTAATACGTGACAAACACATCACTCAGTTTGTATGGTTTTGCTGTTTCTAATGTTTCAGTTAGTGTCAACTTATTTGCCTGTGTGGTTTTTTCCCCCTTCATTTACTATTTATCCCACATTTAAGCATAAGCCAGGTATGTTAATTTGGGTCTGTTTGTTTGTGTCAGGCTTTTGGTTTCAGTGCATTAACTGCTCCAAATATTGTGTGACTTTGATAAAAATGGTGTGTGCAGGCTCATCTTTTGTAACCCCCAGGTTAATTTTGAAAAGCAGTCAGATGAGTGTATATGCTTTGCATATTTAGTGGTTGTTTTGTTTCTGTGCCATGAGTGCTTCAAATATTTTCCTCTTTTTTGCTCATTTGTACAAAGTAAGGAGAGGTATTAGTGTCCTGTTAAGCCTTTTTTTTAGGGCCTGTGCATGTAAATTAGGCTCTTTAGCATGGATTTAAGGTTAATGTTTGCTTACCTCCCTTGTCTAAGGTATGGTATGTAAATGTACTTACTCGGATGGAAGGTTAAGCTTTTAGTTTTTAACTCCTTTGTCTGAGTTAAGGAGTGTAAATGTACATGTATATACTCAGTTGGAGGGCCCAGCGTTTTTAGCTCCTGTATAATGGCAGTTCATTTATGGATTGAAGGTTAAGCTTTTTTAGCTCCAACATACATGTACAGTGATAGAAAGTTAGGGTTTTTTCAAATATTTTATTTGCTCTTATATTTAAGAGATCATGGATGTTGTGTACATCTACATAGGGCCTTCTGATGTAAGGATAATCTTTTCATGTTCATTATAATCCTTTTATTGGCTTTGTGAATGGTTTTTTTTTGTCATTTTGATTGATAGACTTTTGATGTAAAAATTTACAAGTTATATGAACTTCACTTAGTTTTCTTTAGTGAACACAGCTTTTTCTTATTGTCACTATAGCTACTTTAGTTTTCTGTAGAAAGCTTTCCACATCAATAATAGTACAAGGAGCCTAGGACACTGGCCAAAGCAAATTGTGCCTTCCTATACTGCTGCAGAATGTTTGAGCCATCCACATAGGCAGTGACTGTTGTGAGCTCAGTATTTATTCAGCCAATCATAAGATTGCAGTGGCCACCCATAGGACTGGGATAGCCAATCATGCACCAGTAGCAGCTTGCATATCAAAGACCACTTCAGCGAAATTAGTACTTGAACTCCTCTCAAGAAAGTTTTTTACTACCTTAGCTCAACATTTCCTCAACCATTCAAAATGTCGCCATCCACAGGTGGAGTAAATGGTCACTGGGACAACAAAGTTTGAGGAAAGTATGGGCTTGCCAACACGTTGTGAAAGAGATCAAAAAGGATAATAATATTAATCTTTATAAACTAGTGTAAAATCAAACAATATAATACAGTTCATTATGTACATTAAACATAGCATTCTTCAATACTGTATAATGATGAATGGTTAATTAATACACAGGTGTGGTCAAATGGTTGAGACCTATGGCCGATGGCTTCCATTCTGACCGGGTTGATACTTACTAATAAACAAAGTTTGTTTAACATCTAACAAAGCCTAGTTCCCATCCTGAACTTTGTAAAATGGAAAAACTTTGAAAGGCGGCATTAAAGAGAGAAAGCACGGTCTAATGTGTCGACTAAGAGGAAGAGAACAGTGATTTCCATTGAAAATCTGTTGTCTGTGTACATTTAGTCGAGATCTTAAATCTGTTGCCTGACCAATGTATTGTTTGCCACAGCCCTGGCATATAAGTATGTATACAACATATTTAGATGCAGAGAACATATTCATTTTAACAGTGAATAAGGAGTCAATTGTGGTAAATTCAACACTCGGACCTTCCAATATATGGATGCCCCATACCCGGTAATTGTTACATTTATTTACTTGCCAGCATGTTACATGTACACTGGTTTTCTAAAAGACGGGCCTTCGTTAATATTTTCTTCAGGTTTGGGCTCTGTCGTTTACTCTTAATGATTGTAGATTTGGAGATGATATCTTTCATTTTAGCACTTTTGTTCAATATAGGTAACATTTTTCAGTATTATGGGAAATATAATATTATTGTCAGGATTGAAAGTAGATATAATAGAGACAACATTTTGGGTAGTAGTTTTTGGTGAGATTTGTCTTAAGACGCTTGTGGGGTGAGGAAAAGCTTTTCTTTTCCCAACGTCTATTAATCCCTCTGGATATCCCCTAAAGAGTAAGGCAGACTTTAATTCAATAAGTCGCTTATTCTGAATGGTACACACCCGAGATATTTTTCTATGTTTGCCTGGTGTGATTGGAGCTAAAATGAAGATAGAGCTGGGTATCAGTTGGTTTCCTAAATATATGTGTAGTTAAAATGCGTCCAGATTTAACAACCAGAATATCTAAGCATGGAATCCTGATATCAGTGGATACTCAGCTCCGTATTTCGAAGAAATCGTTTCATACAATTTAATTTCAAGAAACCCCATCAACAGTGTTGTGTATACTGGGATCATTTTTGTTTCCATGGCCGTACATAAAATTTGCATGCAGTATTCATCATTGAGGCCAAGTGAATTATTGTTCAAAATAAATTTAATACTATCAATGATTAATTCACCTTTAGAACGTGGGTGGAGTGAGCTAGAGAAGTTAATAAGCCAGTATTACCTGGGCTTCTAGTCCCAAGTCCTGTGGAATACTACTACATAGACTGTGTACGTCAAATGTGGCCATTGTAGCAACTTCCTCTACTTCCTGAGTTTAATGATTCAGGAAATCTAAATCAAATTTTTCTAAATCAGAAATGGTGTAAGTAATATATCCATAAGATGGCTCAATCTGTGGGTTGGTGAAGACGGACCAGCAATGATGGGTCTGAATATTGGATCACTGGGTTGGGGTAGATTCCAATTTTTGACTTTCATTAGCATCTCTGATTTGCTCAGATTTATGAAATTTTTGACAAGCCATAAAAATTGTTGGTTTTGGATTTGAACTTGGTTAAATTATTCCTTTCTGTTTTCGTGAGGTGTTCGTGTTTTTTATGAACTAACTTACAAAGGTCCATTAAAATGCGATTATCAGGATTATCAGAAAATTGTCTGTAAGCCTTCTTGTCATTGAGCATTTCTAGAATTTTATCTAACCTGTCCATAATGGCTACAGCTTTACGCTTGTCTGCTTCTTTTATGATGATATCTTGGCTGCTATAAAGACTTTAATTACAAGTTTTTGAGAGTAGGAAACATTAGATTTGGCCTTTGATGATGATGCTAGAGGTAGATTGTTTAAAATGTCAATTAATAATTCCAAACAACCGTTCTCACTAGTTCTGGATCTGATGGTGGATGGTTTAAAAACTAGTAAAGTGTCACTTTTGGAACTTGCGCTATTGCTGTACGAGTTAAACATTACCTCCAAAATTCTTCTAAAAAACTTCTAAAGTTTTCTGCTGAACTCCCTAAAGTTTTCACAAAGGTCATGCAGATTATACATGGGAGTTTGTGTAAAATCAAGGCCTAATTTTAAAATGTTTATTTGTTCTCGACTTAAAGTAACAATTGACAAGTGAATTACCGTGGGTATTGGTGTTTTTGATATCAATTCTGCTCCCTGGTGCAGCGATTGCCTTAAAAGGAATTGTTACCAGTAATATTTTCTTGTCGCTCTGTGTGATTGTTAACATTGTCTAACTGTGCCTTTCGATATTGTCCAATAAACACTGTACCAGGTGGGTATTCATTCCTATTGACCCCTGGAGGTAATCTGTTGTAGCCAGCTTGACGTCGAGGTGGGTTAGTTCTATTGTTCCCTTTACTGGCGTTCCTGTGGTTGGACCGCTTTCTATTGCGCCTCTGAACTGTGATATGATCATTGGAGGTGTCTTCATTAAATCTGTGAATGGTCTTCGCTGATTTTCAACCCCCTTTTAGCCTTACAGTCACACTGGCATCAAAGCGGTTGGGCTCAGTGCTATCTGGATTTGAAGACTGATTGGGGAGATTTTCCAGCCAGCTTTATATATATATATATATATATATATATATATATATATATATAAGATGAAATCTTGTCTGAAAAAATTTTAAAGTTGATTAATGTTGTTTGGTTGCAATTAATGCAGCCTTTGTTTTCATGAACAATTTTTTAGCACCAAAAGTAATATTTTATGACATTCAGTTCGTGGGAAGGTCTGCAGCAACCTGCGGATGGTCGTGGGTTTCCCCTAGGCTCTGCCCGGTTTCCTCCCACCTTCATGCTGGCTGCCATCGCATAAGTAAAATATTCTTGAGTACAGCGTAAAACGCCAATCAATAAACCAATAAATAATTGACATTCAGTGGGGTGAAACATTAGGTCGTATATATGTAGACTTTGTTTTACTGTATTAATCTCAAGCAAAAGCAAATATCTGTGACATCCTAAAAAAAAAAATGACACATGTTATGGTATGATATCAAAAATTTGACTGACCAACTCAGACAGATAGAAAGGACAGAGCAACTTATATAAGACCATTTCAGCTGCTTGTTGCTACTAAAAACCATTATGTTAGCAGACCCAGTTAGAACAGGCACATCAGCATTTTGTGAAAGGTGAGCTCTTTGGCACACACTTTGCAACACCATATTACATTTAATGCAGATGTGAGAAATGTACTGGTTTGTCACGAATACTGCACTCATGCTGGTCACCATCGTATATGTGAAATATTCTTGAGTACGCCTGTTAAAGAAAAGCATGTAAAGAGAGATATTTATAATTTGAACGTCTTGTTTCTGTGCATGTTTATATGGATTGATACTTGGCCATGATGAAATGTGCTAGCTATTACCAAGTTATATTAAACCAGCTATTACAAAGTTATATTAAAATTTACATTTCTTTGCCATTTATGTAATGTTTTGGCTGTCTTGTAGTTATAAGGAAGTAATGTGCAGTACATTGTAAAATTTTCCTCATTTTTCCTAATTTTTTCAGTCTCTGGATAATGCTTATCCTTCAGTAGTAAATTTATTGAACAATTCTCCCCATAAATGTTAAATATATGTTTGCACAGTATAACCTACTTGTCACAGCTAGGTGAGTAATGGTGTATTTCAATTGCCAATGTTTTATCTAATAGAAATATTTCGACACAATCCATTGTTCATTGTTATAATTGTCTTTGTAATTAGAAGAACTGTCTGCAGGAACTATTGAAGCCATTAGGTATCATGCTTTTATTTTACCCCAATTCCAAAATAGCCTTAGAGGTGAATATTGTCAAAAGCAGTTGGATTGTGTTTGTCTGTTTGTCCAATTCTTTCAAACTTGTTTCTCTTGTTAAACCTTATTCCTGGTTTACCAAAGATGGTCAAGATCTGACCTTGTCAATTTTTTCAAGGTCATTTGGAGTTATGCATGTCTTCATGTTTGACATCTGGATAAAAATATGATTATTTTTTTTCTTTTTAACTTGGTATATTGTATGAAAGTCATTGGGCCTGTGACTCAGTTACATTGTAAGTTGATACAGTGTTGATATTACGTGTAAGCCCCTATAGTGTCCAGTGCAGCTGAAATCTGCCCAGTGCTACCAGTGTCATAAATTCTAACCTCAGCATCATCTACTACTGGTTGAAATTGATACAGCAGTATAGCTAGAATCCATCTTGAAATGGCATGAGATATGAAGCTTACATGGAGTCAGCTGTAACATCACTGCAGGGATACTATCATGCAGCTGGATGGGGACTCATTAGGGGAGTAAAAGTATTACTTCTAGTGGATTTAAAATCAGTATTGTGTTTCTCAGTAGTCTTCTTATAATATTCTGTTTAAACAGATTATGATCTTTGTAAGTATGACCTTTAGGCTAAATCTGGATACTATCCGTTAGCACCTTTTATGGGCATATCCATGTATTCCAAAATCCATATCATCGTTGTAAATTGGCCATGTCCAGGTTGTCTGCGTGGACATCTTTCACTACACCTCCTTGCAACAAAATTCATGTTGGAACCACTTGGTTGACATGACAACGTGTTAAAAATTCACCTATGTCTGAGTTCATGAACACTGTTGTAATGAGATGGTCTGTTCTTTGAGGTTACTGCAGCAACAGGGCTTGGATTCCAGAAGAGCATAAAATCTCTATTTTTTTTTTAAAATGTTTGAGAGGATTTTTCCTTAGAAGAAATCCTAATTACTCAGGTGCTAGGGGGGTTTAAATTGAGAAATATGTGATGGTGGAAATCGGGTGTTCCTTAATCGCCTATTAACACGGCTACAACACAGCAGTTTCAGACCAGCAGGAAAAATAACGGGAGCTTCCCAAGTCCCATAACTCTTTCTTGCCATTGCAGGCTGTCATTCTTTATCTGTTTTATAGCCAGGGGTATTAGGTTGGCAAGAACAAGATTTAGTTGGTATAGGATTCTGCCAAGTTACCCACATGAGAAGTAAGATAAACTTCAGATAGGGTCTTATAGCAGTTTGCTGGCGACCCCAGCCTCCTTCCTCCACATATCATTTGCCCGTAAATCTGCGGCTTTGGAATAGACTGGGACACTCTCTGTTGGCTAGCTGTCTTTCTCCAAAGCCTTCTCGGGGACCTCCATTGGTTCTGTTACCAAACTATCACGCGTAACCCTCTCTTTTCTATGCAGGAGTTCCCACATACAGTCAGTTGCCATTTTAAACCTCGATCAATCAATTAGTACTGCAATGAGACGTTTCATTTGTAACTCACCTCTCCAACATATGGTTCTCCCAAGGTACCAGGTTTAGTGATTGTTTGGCAAATTTATTGCAATAAACCAGTATCAAGGTGACAATAAAAGTTTAACCAATGCATGCTTGGGTCATACTGCGTAGAAATCAATAACACAAAACATACAGATCATTTGGTGCCAACACATGGCTGTTACATCTGCAAGGTATGTTATCTTCATGTACAGATTACAAGACAGCAAGATGAGAGCAATAAGTTTAGCCTGTGGGTTCAGTGGCAATGACTCATGAAGGCATGAATAAATGTTTTCTTAGTTTTTTCATGGTAACCCAATGATCATCAGTGACGTTTTAATGACAGAAGAGTTAACCCAATGATCATCAATGACGTTTTAATGACAGTGATCATCAATGACGCTTTAATGACAGAAGAGTTATTTTCTATCCATGAATCAACCATTATACCACTTATTTTTTAAAGTCCTAGCTATTAATTTAGTGGTATTGATGTTTCACATAGCAGATAAGAGAGATTTTTCTTGTTTTGTTGATTTGATGATACATAAGTAATACAGTAGTTTCCAAAAGGTAAATAGGTGGTTGAACAGTTCACCTGCATGTTAAAACGGTTTCTTGGAGCTTGCATGTTGTTTGTGCATGTCTATGCTTTGTCAACATACATTTCTATTTTTACAAACTACAGGGATAGACATGTTAATGCCAATATTGACACTATGGATGTTTTTGCATGTACAGTAACTTATATTTCTGCTGTCATTTTTTGTGTACGGGTATGAACAGTATCTTCAGGATTGAATGTGCTTTGATTATGTATGCATAATTTACAAAGAATGGCAATGTAAATCTGTAATTAGTGCTTTTATCTGCAGATGGTGACTGTGTTGTTGTTTTGAATGAAGATAACATTATAGTCTTTATTCTGAATGATGTTAAGAATGTTTACTGTTTCATGTCCTATGTTGCTATGGTTACTAACACTTCCGTTTCTGGTTTCTTGCTTGCGGATCAAATCTAACAGGAATCAGCTATGGAATTCTCGTCATCAGACGAAATCGACAGTGGATCTTCTATCGCATTGGAGAAGACATCGACTTCTCCAAATCTGCCAAAATCTTTTCTAGACCTTATCGCAGAGAAGTTACCTTATATAGTATGTCAGAATAATGGCATTTTTGCTGGCAGTTTAGATGTATCTTGTAAACATTGTTATCAAGCTTTGGCCTCCTGTGTGAACATTCTGCTATCCACTTTCTTCTCTTCTTACGCTATTCACAAATGTTTTAAGTTCACACTCTCCTCAGCTTAATAGGAAAAACAAGAGAGAAAAAATTGCAAAGAAACTAAAACATACTGTTTTATTCCTTTTACTGGTGTCAAATTGTGTTTACAATGGAATATACCAACAATTTGAATATGTACATGTTCCTCATTGTTTCTTGATGATTCCAGGTTTCAATATTTACTAGAGACTTTATTAAGTTGAAACATTCTTTGAAATTGCTGTTTGAACAGAGTTCATAATATTCTGACCGCTGCACGTATTTTTTTACCAAAGTTATAATGCTACTGGTTTTCAAGATTCTTAACAATTCCCAATGTCAGTAGGAGAAGAGAATAAAATCAGCTAAATTGTAGATGTATGCCATCCATGTTGGCATGTCTTTTTTTCACGTGTGACTCCATGGTCCATCTTACATACCAACAGATTTCTTCTCGGGGATTGATCAATGTCTGTTGTTTTTCCTTACCAAGCTGTGAATTGCTGATGATTGCAGTGTTTGTGTGTTTTAACTGAACTTTTGAGTTTCTACCGTATTCCTAACTTTTTTGTGTTTCTTTCATTCTGCATAGTGACTGATATTGAGTGAATAAAATGCATGCATAAACTTAAAGAGTAACTGATGAAATATTTTATCTTGAATACTGTTTTCAATTGTTTAAGTTGCAGTGTGTTTCAAGATATACATGTAAAGGGATGCTCTTTTTTATTTTTTTATTTCTTATTTTATCATTTTGAATAAAAGATATAACAGCTAACGTATCCCCATGTACATATAGCTTCTCAGTTGAAGCCTTATTAGGTGTGGTACATGTATAAAAAAGTTCCATGTGGAATGGAAAACCTCTGCTATCGGCTAGAGGTCCAAGCTGTGCTGCGTGTTTTGATCTTTCCTGTCTGATTTCTCCACGTATTAGATTCATTTTTTTGGATTGATTTGTTTGATTGATGTTAATGCTGTCTTCAAGGATTTTTTGCTTGTGTGCTTGGATAAAATAAGAGGTGCAGTGAGGCTGATTGGTGAAGGAGCCATGGTGCCTGGTGCTGACCATTAGCCTTCAGTATGCAGGCACAGTGAGAGGTACATGTAAACATAGATTCCTATACTGTTACATCAGACCAGAACAGTGCTTATCTTACACTTGACAAAAAGATGCAATTGAATGATAAGGCACATGTAGATGCTCAATGAATGCCACACACTTGTAAATATAAGCATATATAATCATCCATGGTTTATAATACCTGACAAATGTGCATGAACCTGTCATAGTTCAACCAAAATTGAACTTTCTGAGTAGAGCCATTTTAGTCTGCCTGGAAATTGAGAGACGCGGGTATGAAGAAAATCTAAGAGATTCTAAGCTCTCATGCATTGTGTTTGTAATGTGACGTTTGAAAGATTGCGGAAGAACGGTGAACAGGATGTCATGTGCAATACATGTACTTACTCTGTGCAGTTGTCCCTGTAAGAAACATGGAGTGATCTACGAATGTATTTCACAGTGTTTTATCGCCTCTTCTTCTCTGTACACCTCAGATCTGCTTATTTATTTAAGCTACCATATATCGCCTTTCCAAATAGTTAGGTGCACAGTCAAAATCTACAGGAGAAAGTTTATTATTCTTAGAGCAGTCCTCACGCCCCCACTGTGCAGTCAGGCATTTATAAAGTTCGTTTATGGCCAACTTGGAATTTCAACAATTTCCAAACTTTTATATTTATTTTTTTTTTTTTTACCTAAGAACATAACTTTTTATTGTTCTGTCAACCATTATATTGTTTAGCCCTTACTGCATATACATGTAATTGTTATAGGAGTGATAAATTTAGAATAGCAAAAAGTTACAGCAGTTATGCAAAATGGACAGATTTATGGCGTGTAAATTATTCTGACTGTGACGTAGATAATGTCTGGGCAGAGGTGTTTTTATTGAAATCTTTTGAATGCATGAAAATGTGTATTCAGTATGTTAGTAAAGGTAAAGCCTTCAGTGTCCTTCAGTTGTCGGATGAAGAGTGCTCACATGCACACACAAATGTACATATGTACATATACAACACACATTATGTATTATGTTCCTGGGGATTGAACAACATTCACTTTATGAAAAATGTCAAATTTGGACCTGATACGAATCCACTGATGACATGTGTAAAGTCACAGAAAAAATTGGTGTCTCCGCGCTGGTGTGGACGTTTACAATTGCGATAAAGATGACATAAGCTAAGCTAGTTCAATTAAAGAGCAGCTTCTTCTGGCTCACCAATTTTGGTGTTCTAAATTAAAATGAATCGGTTTAGTCCTGTGTTTTTCGACTGTGTAGATGCAAAACGGCTCAGATGCACATACATTGCACTTCTCGATGTGACAGGTGCCAGTTTTGTGTCTTTGTAGACGAATCAAAAGTAGACGTAGCAATCTGACTACAAGCAGTGTAACTGCGGATAGCCATGAACTGGTGAACTGAACGAAGCCATGAACTGGTGAACTGAACAAAGCCGTGAACTGAACGAAGCCATGAACTGGTGAACTGAACGAAGCCAGATACGGCTGCGAGCCATCCTTTTTTAAGCCTGGCAATTCAACACTAGTGTAACTGCAGTAAAAGTTTTCTTGATACGTTCTTAATGGACCGTTAATTTGACGAATCCTTTCTATTGAACAGGACTGTTCCGATGGAGAAGAAAGTGTGGACGAACGTTTCTTCCCACCAGTAACCGGAAACTCCATCTTTGACAGTGCTACTGATGCCCGTAATTATCCTATGGACCAGTCCACATTCAAAGCAGGGATGGAAGTACCTGTGGGACAGTCCACTTTTAGACGAGGGGGAGGAGGGTTGATATCTGTCAATGGAAGCCGACCATTCACACTGACTGTGATGTTAACTGTGACAGTGGTTACTGCCATTGCTGCTGTGTATGCGTTTAGTGATGGAATTACCAAAAGCACATTAACTGTCACCCTGCCGTCCACACTACAGCTGCGTAAGTTCTATTTATTTCTATATATTTGAAGGATAGAATGGTACACTCTTATATATTTTCCTTTGCATTGAACTTATGAATTGTTAACAACCAGACGTGGTTACCAGTTTTCATGGGAATCTGCCTTTCCCGCTCTGTGTAACCTTGTTTTCCACTGATTAGTTTAATGTAGTGCAGGAATAGAGTAACTCTGAAAGTTTTTGGGAGTTACTCTAGTCGTGTCCACACCACCCACACACCCACCCCCCGCTATTATAATTATCCACTGTAGGTGATGTTCATTCTTTTCAAAAGTTTTTAGTAGATCTTCAGCCCTCAGTTGTTTCTATGATCCATTTGTATATATTTTCGGAAGTTTTATCTAAGTTACTAAAGCTTTATCTAAGTTGTGGTTATCTACTTTTTAAGTCAGTTGTGGGTAACAACACTTTTCATTGGTGCAAAAAAAGGTGTTACTTATTATAGACATATGCTTCATTTTCATGATGTTCCAAATTAATTTAAGCATCATTTCAAATTTCATTATCAATTGCCATTTGCATAATCCATATGGCATGTGACACCATTCTGCTATATTTTTCTGTACCTGTTTTCTCGTTTTTAGGTAAGATTCGCTCTTACAGTAAAGACCTTACATTAGATATTATATCGCTACATGAAACTGCCAATCTTAGGACCTCTGTACAAATGTATGGTAAGTACTTGTTACGGTAAAATAACCTTTGAATAAATGTCTGACGTACCTGTATATCACAATCCATCAGCGTTACTTATTCGGTTCCAAAAAATGTTTCATTGCATTGACCAGTTTTATAAAAGAATCAGTAGGCTTTTTTTTCTGAAAATGAGAAAGTACTTATCTAGCTGACATAGTTTTTTTTAGAGCATCTAGTCAGATATTACGTTCATACATCTGTTGTAGACATTGAGGAATGCAGTCGTGATGGGACGGCCTGTAGAGCACTTGCAGCTTGTGATAATTTTATAGGAAGTTATAAATGCCGGTGCAGGACAGGATTCTATGTTCATGCTGGTAAATGCCAAGGTAAGATACACTACTGTATTGAGGGTGTTCCAATAACTCTGTAAATGATGCATACATAGGTACCGGAACAATGTTCTCATTGATACGCACAACTATCTGCAATCGCATCTCCATTGTGCACTTTTAGAAAAGGGCTTCTGGATTGCTGTGTAGACATACATTGTACAATGTGGGCCACGTGGGGCCGCATTTGATATGTAGACATACTGGTTTTACCATGCACCTTGCAGTAGGCCACGTGGGTTAGCATATGTCTGAGCAGTAGCAGCCCTAAGGCAAGAGGTTTGTCAGGTAACTGGCTGATTAAGTCAGTGGTTTTCTCGTAGCACTTTGGTTTTGTTCACCCTTAAACCTAAAGTGAAAAGCACTTGGACATAGGCAAACAAATAAAGGCAGAAGGCCATGGGTATTGTGTCGATCAAGCGCTATGAGCCATGTTCCATTGAGGCAGCACTATACATTATTAGGGATGGAGGTTTGTTTATTTATTTGAGTGGTGTTTGATGCCGTACTCAAGAATATTTCACTTAGACGATGGCAGATTAATTGAAATAAAGTTTGGTGCACATAAATTTAATAGAAATACTTCATTTGAACAATTTCGAGTATTGAATCTGTGTGCAAGCATTGATTCCTTGGAAAGACAACATGTACTAGACCAAATGTATACATGTATTGATAAAATATGCCACATGAAGTTTAAAGAGCATACCTTTTTTAGCTCGCATTGTACAAAGTAAGGAAAGGTATTTTCAGAGTGGGGGCGGTGTGGGTGTCGGTGTTTGTGTCCAGTGAAGTGTTTAACGTATGTTGTACCTTGAACATCGGTGTCAAATAACATGGAAGGCAATGATAAACAAAATGTTAGGGTAGCATGATGTCTTGAAAAGAACTGCAGATATATAGGGAGATATTCCATCATTGATACCGTGTGTATATAGTAAATACTGTAAAGTACCAAATTCCTGTCTTAGTGTATTGTGTATTAGAATCAAAGTTAAACAAATTTTTAGGGGTGGTATCTCAAAAAGTACAGCATGTATTGACCTGAAGTTTTACATGCACATTAAATACAGTGACACAAGGGGGATCTTTCATCGCTGATGCTCTGTGTGAAGATAAATTACCATTAATTACCAAAATGTTAGGGGTGGTATTTGAAAAGGTACGGCATGTATTGACCTGAAGTTTTACATGCATATAAAACACAAATTACCAAATTCATGATTTCGGTACTTCATGTATTGAACTGAAGTTTTGCATTCATATGTCTCCTACAGCTGCAGACGAACTCTTGGTAGCCTTGCTACCAAGTATAATTTTAGTATTTTTAAAATGAAGCCTTTTTTTAGCTCCCTAGGCTAAGATATAGTGTGTAAATGTACATACTCAGATGGAAGGTTAAACTTTTTTTACCTCCTGTATAATGGGCACCCGTACATGAATTGAAGGTTAGACAGTTTTTAGCTCCAACATTCAGTGATAGAGAGCTGTATTGTTTTTTTGTTGTTTTTTTTTTACATTTTTTGAATTTTTGAACTGCCGTACCTTTTTTTAAAACTTTTTTATTGCTTCAATGTTGGATAGACATTCATTGTAAAGCTTTGCTAGTTAAATGAACTTCACTTTGTTTTCTGTAGTAACCTTCTCTGTAGTAGCCTCCATGCTGGGCTGCAATTTCTTTTCACAACAGGTTCTCTGTAACTATTTTTTCAAGATTTAAGGACTTTGCCTTTTTTCTTGTAATCAAGAAATCTTTCATGTAATACTACAATTTTTGCACACAGGCCTACCTACATGTAAGAGAAAAAGAGCTGTAGCAATAACCAGGTTCCTCTTGTGATTTTGCTCACATAATTTTTCTTTTTTGTGGACTCACTGTGTTCTTCTAATTTCTGTAAGCCTTTCATGTAGGGCTACAGTTTCTTGTGCAAGCGCCTACTTTAATGCTTTACCAGAATAATGCAGTGTCAGATGTTTTTATTTAATGTTTAGACTTAATTTTCTCTGGTATACACATCTCTGGTATACATTTGTGGAAAGTATTCCACAATAATACTAGTATTGGGAGCCTATGACAATGGCTGATGTATGTTCCTTCCTATACTGTGATGGGGGCCTCCGTGGTTCAGTTGGTTAGCGCGCTAGCACAGCGCAATGACCTAGGAGTCTTTCACCAATGCGGTCGCTGTGAGTTCAAGTCCAGCTCGTGCTGGCTTCCTCTCCGGCCGTGCGTGGGAAGGTCTCTCAGCAACCTGCGGATGGTCGTGGGTTTCCCCTGGGCTCTGCCTGGTTTCCACCAACTGTAATGCTGGCCTCCGTCGTATAAGTGAAATATTCTTGAGTGCAGCATAACACACCAATCAAATAAATAAATAAAGAAATAACCTATACTCGACAGAGTAGGCTGCAACACAGGCAGTGACTTGTCAGCTGAGCATTTGCCCAGCCAATCATAGGATTTCAGTGACCGCACATAGTACACGGATAGCCAATAATGGGTAGCGACTTGCATATGAACGATCACTCCAGTGTGCTTGAACTTGTTTGAAGTGTTTTATTACCATCACTCAACATCACTCAACATTTACCCAGCCATTCATAGGCATGCAGTTGCCACCCGTGGTTCGGGGGGTTGCCAAAAGCCCACGTTTTTACCACTGCATTGATTTACAACTCACAACTCTATAACATACAAAGTCACTGATCAACAATCTTTATGCATGGGAAAAAAACAGTCATATTTGTGACAGTGTAATAATTTTGGCCTTTCTTGTTGATTTAATGACACATTCTAATTAGAGAATAATATCCGTGAAGGACATTCTACTTTTTATTTTGCTTTTTATTTAGTAAGAGGACACTATTTGAACGTATCACCTCACTTGAATTTCTCAATCAGACAAGCTACCAGGGTTCTGTGAATGCCTTGTTTTGTGATGTTCCAGTCTAAAGTAAGCAAAATTGTTCTGACGGAGAAAATAGAAAGTGCAACAATGTTATCAGTTTTAACTTGACCAGTAAGGCGCAAATTATTTCTATAACCCAAGGGCTGTTTCCACTTATGTCCCCTGAACCCAGTTTTGTTGTTGAAATAAAGGCATTTCTGGGGTATGCTTGACAGAAAATCATGTTTTCCTTTACACTAGCATAATGCACCCCATGGCCTCATAAGAATTCCAGATTAGAAGTTGATTTATAGCCTTACCAAACAGGTGAAAAAAAAAATGACCGTGGCTGTTGAGGTCTGTGTCCAACCATCTTACCGGCCCAGATAGCACAGTTGGTAGAGCATACGCTTAGGAAGCGGTAGATCCAGGATCAATCCTGGGTCGAGTCACACTTGAGACTTTAAAAGAGAAAGTTGTAAATTCCTCACTTGGCGTTCAGCATGAAGGGGATAGTGGAACGACTGGTTGACCCGAATCAGTATAATGGCCCAGGTGGGGCAGCTTATTTGCCTTCAGTAAGGCGTCTAAGTGAAGCAGCACCAGATGAAAGAGAGGCGGAAATCCGTCGTGCAACAAGGAGGCACATTGCATGCACTCTAAGGATTCCTTTGTTGTCATATGACTGAAAAATTTTTAAGTATGACATTAAACCCCAAGCACTCACTTACTCACTTACTCTAACCATCTTCATAAAATGAACTCTTTGTTGTCTTTTCCCTCAAAAGAAGTCCAACATAAGATATAGTCACAACATGTATGATGTTTTTGTATCTAGACCGATTAACACGAAAAATACAATATTTTTGTGAATCTATATTTCAGCCTGCAGCACGACATGCCCTGATAACCATTACATGATACAAGCTTGTACGGTGGACCAAGATGTTGTGTGTAAACGTAAGTCAGTGTATATCAGCAAACACATGTTCAGTATAGGAGGGTAGCGTTCTGATTGAATTACAATGAGATTATTTGTAACCACATATTTGTTGTCTGGGAATTAATGATACAGTTGAATATTTTCAAAGAACCAGGGTGGAAATTTTGCACTAAGTTGTATATGTGGTGGAAAACTTTATCTTATATATTTTTGAGAAAAATTTTTTGATGAAGTTGAATGTTTTGGTTCTGCTTTACCAGCTTGCACAGTATGTAATGGCTCCACTTATGAAGCTGCTTCCTGTTCGACTACACAAGATAGAGTGTGTATTGGTGAGTGCCACCTAGTACTTCAGCTAATTATCATCTGTAGGTCCGTATCAAACTTTTGTGTACGCAACACATTACATCTAAGGAGGAGGTTAGCATGGCGCAATGACCCAAGAGCCTCCTACCATTGTGGTCACTGTGAGTTCAAATCCAGCTTATGCTGGCTTCCTCTCTGGCCGTATGTGGGAAGACCTGACAGCAACCTACGGATTGTCATGGGCTTCCCCCACGCTCTGTCTGGTTTTTTTCCCACCATAATTTTTCTTCAGCTGATCATTATGATGTCACAACAAAGACAATAAACTGGACCGGCATCTACCCTTATTCAAATCCTCCCCAAGTATATAATGCTACTTTTAATCCCCCTGATGAGATTTGCAGTGATACTTACTATTTATTGTTTTTCCTTTAATTGTCCAGTGGCCAAATTAGGCCAGTTATTACATGATATTGGCCTTGGTCATGTGTGCTTAGCGAAAGTCTCAAGAATGAATTTCTTTATGTGTACTTTTGTTAAGGATAATGACGTTGTTCGTCTCCTCTTTAGGAAGAAGTCAGTCAGTATCGGACAATATTTTGCTGAAGTTAGACCTCTCATCTATTCATATTAGTCCGGATTCATATTTTCCTTGCTGTTAAATATTATATCTCCAAAACCATTGAGCCCTGTTCAACAAGACGTTTTTAAATATGCAGTCCCAAATGACATGAGGTGATATTCCATCCTCGATGCTAACCACCTGGAGTTATCAAAGCCATGAATTTTAGCCTGATTTAATGTTTAACAACTATAAACATTAATGGTGCATGTAGCATTTCATGAAGGTGAGATTAGTCTTTGCATATATGTACAGGTATGTGTCTTACAGGTGAACTCTTTACCAGTCTTTTTTCAATATCTGTTGTCAATTTTTTTTTCTTCTGGCAGATGTAACTTATCCAGTGAAGGGTTTTAAAGAGAATATCACACTCACCCAAAACGCTGAGGGTAAGTTATGTAATGTATGTTTGGCTGTCCACCTGACCTACTTGTGACTGACAGTGCACAACTCCTGTACTTGTACTCCACAAACAGTTTGGTCCCTGGAGAGGTGCTGTTCTGTACTCCTGATGATGATTTGCACAGTTATACCCTTAATGGGTTGGGTTTGTGTATTAAACTGTGGAATTGGGCAAGCCCATGTATTCACCAGTCACCTCAGCTTCTTTAAAACTAAGAGCATCAGATATTTTGCACGACTTTTTATACAATTAAATATGTGTTTTACCTGTACTTTTATTACAGCTAATCAATGTAACAATTTTCACTGCGTAAATATAACAGATTGATAATTGTACATAATCAGTGTAAACATATTGTATACAATTTCTTCTTTTCTTGACCTTTGTATTTACTTCTAATGTACTTCTAATAAACTAGAGAAATGCTGTTGGGTCTTGCCACATGGGTATGATTTCCTATTCTACATTTGGTAATGTGTCACTCAATGACAATACATTGTAATATCATTTACTGTTTAAATAAAAAATCTGTGTTTACACCCTTCTCAAGAAATGATAGTAAGCTAACAAGAATTCTCCTGGCAGACCTGTTCGTTTATTCATTGAATCTTGTTTTTTGTTTTCATTGTATTACAGGCACAGTTACCACCTCTGCCTCTTCCAATGTGTTTATAGAAAAGCTCAGCAGTGTAAATGACTTACAAACAACTTTCTACGCTACCAATAATCAACAGTCTTATGATCTAAAGAACTGGAAGCGTGATTCTGGGCTGGAGATTACATTGAGCATAAGAGGACTCTATCTGATTCCTGAATATCGTGACGTGGACCATGTCAGCGATAACATATTCATCGAGAAGGGATTTCGTAGCACGCAGGCTGATAGAGCTGCTCTCAAGCAAATTACACAGTACTACTGCAGGTATTGCTCACCTGACTGGGATTTTGGTCGTATTAATTTTGTAGTTGATGGAAAAATGAAATTAAGAGTTTGGAGAGCTTAAACAGACAGACAGGAACTAAAAAAAATGTATGCTGAGACGCAGAAGATCTATACTGTAGAATCCATAAAAAAAATAGAATCCATTTTTTTGTTCTCAAAAATTGTAAATTGAAAAGTGATACAAGAGTACAAGTTACGTTTTGAACTTACTGTGTGAATTTGGGGCCTCCGTAGCTCAGTTGGTTAGTGCACTAGCGCAGTGTAATGACTGAGGAGTCTCTCACCAAAGCCGTCGCTGTGAGTTCAAGTCCAGCTCATGCTGGCTTCCTCTCCGACCATAAGTGAGAAGGTCTGCAGCATCCTGCAGATGGTCAGGGGTTTCCCCCGGGCTCTGACCAGTGTCCACCGACCATAATGCTGACCGCCGTCGTATAAGTGAAATATTCTTGAGTACGGCGTAAAACACCAATCAAATAAATAAATAAGTACTGTGTGAATTTCAGTTTAACATTAAACCCCAATCCATTAAATGAAAAATGTACAGGTAGTTACATTATGAAAGTGTAACTGAAAAGTGATATGCAATAATATGCAAATGCTTATACAAGGTGGATGTGAATATCACATTAATTGCTCCCTTGAATTTTTTCTCGTAGACACTTTATTAAATGTTGATGTTGGTTTTGCAGAAAAATGGAAAGCTTGACCCCTCATTGTAATCATGTACTTTTGATGAAGATGAGAGAATAAAGTGCCAGTAAACTAAGGATCATTTTAAAACTTGGAATTTTATGTGTAACAACAAATCTGCTTGACAGGAATCCAGTGCCAGACCGTTACAACTTGGGACTGACGATAATCCCTGACCGCACAACAGCTGCTTCTGTGGTTACCTGTGGGTCACCAAACACAACAATCTCATGTCCAGCTGGTTACCCGGACGGCAAACAGTACCTTCACCGCTCACTGAATGATCACTGTCCTAAAGCTAAGGTGGGAATATTTACTTTCTGAAGCATGGAAAGTACATGTATCTGAACTGTGAGTTGTAGATATGTAAGGTTTGTAAGATTTTCTGCACCTCATGCATGTAATCTCAAGAAAAAGAAATGGTGGTGGTTAGAATAAGGACTATAACATATGTTTACATGTACAAGAGGTTGTAAATGGAGAAAAAACGTTGAAAAACATGTCCTGTGCATGAAATACCAGCTAAATACAATTCATTTCTTTAACTCATTTATCACAGAATTCAGCTTTGCCAGAGTTAAATCAGCTTCCCAACAGCATTGCCTGCACAGATGATGTCTCTCTGTTACATGAGGTCTTCCGAATCCCTAATCTCAAACCTGAGCCAAAGTCTTACCCCTCTGCGCAGTGTGCTGCTGCACAAAAGGCATGTGACCGCTGTGTCAAACAGACTTCCTGTGCCAATTCCAGTGAGTATTTGTGAGGTATCCATGTAGCTATGTGGAACAAGGGAGACTACTCTGCTTCATGCACATCAAGGGGAATAACTCAAGGAGTAGGTTTGTTTGCCTGGAATGTTGAAGTGAACATGAAGTCTGCCGCTGTGTATACATAGAACAAATGCTATAGCACACAGTTATCACAGGAAAATATGTAAAAAATTCTATAAAGTTTTGAAAGCCGAGAAGATGGAAGTTCAGCATTGAGGATATAGCACAGACGGACAATTCACTGTGAGTGAACATGTTGTAGAAGCCCTTAGGAACTTGGCCATTCACTAGCGCTGAAAACGTCACATGATAATTGTCTGTCACGTCAGAAAGCCTGTCAGCTCTGGATTGTCAGTGTAGTTTCTTATAGTGGATAGACAGATATCGATGCAATGAATTGGATTATTCGGTTAGATTGTAAGTGTTAAACTGATGCATTTTGATCCACAAATTTGTGAGCAGGGAACGGAGAACGGCTGCCTGTGTCACAATGCGTACATGTTGGCCAGGATACTGCAGTCACTTGTCAGGGTAAGCTGGCAAGAAAACCGGCTTAGGGGAATCATTGATTGAAGAAAAATATTGTGACTTATTATTGCATTAATTTTCCTCAACAAAGTCAGAGTTATTACGAAAATATCTTCCTAAAATCTGAATGAAACGGTTCATTGTCGCTTTGACTGAGCGCCAAACTAATAGAAACATCTGTTACGTCAGAAAGCCTGTCAACACGGAGCAGAGCTGATACTCTTTGGCTTGGTATCAAGCACTGTTGATTGTATTTTGTCATTGCCACATTGTTTTAATACCGATGGTACCTGAGAGCGCCAAGGTTTTGAGAAGTCACTCTAGATAACGACTACATGGCAAAATGGCGTCACCAAAAGAGTGGCTAGGTAGTGACGATTGTTTACTATTTATTTTGTTGATTAGAGGTGTAGATTTTTAAGAATAATTTTAGAACATTACAGAATACTACTTTATTAATTAATTCAACTTTATTAGCAGACATCATGTTCACTTTTATGTGCAGCCAAGAGTGGGAGCGATTTTACTATACAAAGTACAAGCATTAGGCTGGACTAAATGCATAAATCAGTGTCACAAAGGCTCAGACTTGAAGGTTTCACAGAACGTTTCAGAACATTTAAAATCCTGCAAATACAGGAAGTAATGTTTTGTTGATGTTCATGCTGTCTTCTCTGGAATGCACATTTTTGGGAAAACTGTTAATTCTTCGATTATTGTAAATAATAGGAATCTCACATGACATATCTGGAAATTTCCTATACGTTAAAAATGAGAGTCATGACCAGGATCTGTGCCCGCATCAAGGAGAGGCAAAAATCTTGCCTTTGAGGTTGTTTTATGCTGTCTGTTGAATTTTACCACATACTATGCAATAAAATTAGGAATTTAACACCAATCAAATGAATAAATAAATATTTCATAAAAACAAAAAGCTCCATGTAAGATTCATGGAAAATTTGAGACTAGTGTCATTGTTTAGTATACAGTACATATGGTTAAAGGCATGCCAGCATGGCGCAATGACCCAGGAGCCTCCCACCATTGTGGTTGCTGTGAGTTCAAGTCCAGCTGCTGCTGGCTTCCTCTCCAGCCGTATGTGGGAATGTCTGCTAGCAGTTTCTGAGCTCTGCCCGGTTTCCTCCCACCATAATGCTGGTTGCCATCATATGAGTGAAATATTCTTGAGTATAGCATAAAACACCAATCTAATGAATAAATAAACATATGATGAAGGCAGTCTGCTACAGACATACATTTACATTATCAATATACTCCATAAATCTCACCATGCAATCAAAATATTTATCTACGTTTAAAAATACAAATATATATGAAACTACTTTTAGATTCAGTTTTCAGGGGTCTGTCTCCCCACACTTCATTTCTAAATGCATTGTCTCTGTTTAAAGTGATCTGTCAAGTCTGGGACACTAGAATTGACTGTGTAGTGTTTGTCTTGCAGAATGACTTATTTTGATTTCAGCTAATCCTAATGTGGACAACTGTTGTCATCTGGCATGTTACAACAGTCGGGATTGTCAGCTGGGATTCTCTCCCCTTTGTCCATCTCCACCTATAGAGTGTGCCACTGGTAGGATACAGTTCATTAATTATTCTGTTAATAATTGAAAAGAAACAACTGAAAACCACTGCTGTAAGAAAATAGAATGAACTTAATTTTGGGAAGAGCAGCCAAATTCAGTGGTTGAGGAAGTTTGCATGTTGTTCAAACCAGCGGTGGTAGCCTGTACTAATTCTGAACGTACAGTCGTCTTCATTTCTGAACAAAAAGGTGACATGAAGACAGAACTGTTTCAGTTTTCTGATCATGTGATGTTTAGCATAACATGTTCAGGACAAATTAGTGAATATCTTGGCGGTCAATGCAGAAGTGAAGCTGGAAACACGGCCGGTCCACCAGTCTCAGTTCTACCACAGTTACCTATTTGTGCTTTTTCACTTTCAGGTAATGCTTATATTTACACCTTAGAACCCAATTTCCGCAGTTTGCCTAAGCGTTTCCAGTGTCACCTGACCTACATGCGTAAGCCTTACCTGTATCAAGTGGGGTACACGGTCAGGCTGCCAGGACTGAACATTGACCTGCCTGACGGACTGGAGGAGGTGACATCAGATGACAGGAACTTTCGCTCCAGCGGACAGGTGGACGTGGGCTTTATCACCCTCAAACATGACATCGGGATGCAGATCCATGATGAGGTTATTCTGACTGGAAAGTATGAAGAGAACAATGAGAAAGACTTTGTGCTGTACCCACTGAAGGAAGAGTCTGAACTGAGGCGTAACCCATTCAGGGTAGACCAACCTCACGAGAGCTCTTATCTCACCTCCATTCAGTTTTCACGTCCGTTTGAGTTTAGTAGTGCAACCTGGTGGGGAACTGGCTGCTTAAAGAACATTAGCAAGCTGTACCCAGCGCAGCGACTGTACCGTGATGAGCCGATTAATGTGACAGGACAAGTGAGCTGGGCTGGTGAGCGGGTGAGGTATCAGACGCTACCTCAGAATCATATTCCATCGATCCGAATCACTATACCAGGTGAGGAAGAACAGCGGCTGTCAGCGCATGTAAAGCTTCCTCAACTTGATGCTTGTAGTTTCCTATAAAATTTAGCGTTATTCATCTTGTGATACAGTAAGCATTGTCTGTCTTGTGATACATTAAGCGTTATCTGTCTTGTGATACAGTAAGCGTTATCTGTCTTGTGATACAGTAAGCGTTATCTGTCTTGTGATACAGTAAGCGTTATCTGTCTTGTGATACAGTAAGCATTATCTGTCTTGTGATACAGTAAGCATTATCTGTCTTGTGATACAGTAAGCATTATCTGTCTTGTGATACAGTAAGCGTTATCTGTCTTGTGATACAGTAAGGAGTTTCATATACACAGTGTACATGAATGCAGAAAAATCCAAGAAGACTCACTGAAGGATTGCTGTCGTATAAAGCAAGGCCATTTAAAGTTACCATACCAATTTATCAGTGTTTAAATTTAATACACTGATGTTATTATACAGCCGCCATCATGGTACGCGTCCGTCCAGTACGGCAGACAGTAAACAGATCATCTAGCATAAAATATTTTGTTTTGTATAAGATAAGATTTTGTGACTTTGTGAGCCAGACCCTAGAAGCCTTTTGGATTCTGATGGGCGTATCTCAAGGTTGTGTCTGGCTGTTGCAAACTAAGACAGAGATGATACACAGAGTAAATCATTAGAATTGGGCAGTACTGTAACATGGAAGTACTGTGATCTGTAAGGTACATGCAGTATCATAAGGCTTCAAGGCATTTAACAAATGTTCATTGGAGGCGAACCTTGAAACAAACTGTAAGTAAGTAACATTACAGCTACATGTTAAAATGTTGATACAAATACAGTACAAAGCAGAAATCACAAATCTGCATTTCATCAGAAAGTTATGACCTCCTAAAACTCTTACTGCAGCTCATGTAGACAGATCAGCAACTACAACAGTTGCCTAGCGTTGGCTGTTTAGTGTTGACTTTATGACAGTGTAGGACTTTCTCACAACAGTGACACTGCTGACTGGTTCGAGTAAGAAAGACATAGTTCATGAACATGGAAGTACTCAAGTAATAGGGAATTCAGCCTGACCGTTTCCTGCATTGCCCCCTCAGGTAACCGCTCAGTGCTGTCATCCTATCAGCGAGAGATGATGGACGCTGTGCTGGATGTGGGAAGCCTGACTGGCCGTCTGACTGGAGACTGGAACAAGGCTATGTGGGTTATACAGGTCCAAGGTAAGCCTGTCACTATGGCTTTGATTGATTGATTTTTTTATTTATTTATTTATTTATTTATTTGATTGGTGTTTTACGCCGTACTCAAAGAATATTTCATTTATACGACGGCAGTATTATGGTGGGCATTGAACCAGGCAGAGCTGGGGGGAAACCCACAACCATCCGCAGGTTGGTGACAGACCTTCCCACGTACGGCCGAAGAGGAAACCAGCATGAGCTGGACTTGAACTCACAGCGACCGCATTGGTGAGAGACTGCTGGGTCATCACGCTGCGCTAGCGGGCTAACCAACACTATGGCTTTGGTTGGAAGGTATATCTGTATCAGAAAGAAATAAGATAAAGGAAAGTATGTTAGTGAGGCATGGAGTCATTACATGCCTATGGCACCTAAAACTCATTGCATGACTCTGTAGTGGCATAAATGCACTTTGTAGAAAGCTCAAGAGTTACTTAAAAAGGACAGTGGTTTACTAAGATTTCAGCAAACTTTGAAACTGATTGCTGTCGTAAGGGAAACATTTTTGAGGACTACAGTTTAACAACAAGCAAACACATAAATTATCTTAAAAGTATTCAACAACAAACCCTGCACATGGCTGAACTTCAGGACTTTGGTAGTGAGGTTGATAATTGATACTGTAATATGTGATTGGTTAGTGTTACTGTTTTTTGTGGTTTATTTTCAGGCCGACTGAGGACTTGTCCTGGCATCCTGAGTATGGAAGTCTACGACAAGTGTGGAGGGACCATATTAGGACATTACGATATTCTTGTGGACTGTCCTACAAACTTTAACATCGTCCTTGACATCGCTCAGCAAAATCTTACCTTCACCCCTGCTGTGTACAGTCTCATTCTGAAAGATGCAAACAGCACCTACAGGATGTACCTGTCGGCATTCCAAAAACCTTTCTACCTGCCCATTGAAGAAGAAGACAAAATAGGGAATGATGCTACCAACCTGGAATCCCCATGGAAACCCCTGATGGCAATGGCTGCCATTGCTCTACTTGCCCTCATGTTTTGTGGGATTGTATATGCTTGTGTATCACACTCTAGGAAGGATAATGTCTATATTGCGGGGCAAGGGGACAGAAGTCCTACTTATCTCAGCAGTAAAGAACTGGAGCGCCTCAACCAAGGTGAAGGCTTTATACGTAACTCACCCCAAAGAAGAAATCTCCCTGCTTCCAGAACACTGCTGGTCATATTTTCATTGCTTTATATTTTGTATTCCATTTTCTTCACCTTGTCTCTATTTTTTGGAGTGCTATATTTCAGCTACAGTGATGCTGTGTCTAATATTCAAAATATTACGGCTGTTAAAATTCGACTCAAAGAGAACTTTACAACACAACTGGAAAGTTTGTCCACATATGAACAAAGGGAGATAACCAGGTTGTCTGATCTGGTTGTGCAGAGACAAAAAGCCTGTGGCTACCATCTAGAAGTAGAGGTGGACAAAATTTACCAAGGCCTTGGCAAAAGTTTACACAAGCAGTTGAAAAGCCTTGGAAATCGTACACTGAAACTTGAAAATGCTTTGCTGACATACATGTTTGAAAAAGCTGTAAGCTATGATAATTCCTTGGAAGCTTTTTTGTCTGTGTACAATGAGTCTCTTCAGGACAAGTTGGATGTGATTTATGTGAACTATAAAGACTACTTGGGAAAGGTGCCAATGAATGGTTGGTTAACCTTTGCCAAGCAGTTGTATGAAAGTCTTCATGGAAAGAAACGCCCAGTGTCAGTGTCCAATGAGAAAAGTTTGATAAAGTTCCTGTCTTGGCTGGGTGTGGATAAAGTTCGGGACGTCTTAACTGCCAAAGACAGACTAGATGAACAGTAAGTTTAGTTACACTAGTGAAACGGTTTTTATGTATAACAATTTTGAATTTAAGAGGGCAATAATTTCATCACTTTTAAGGGTTTTAAGTAATGTATCGATTGCTAAATAAACATTAGTAAGAATGATCTGACAATTTGCGCGTTAAGTCTATAATTATGTATCATTTGATGACAGTATAATACCATTGGACACATTCAGAGGTTGCTTTGTGCATGGAATGAGTCCCTGTTCCACTGATGGACACTTCCATATTTCTAGCATTATATACTTTGAAGTATCTGGTTTTGTTTAATGAAGTAATTCATTGAAGGGGTGTATGCTGAAAACATAAAAGTAAATAAAGTTGGTCATTTTTGTTTACATAGTGTAGCTATCGGCATTAACCAGTCAACAGGTATAAACCATATGTTCACTTTATTGTTTTCAGACTCACTTCAAGTATCCCCAGATTAAGGCGAGTTCTTTTCTCTGATCCAAACGCTGGTAAATTCATGGAGAGGAAACTCAGTGCAGTTGAGAAGGTTGATAGAGGAGACAGTTTTGTGATGAAATTCATGACTGTGGACACGGGTTATAGAGTTAGTGATGAAGAAGAGTCTAGTACATCAGATAGTGAGCAGTTCTATAAGACCAGGAATCCTGTGTTATCCAGTGAACTAGCATCTGTAGCCCTGCCAGTGATTCTCTGTGCGATGGTTGTGTGTGACGTTTGTCTGTTGGTACACAGGGTTGTACGGTTGTGTAAACTTTTACAGAAACTCATTTGGGGTGTGAAAGAGTTCATTCCCCTTGATCATGTCTCAGGTAAGATTTATGAAATTTCAAAGGGTCGAGCACCTCCCAAAATGTATGACCCATTGGAACACCCATATAACTACCTAAAAGACAATCGAGAGGATGTATGGTCTCCAGGGGGGGAAATGTACTTTTTTCCTCAGAATATGCCTAAGGCGAAAGAAGACTTGCTGCGAGATATTTGGAATCACAAGAAAAAGCAAAAGCCACAGACTGAACCAACTGCACTTCGCAGCCGTTGTGTGTGCGTGGTGTGGGAGACAATCTGCCGTGTGCTCACAAGCAAAGTGATGTGGAAATTTATTGTGATCCTGGCTCTTATGTGGGTGGTGTGCGTGCTTGTCAAGCTCATAGACAACCTGGTAACCATGGAGATGTTCCAGTATTTATTGAGTGTGGACATTTTCCTTCCCCAGCTTAAAATGCATTATAACACAACAAATGTCAACCTGGAGAACTATGCAAGATTCTACAACGTTTATCTCAGGGATTACAACACCTGGATGGATTCAGAGGCTCTAAGACTGAATTCTGGTCTGCAAACGCTCAAGTCTAGTCAGGTAACACTTTGGCCTCTGTGCAAATGTGGGAATGGACAAAAATGACCCTCGTCATTGTCTTTCCAATTGTAAATTGGTTTCATTGGTGTTTAAATAACGACATAATCAAGAAATTTTTACTTACAGGTGTATGTTGATAGTTAGTTTTATACATGTAGTTGGAGGACACCGAAGCACTCAATGGTTCCCAACAAGCCTTGTGTTAGGCCACATAATATGGTTATCAGTCATTTGTTGCCACTGATGTACCCTCTGGTCCTCAATAAGCCTTGTGTGAGGCCAGGTAAGTTATGGTATGAAACGTTTGTTACCACATATGTACCCTCAGGTCCCAACAAGCCTTGTGTGAGGCCAGTTAAGTTATGGTATCAAACGTTTGTTCCACTTATGTACCCTATGGTCTACAACAAGCCGTGTGTGAGGTCAGGTAAGTTATGGTATCAAATGTTTGTTACCACTTATGTACCCTCTGGTCCACAACAAGCTGTGTGTGAGGTCAGGTAAGTTATGGTATGAAACGTTTGTTGCCACTTATGTACCCTCTGGTCCACAACAAGCCTGTGTGAGGCCAGGTAAGTTATGGTATGAAACGTTTGTTGCCACTTATTTACTCTCTGGTCCTCAACAACCCTTGTGTGAGGTCAGGTAAGTTATGGTATAAAACGTTTGTTGCCACTTATGTACCCTCTGGTCCACAACAAGCCTGTGTGAGGCCAGGTAAGTTATGGTATGAAATGTTTGTTGCCACTTATGTACCCTCTGGTCCACAACAAGCCTGTGTGAGGCCAGGTAAGTTATGGTATCAAACGTTTGTTGCCACTTATTTACTCTCTGGTCCTCAACAACCCTTGTGTGAGGTCAGGTAAGTTATGGTATCAAACGTTTGTTGCCACTTATGTACCCTCTGGTCCACAACAAGCCTGTGTGAGGCCAGGTAAGTTATGGTATCAAACGTTTGTTGCCACTTATTTACTCTCTGGTCCTCAACAACCCTTGTGTGAGGTCAGGTAAGTTATGGTATCAAACGTTTGTTCCACTTATTTACCCTCTGGTCCACAACAACCCTTGTGTGAGGTCAGGTAAGTTATGGTATCAAACGTTTGTTGCCATCTATGTACACTCTGGTCCACAAAAGGTCTGGCGTGGCTGCCATTGCTATAAAGTAAAATATTCTTAAACACTGTGATAAAGGAATATCAGATAAATAAATAAAATAATAAATTTGCACCTTGTTTTGATTGGTAGGAGAGGGCAGTGGTTCAATTGATGAACCGGGCATGCTCAGTCCTTTTCAACACAACTGCAGCCAAAACCATCTGTGATCTCAACGTGCCTTTGTTGCCGGTCACCATGACAATCCCACCCTGTAACTTCCTGTCCATGTCTGCAGAGCCCTATATAGGTGAGAATTCTACTTCCTGCTATCTGCTTGGTATTAATGAAGACCTTTAGTATTTACTTTCTAAATGTACGTATACTGTAGTTGATATGCAATAGCTATGCAAAGATTAGATAAGAACTGTAGGTCACTCTCCTATTGGTATTTTACACCGCATGCTGGATGGAAAGCTATTAAATGAAAGCTCTGCACACATGGAGTAGATCCAGCCCAGTCTAGTCCAGTTCAAACCCAGGCTGTATGGCAACATGAATTCACTGGGAGACAGGGATACCTCACGTAGAGCAGAAACATTAGTAGTAAAAGCATACCTTGAAAGGCAGTGCAAGATATACCATCGTTTTTTTTTTTTTTATTAAATGGTAGGGCCTTACTTTCTTTCTGTAATGTTCAGACAATGATCGCTGTCTGAACAGCTTTTACCTGGCGTATTGCATAAGCTTTGACTCAATCTTTGTCCAACGACATATAAAAAAGGAGAGCTTCAATACTGTATCTTCTTTATATTCATGTAGATGTAACTGACAAGAACTACCAGTATATATAGATATGATTTGTATGATAGTAATGTGTGGGTGAATTTTTTCAACTTTCAAAGATTCCTTTTATCTTTTTCTTAGGTATGCAGTTTGGAGAATTTGTTCGCCAAGTCCATGCCGAGTTATCTCCTGTGGTGGACTCTGTGCGAAGGTGTATATTTTCAGCGGCATACCTCTTGGTTGGCTACCTCTGTCTGTTGGTTGTTCTTTATACTGCCATTTCAGCCATAGTCAAGAGCTTTCGACATAAGGGACACATTGCCACGTTAGGGGTATTTCAAACAGCAAATGTGTCGTCTGCACAGTGGCCAGAGCGATTTGTAGGTGCATCCAAGGATATGTACCCAAGTGGTTCTTGGGCGCAAAGTGAAAGCGGTGTGTATGTAGAGGGTGAAGAGCCACATAGGGCAGAGTCTCATGTCTGATGGACACTATTAGTCAAAGTTTACTTGTGTGTGTGATTAAGACTTTGTTTCACAAATGCGACTTGCCAAATATGGAAACTGTTGAGCTCATGCTCTTCAATATGTCTTGACTTTTATTTTGATATAAAATATCTTCTGTGGAAGTAATACTTATCTTGTAGACAACAACATCTATTAGTTATGAGTTATTTATTTATTTATTTGATTGGTGTTTTATGGTGTACTCAAGAATATTTCAGCCAATGATTTATGGGAGGAAACTGGGGAGAACACAGGGAAACCAAGGTCCAGTCGCATTTTGTTCACAGACTTTCTAACGTACTAGAGAGGAAGCCAGAATGAGCTGACCTTGAACTCACAGTCTACATCTGGGTTAATGTGCACAGCAGTTTTGTTGACGTGCATGCAAGTGCCAACACCAAAGTTCTCATTCACACCTGCATGCTTACATGTATGTGTACAATATGAAATTGTTATGCTCAATAAACACAGATGTTACCCATTAGAAGAGTTTTGCTTGCTTTGACTTCCACATATAAATTTTCATTACAAGAAGGTATGCAAGAATCTTCTGGTTTGAACCCTGTAAATTTGCATGTATGTGATATATTATGTCGACATGTATTATTTTATAGGTGACACATAAAACAAATACTTTACGACTAGTATCTTGTTGATGTGGGTAATATTCTTGGGTTTGTTGACTAATATCACTGACACCCCAAAACTGAATCAGTTTGCTCTGTTCAGCGACGTTTCTCAACGTTGTATACTATTGGATTCAGCGTCACTAAACTGAAAGGTTTTCAAAGTTCAGAAGACAGCATGCATGCATTCTCCAGCACGGGTCTCCCCAAAAATTACCATTCCCAGTGTTTATAACTGTCAATGGCTTAATAGCTGCCCTGGGAATAGAAGACAACTAAAAGTTCTGACACATACATGAATCCACATCATTTGGTTCCATATTTGAATTTCCTCGTAGAATTGGTTGTCAGTAATGTACACTGTCTGATGATATTTTACTGACCAGAATTCACACCTGGCTTAACAACACATACTGTTCTGTCACTGTCACAGTGCAACCTATGTCAGGGGTCAAAGTCTATATATGACAAACTGTTGTACTGCCAAAATTCAGTGAGACTCCACACAGGAAATTCACTGGTAGCTACTTTGAGAATTACTAGTACATAATTGTACATAAAATAAAACAGAGAAGATTGCCACACCCTGTTTACATTATTCCCCACTTGGCTCCTGTCACTCCATATTGATTCGTGCATACTGTCACAATACAGTCTGTCAAAACTGACAGTACTTGCTGATGATGACATGCAGGGTACAAATTATTACCGGTATTTATTTGTAATTCCCCAGTATGACTTGGTAGTATTACCAGGACATGTATGTCTTTAGTCAACTGCATACATTTCACTGGTGATGGTTCCCCCCATACCTGTTCACACTGAAAAACAGCCAGGGCTAACAGAATTCAAGTTTGGCCGTTTAACCCACTGAACAATCATGACTATTGCGTCTTCAGAATGTATCCAATATTGTGTTCTAGCTAAGAGGACACACACCATTGTAAAGAGGTGCAGAGCTGAGGTGATGTGTGTTTCAATTTCTAAAGAAATTGCTTTATGACAATATAGATCATAATCATATGTATTGAGTGCTATTTTCTGGTTTTATTTCACATTTTGTTGAATTATGTTTTCAAAGAGTCTGCAACCAGTTTTATGAATTGGAAGTTGTCCAATGCCATTGTGAAAAATCTGTGCACAGGTTAATGAGAAAGAAACATGTGAGTTCAAAGACAGATACAGTGTATATGAGAATTAAATAAGGAAATTCTCTCTTTGGTAGTATAAATAAATGTGTCTGTGTGTGTATATGTGTAAGTGTTAATTTGTAAATATTTAATACTGTTGAAGTGTATGATGTTATTGATTATATTTTCAACCTCACACATTAATGACTGATTTCAATTTTTTACAAGCTTGATAAATAAATTCCTAAGTCATGAAAATATATATATATATTATAATCTTTGCATAATTGTGACAAAATATTCGTTTGGAAGAATGTCTTATCTTTCACTTTTCATTCTTAGGGAGTTGAACGTACCATGTGATTGTTAATAATATATTATGAATTAACTCGGTAGCTGTTCCAATTTCAAGAGTTTTTAAATTTTAATCTGACCTCTTTTATGTGTGTTTAACATTTTTTGAATTCAGAACTGTTTAATTCAGACAAAAAGTGCACAGATATGTAATCCCTCTTTGTATATTCATTTTTGTAGTGCTGTTAAAACTTGCAATGGGAAAAATAAACTTTGGCAGAGCTTTGATACACGGTAAATGAAGGCTAACATACCAATGCCTTATACACACTGTAGGAATAGTGACAGTCACAATCTGTTTCAAGATGTCCGCTCCACTTAAAAGCTCACACGATCTCATTGAATGAGGTCAATCTGTAGAATACATTAGTATGTAGACTTTCATTATGTTACATTCTCCTGATTGTGTCAACATGAATTCCAGTGTGATGTATCCTATAGACTAATTAATTTGGGCTTTGGGCATCGTGACTGGATAGCCTCAGCATCATGGCCCTATTGTAATTGTACCAGTTGTTATCATTATTCTATCCTCGATCAATTTGCTGTAACTAATGCAGGTACTATCAAGAAAAGAAAATCAGCTTTTGCTTCGAGTACATCAGGCATTCAATAGTTTGGTAAAGTTTAAATTTGACAGGTCATATGATTTAGCTGTCTAATTAGATTTTGTGTGGAACTAATACAACAATCAAACTGTTCTTACATGTAGTCCCAAATTTTGTCCTTAAATGTAGTCCCAGATTTTGTCCGAAATCTTTGGAAGACTTTAAGTGTAGAACCAGTTGGTGTACTCAGTGTGCTGAAGTTTGATAGGCTGATATTTTATTTGAAAACTCTGGACGCTCAATATTGGATAAATATGTGATACATGTATTAAGTGATGAATTCATATTTTATTTTGTGAATTAGAGCACTCTTTCCACTGATATATATGTAATAGGCAAGCTTCAAGTTAGAAAACTGTAAAGGTAAAAACAGTCCTACTGTGTCATGTGATCGCTGGAAAATGTTACACAATCTTTGTTGATATTGACTTACTGATCTCCTCTTTCACCTTTTTCCAGTTGACACCTGTTTCCTTTAGAAACTGCTCAACATCAGAAACTTTCAGCTGCTCAGTTCTCTATATTATTAGTAAACTCTAATCTATTTTTTCACACTTTGCTCAGACACCTGTGTTCTAGTGAAAGTGATCCAAAATAGTTGCCTAATGTTTTTGACAGGTTACATGATACAGTAGGACTTTTTCTACCTTCAACGGTAAAGAGTTAAAACTTGAAGCTATTCAAGTGACAGGTTACGATCTGATTTTATTTTTTTTCTATCTTGAATGTTTTTTTTTTCTTTCTTTTTTTTTTTTTTTTTGTTTAAAACAAGTTTTTAAAAACACTTACCATCTGAAAACTAAGACGGGTTGCATGATTTTTGCAGCCATATTGGAGTACTGTGGCTATACCATCCCATGTTAATAGGATTCCACTATAGCTCATTGGGTATTGTTCTGTGAGAGTGATGATGTTAACCTCTCTGTAATGATAGAAGGCTGAAAGTTGGCAAGCAGGTAGATCTCGTCGAGATTTTGCTCCTATCAATAGTTTTCCCCCAATTTGTGTCTCACAGATGCGGTAAATTTGCATGCCAGCAAAATATAATTCTTTTCTAGGGATCATACATACATATTCACAAAAAGGTTTTTAAATCCAGACATTTTTGTTGTGATATATTTTCTCGTGGCAAAGTATTCGTTTGTGTTTACTTTTCCAAGGTAGCCTTTTGCAAATGCCGTGAAGCCTGGATGGAAGTCGCTTGCAACATTAATTTCCAGAGAATTTTATGTGATATAGTGCTGCCTTTTGTTGTAAATAAGGACTTCTTGATGCAAGTAAAACAAGCAAACTTTGAGCAGGACATATGCTTTAATTTTAAATGAATAGTAATATTGCTTTTTTTTTTTTAGTGTAATCCATGCACATATCTGTGTAAAAGTAGAATTCTACAGTAATGTTGGCCATAATTCATGATGTAGATTTGTAATTCTAAATATGGTGAAACAGGGACCAATTAAATGTTTACAACACAATCCATTTACTAAAACTGTTCAAAAATTTTAGAATTCAAGTGATTTACATTGTAATATACGTTTATAACCTACACTTAAAAAATAGGTGTGTACTGTAAAGTGGAGGATATTGTATGTCACCAATTCAAACTACCTCTGTGAAGATAGATGTTGTGTGAATAATACTTTTATTGTAACCTGATCATTCATAACCGCTTTGCGCCCATATTTTAAGTACTGCTCATGCACTCTTACTACACCACCACCATGCTTCTGTATTTTGCAGTTTAGATAAATATGTGTTGTGAATTATGGTATAAACTCATAATTCTATAAACTCATAATTTACTTCACCAATGGAATTACAAAAATGCAGTCTTATTTAAGAAAAAAAACATATGGTTACACCTGAGGTACTGGATGTGAGCACTCACTCATTCCTTTAAACCTTTGTCTACATGTATTTAATAAAATGTACATTTTGAACATGGCAAGACCTCCAATTACTGTCCATGCTAATATATTGGTGTAGCAACAGGCTGTGGGAATTAAGCCATAATTTCTAAGCTCTTGTTGGAATTTGTAGCCATCTCCATGTACTGTATTTCTCATGAAGTTTCATGTGTAAAAATTTACTCTCACAAGCAGAATAAGGTCTTGATTTGATACTGTTGATGCCGATTAGGTTTTTGTGTTTTTGATCAAACTTCACTCAAAACTTCTGAAGTGGCCCTTCCAGATGAATGAATCAATCAGAATTAAGCAAAACATGTCTCTTGGAAAGCTAAACTTAGCGCGAGACACAGTAATTAGATGATATGAATAAAAGTGGAAGTAAACCTTGCAGAATATTTTGAGATTAATTCATTGTGAAATGGAGACAGGTGTACTTTCTTTTTGAAGATGGAACATAAAACATGAAACGTGTGTGATAAGACATATGTATGTGTAACTAATATCCCTGTATTTTGGTGGTTATTTGAATCTTAGAAATCTAACAGTATACATGTGGAAGGAAATGTTAGTGAGGCATGTGGGTCAGTTTCATCCCATGCTTCATATCAATGGTTATAACTATGTTCATATCTGTTATTGTGTTCAGTTCTTTCTGAGCTGAAATAAACCTGTACATTGAACTCACCAGATAGTTGTTGTTATGATTAGAAAAGTTTTTATTTATGGTTAAGGAAACAAACTCATACTAAATTTGAAATTCTGTTTTTTTTAAACATTTTCTGAATTTATTGTATCTAATTGTTTTTCTGTTATATTGATATAAAATCATCTCTTAGTGCACTTTTCGTGACTGACATGACTAAGACTTGATTTTGTTTGTGTGCCTTCCGACCTACATCTAGCTCAGCATATAGACCGGAGGGGCATCTGTGGCAGAGGTGGTCAACCTGCCATTGCACAGGGCAAAGACTCAGGAGTCTCTCACTGATGCCCTTGCTGTGAGTTCAAGTTCAGTTCATGCTGGCTTCCTCTCCAGCCATACATGGTTGGAAGTGGGTTTCTCCTAGCTCAGTTTCCTCCCACCGCAATGCTGGCCACTGTTGTATATTAAGTGAAATATTCTTGAGTATGGCATAAAACATCAATCAAATTAATAAATACATAGCAATAATACACATGTACACATGTAATACTTTGATGGCATATCCTTTAATCAGTCAATCCCATAAATTAAATCAGAGTCAGACAGCAAACAGGCTTTATAGCACAGCATACATATACAGTGTATATCACTATCACTGGAACATTTCACAGTTAATCAGTCCTGCATAATTCTCCTTTTTGATCGCCAGAAGTTCTGAAATGTCAAATTTTCTCGCTTTTTAGCAAGATAAATGTTTTCACAAAAAAACCTGTCGCAATCATTGGACATGTTAAATCAGACTCCGGAAGGACCCAAAACTCCATTCAGTCATCCCCAAAAACAACTCAAAACCTAGATGATGGTTGGATAGTTTGTCAAAGTAGGCTTAACATGCTTAATGAAACTGAGACTACTGTAGGTACCTAAACTTGTTGAAATGGGCCACAATGGTAAAATGTGAAGAGTACAAATCTCTCTGAAAGCAAAGCTGGGAGAATGAAACATATCGCAAAATTAGGCCAAACAGAATCTTTGTTTTCTGCTATAGGATGAATACATATATATATATATATATATATATACATTACCTCTGAATAGTTTTCGTCAGTTGATTGAAACTATATCCATCTATGAACTTTGATCTAAGCTTATTGAAAATCATGATGTAATTGTAAAGGACAAAGGAAACTTTGATTGGGAATATTTGTTTTGAATAACTCTAATTTCTTGGCATTTAGTACATACCAGGCTTACACCTGTGGCAAAATGTGGTATTACGCTACAGCACAGTATATCATATCATTACGTTAGACAGAATTATGCCACGAAGCATATGCAAGTACAATCGCCATCTACAAGTCGTCAGTTGGCCAATAAGGATGCAGATATCTCTAAAGAATATTCAGATTGTTCGGCAATCTCAGCGAGGTTCTCCAAAGTATACTGAGGGAACATGTCCTGCAGAGTAAGAAGCACGTGCAATTCATGTGAACTTTTCCCCTCCAGTGGATTCCTGCTGCAAGCATGTCCTGTTTCATCGCCCTGGCTTTGATCACTTTCTGTTTCATTTTGTCTTCCTTCAGTCCAGCTGCTTTCAACATCTCTTCTGTCAAAGGTGGTGTGATCATTATCTGGTACAGACTTTCCCTTGTCTGCAGTAAAATGGAAGACAGATAAGAAAAATCTATCTCTGATAACAAAATCTATCTGATAGAAAGCCAAGTTCAAATGTCATGTTTGTGGGTGATAAACTAGTACTGATATACTTCAGAGGAAATAATTTTAACTAGTTTTTTCACAAACCTAAATTGTAATATTGTATAGTGTCCTCCCTTCCCAATTTTGAAAACACAATGTCTTCTTTTCCAGGATACATATAAGTCACACATTTTCACAAGTGCAGTGCTCAGATACTTGCAAATCACCATACACTCATGAAATGCAGCTAGAAATCCACCAACACTCATGCTGCTTATACCCATGTAGTGTTGACATGCTCTTATAAAATAATGGAGCCAAAGACAGCCACCTGTTCCCAAGATCATGAAGCTTTCTCAGACTCAAGTCAGATTTTGTCTTAACTTGCGCTGCTATTTCCGAACTTGAATTTGAACTTAAACACTGATTTTTATACGCCTTCCACCATTAGGTGGGTTGTATTACGTCACAGCGATTTTGCCCATCAGTCCCTCCGTATTTCTGTCTCGGCTATATCTCGAATTGTTTTCCATGTGCAGTTCTTTTCTTTTTGGTAAATACATAGATAATGATGTGATGATATGTCGCAACTCTCGTATATAAGTTTTCAGGGTTGTCATGGTAACCCGATTACTTTTCCCCCTATATATACTACATAAATAAGTGTCCGAGACTTATGTTTTAGTGAACATATACACAGATGACGATGTTTCATGACATTTTTTCATTTCTGTGGTTGTCGTGGTAACCAAATCACAGTTTTTCCTATATACTATATAAATACAAGCAGATATGATTTCGCCACAGGGATACATCACCAACTATTTTCCATGTAAAGTGTTAATTTTTGGAGAATACACAGATGATGATGTGTCGCAACTCACATTTGTCCATTTCTGGGGTTACCATAGTCACCAGATTGACATATCCCTGATATCTATTGTATAGTTATAATGAACTTCCTATCCAGGTTACAACTCAAACTGTGTTTGCATATTCAGTTTTAATTCTTGGTGGATACTTAGACATGTAGGCGATGATATGTCTGTTTTCACATCTGCCATGTTAACGGGCTTGCCATCATCCTTTTACTACATGTACATGGTGGGGTCTCCGATGGTGAGACTGTGGCTGGTTAGGAAACGGGTCAGTTTGGGAAATTCCACACTTCAGTACCGAGCATGTCCGCATACATGTATGATACATATCATTCAACGCACAGGCCTGATGAAATGGTCAATAGTGACTTGCGGAATGTTTTCTCACTCCAGTGTGAGGGCCAAATGCAACTCCTTGATGTTACCTGGAACTGGAAGTCGCCGATGAACACGCCTGTTGAAGACATCCCGTCGGTGTTGGTATTCACAGATCAGGTGAATACGCTGGCCAGCCAAGCACTGTGTAGCTGAAAATGGGACTCATCTGAAAACCTAACACGCCACCATCATGCCAAAGGCCAATGAACTATGAATGTTAACCCAATCGTGCCTACTCTGGTGTTGCCCAGGTGTAAGGTCTTGCAATTTCGATTCTCTGAGGCGATTCCGAAGCGTTTGAGCATGCTGGCGATTAGCTGTCGTGCCAAATTCTTCATGACGTCTTCTGAGATGACTAATCACTGACACATTAATGTTAAGAGCTCTGGTGACAGCTTTATTAAAGGGTCATGCCAGCATCGAGAATGCCAATGGCGCGCTCTTGTTGGTTTTGTAGCATCTGTGGCATCGTGCCTTTTTAAAGAACTTGTACAGTGCGGGTGGCCTTTTGTACACCTTAGGGTAAGGAGTGCAAGGGAAGACTACTGAATACTAGATAGGGCCACACCTGTCTGACAGGTCAAAATGATGAATAGGCTTGAAATCGACAAAACTTTGGTTTTGGAAACTGGAATATAGACTGGTGTAGGGTGTTACTCTTAGCCATCCCTCAGTACTTTCTTGACAAAAATCACAGCATTATCTTGTGAAATATTGCAACAACAAGTTAGGTACAAACTTTGTGTCTGGGATACAACTTCTAATGGTTTTCCACGTGTGCTTGTATTTCTTGGTGGACATTTAGATACAGAGATGAAATTGTTTGAGATTCTGTTCATTTGAACGGTTTGCCATGGTAACCAGATCGCCATTTCTCTTATATCAGCTATATAGATCAAAGTGACCTTTTTACCTGGGCTACAACTCCTATCGTGTCCAGGCTATACATGTATTTCCAACTGTTTTTTCCATGAGTAGTTTTAATTTTTGGTAGTCACATGTATACAGATGTGATGAAGTTTCATGTATACTTTTCAGATTACCATTTAATACAAAAACCTATGACATATTATCCCTCTGTGTATATACTCATCACAATGATGCACTGGTATTATTTCAAACAAATCTCTTTGTTTGGATGTATACTGTGTTTATCTTAACTCTTGTTAAATTTTGTCATAAAAATTTAAGATAACTGTTTGATATTAAAGCAAACATCCTATAAAGTTAAGACACTAAAATGTGGCTCATCTCAGGACTGATATTTTTAATAAGAGTTATCTCAGGCCCCAGGATCGCCAGCTATCTTAGAAGACTAAATCCGAGACAAGTCTTAAGAGCTTTGTGACTGTGGGGCCAGGTTTTCACTAAGACAGAATCCAGGATTTCTTTGGAACTGGAAGCTCCGGTGACTTGAGCTACACCAGACCAACCTACATGTACATGTATCTATCCATGAACATTAGCTTGTAGTTTTCATTAAAAAAAACTTACCTTTCTTTCCTTTGGGAGATTTTCTTGTTTGTTCAATTTCTTCTACATTTGGTTTAAAAGACGGAGCTTGCTTTTCCAGACGACTCAAAAACTCATCATTTTTGCTGAAACCACATTTTCCAATGTACATGAATAATAAACTGCAGGAACTACCGATCAAGGTTTTTAAGAACATAGTCATAATACTGTATTCAGAATTTGAGAATTATTCAGAATTAAGTCAACACGATTTTATTTATGGCCATTCTATTTAATGCTCCTTGATTGGATATTGACATACCTGTATTTGAAACAGTTCTTATTGAGAAAATGTAACAATGCCTGAATGGAGTTATCACTGCGCAAAATTTTTTTTTAATGACTTAATTAATACACTGTTAACAAAATTGCATTCATATCACAGTGGTGCCCTACGACCTACGTTGAAATGCCAAAATAGTTGCAGTTCTGCCTAACTGGGACATAACTAACACAGAATGTGATGCTCCATTCTGTGGCAGTAGTGTGTGCATAGTGCAGCAAGCTTAATCCAGGAGATACAAAGATTGCAAATGTTTTTTTTAAATCTGCCATAACAGCAAAGGAGGATATATAAACCATACAAAACCAACTCGGAACTTACCGCCGTCTCTCTTCATCCCATTTCTTTGACATACTTTCTCTCTGAACACGTTCTCTCTCTTCATTTTGTTCTGACTGAAATACATATATAACCTTATAAAATATATAAAACTCTTATATAAATGTAATGCACAAGATTTTATCTATATATTCCGATATAAGTATATGCACTGGCAGTTATTTGTTTGGTCACAATAACCCCTAGGAGCGAACTCTCTGTAATGTATTTTAATCATTTATGTGATTGTTGTTCAATGCCATACTAAATAACTTTTCACTTTAACAGTCGTAAGTCAGTCGTTCAGCATAAAGAGGATAGTGCAACAACTGGTTGACTTGTGTAATGGCTCGGGCGGGGCGGCTTACTTGCCTTCGGTAAGCCTTCTCAGTGAAGCAGCACTAGATAAAAGAGTGGTGTAAATCCATAATGCAACAAGGAGGCAAATTGCATGCACTCTAAGAATTCCTTCATCGTCACGGGTGGTGGAAACCAAACACCAAGTTTAAAAATTTACTTATGTACCTGAAATATCACATATAATGCCAGTCAGAACTACACGTATGGATGGAACTAAACACCACCCTTCGCAGAGTACAGACTGCTAGAATTAGATACATGTATGAGCCAGATTCCAAGGTACACAGGACACAGACTTTGTTTGATCCATGCAACTGTTCCCATTCACATGCAACACCACACCTCTTTAGCATATGTGCAATAAATGCTGCCGACCCTGTACAGCTGAACGACTTCAGTCGTACATGGGAAAATGTTCACATCAAGTGACATTCACTTCGAGAAGACTCTTCCTGTCCTCCTTTCGTCCATGTAAAATGACCCTGCTGAAGGACCGCCTTACTACTATATTCAAGTTCAGATTTGGCAAAGGAAACACTAGGACACGTTAAACAACGTCACGTTGGCTGTAACACCACTTCCAGTGTTGATGATGTTGATAGACTACAACAGTCATACATGTATTTTGTTTACCATGAAATAATTTAATTTTTTCAATATTTGCGCTTGTAAGGCACAATCCAACTGGTCAAATTGGTGACAATTTGCATGCTTGATCACAAACATGTAGACCGGCTGGTTCAGTAGGCCTAAATGTATATACATAGCCGAATGTGTCCTCCCCAAAACAAGCCAGTTTGATCAAAACTACTTAATTTCCAACTGATCTTTCAAATACACACTGTTGTTCTTAGAAAACCAGTATGTTCGAAATACTGAGATATTATCAATATGTTACAACTACACATGTTTTGCAACCAGCATGACAGGGTCACATGTGTAAGCCTACATACTCCTGCTATCCTTGGCGTTCAACAACAACAGCAGTAGCTCGTTATGAACAGCGCAAACGCCTTGTCGCCTGTAAATTGCGTCTCAGAAAATAAATTCGACTCGATCTGCATCTTCTGCGCTCAAAGTTCTCTAGCTCAGAATTCAACTTTTAAATGCTGAGTTATTCACAATTCTGTTTGAAACGACCCGCATATGTAAACTTCGCCTCTCCATTTCGCTTGCTGTGCACGTGACGTTGTTTAGTAATGGCAGAACTTTGATCTCCAATATCATTAGCCCAATGAATCTCATTCATAAAATATGTTTTCTGGAGTCTGCGTCATTTCCTTCTTCAAAACAAGCGTTTTCAACACTTTGGAAGTAAAACAACAGATAACATCCTTTAATTCCTTAAATTAAATTGTAAGGATTGACTGTAATATTTTTCATGTTTATTGGCGAGAAAACGAAAAAACTGCTGTGCAAACTTTTGTATGAACCGTTACACAGATTCAAACAGTTTTTCATTTACACCCCAATAAATCTAAAAAAATATTACGGTCAATCCTTAACTGTTATGTTTGCACATGTATATGAAAATACAGAGGACATGTTCAAGCAATTAAACATTTACATGTGTGCATTCCGTACTATTCAGCTATACGTACAAACTCATGCAACCATTCTGTTTTACATGCATACAATGCCGCTTTGTGTTTCACTATATAATGAATGTAGGACATTTCCCCCCTGGACATTTTCCCCTCCAGACATTTTCCCCACGAACATTTTCTCCTCTGGATATTTTCATCCCTTGGGCATTTTCCCCTCCCTGTATAGGCCTACCTACATATATATATGATCAGTGGGAAATATAAATATGATCTTCTAAGTGAGGTGTCTTGTAATGAATAGCCCAGGGGGTCAAAGTAAGCATTTTTTTTTACATGTTCACAAAATTCATGTATTTGTCTTCATACGGTGACGATTTTAAGGCCTCTGTAGCCTTTCTGGGGGTCAAAAAAGTTGTTTTTTTATTTTGATATATATATCTCCAAATTCAGGTAGTTGTCTTCATATGGTGAAGTTATTGTGTTGATAATCAAAGTGGAACTTCCCATAATAATGCTGGATGTCATCATATGAAAGGGAGTTGAATCATGTGAATCCGACCATAACACATGAACCATGTACTATAATGTATTTCACTAAGAAACTGAGAAAACAATCTTTTTTCTCGGATTATTGTTGCAAATAATCAAACATCTATTTATCATGAATAAGCTTTCCGTTTACTTTGTCTACTGTCCTTCTCCCATATAAGACCTACGTTGTACTGACTCATTGTCTTACAAAGTGTTGATTTAACTGAACTGAATGCCACACATGGAAAAAACTGCTGCAAGTTTGCCAAAATTTTCCAGTTTGTAACTGCTTTAAATGTTTTAATGATTAAGATCCACTCTGACTAGGGATAATAGAGGACGGACCACAGAAGATTTTATCAGATATATTCACATACACATGTAGGGATGGGAAAATATCCGCGATGGGAAAATGTCCAGCACGGGAAAATGTTTGGGGGGATGGGTGGGTGGGGGGGGGGGGGGTTATCGGGGATGGGGGGGGGGGGAATCAGGGATGAGCGGGGTATTTCGGGAGGGGGGAACCTCCTTCCTAAATAATACACCTTAAGGGAATACAATTCACTTTCAATTCACTTTCTGGAATACCATTATTAAGTGGCACTACTGACAAATGATCTGTTTATCAAAATAAAACTGACAATAATTAGGACACTGATAAAATTTTCGCCCTATTAGACATGGGGCTTGGTGTGAGCTAGGCAGGTGTATGTATACCTGAGAACGAGCCTTGGAAAGTTTGCGATCAATCATCTCTTGCTCTCGTTGCTTGGCTTCCTTTCTCCACTGCTGTTGCTTCTCCTGTATCAAATAAGAAATACAGAAAATGTATCCCATTTTCATGTCATCTTGTTTTTAAACAGCAAAAAAGTTATATGTACATCTCAGTCACATGTACATGTACCCACCAGCCCAAATAAATTTACAGTCCTCACTGCACTTTAAGCTAGCTATTACAGCACAACTACCGATAACTGTAAAGATCCCATGGGGTGGCGCTAGTGTGAAGCAGGACTTCGAGCTATTAGGTTTTTACGACAGATTTTGTTTTTTACCATAACAGTTTCTCAAAGCACATTCTAAATCTCTCTAGTGGGCATAATGTCTATGCCCTATCAGCCACCTAGTTTTGGACAAGAACTGGAACTCTTCACTGAAAAAAGGAAAAACGCATACTCGCACCGACACAGAGGAAACAACAATAAGATAAGCTTTGACGAAAAGTGGTTATTACATGCGCAAATACCATTTTTTGCCAAATACCAATGGAAAAGTCCATTTTCTGTAGTGGGTCATCAAAATGTGCATAATGTTTTCACCAGTGCTTAATGCGGCCAACATTTTTACAGGTTTTTCATTGTTACGACCGACCTATGACATCTCATTATGGGCGCAATATTGGTAACCTGTCAAGGCATAAATTTGTTTAAAGAAACAGTGAAATATTAAATTGTATGACTTAAGACAGGACTTAGCCTACGACTCTCCTATGTCCTTTTAGAGATCGAAACAGTCCCTTGATGCCTGGCGTCTGACAAGTCCCCATTGTAAAACCAACAATACACCCCAGCAAAATTATACTAACAATTGTAAAGCCAACAATACACCCCAGTACAACTATACTGACAATTGTAAAGCCAACAATATACCCCAACACAACTATGTGAACACCTGTAAAGCCAACAATACACCCCAACACAACTAAGTGGACAATTGTAAAGCCAACAATACACCCCAACACAACTATGCGGACAACTGTAAAGCCAACAATACACCCCAACACAACTATGTGGACACCTGTAAAGCCAACAATACACCCCAGCACAACTAAGTGGACAACTGTAAAGCCAACAATACACCCCAACACAACTAAGTGGACAACTGTAAAGCCAACAATACACCACAACACAACTATGTGGACAACGGTAAAGCCAACAATACACCACAACACAACTATGCGGACAACTGTAAAGCCAACAATACACCCCAACACAAGTATGTGGACAACGGTAAAGCCAACTATACACCCCAACACAAGTATACTGACACCCGTAAAGCCAACAATACACCCCAGCACAACTAAGTGGACAACTGTAAAGCCAACAATACACCCCAACACAACTAAGTGGACAACTGTAAAGCCAACAATACACCCCAACACAACTAAGCGGACAACTGTAAAGCCAACAATACACCCCAACACAACTATGCGGACAACTGTAACGCCAACAATACACGGACAACTGTAACGCCAACAATACACCTCAACACAACTATATAATGACAATTGTAAAGCCACCAATACACTCCAACACAACTATGTGGACACCTGTAAAGCCAACAATACACCCCAACACAAATATGCGGACAACTGTAAAGCCAACAATACACCCCAACACAACTAAGTGGACAACTGTAAAGCCAACAATACACCCCAACACAACTATGCAGACAATTGTAAAGCCAACAATACACCCCAACACAACTATACTGACAATTGTAAAGCCAACAATACACCCCAGCACAACTAAGTGGACAACTGTAAAGCCAACAATACACCCCAACACAACTAAGTGGACAATTGTAAAGCCAACAATACACCCCAACACAAATATATAATGGCATTTGTAAAGCCAACAATATGCCCCCAACACAAACTTACTAACAACTGTAAAGCCAACACAACACAACACAGCTATGACATCAACAGTAAAGCTATAGGGACAACTGTAAGCCAACTGCTGTAAAACATATACACTCATACACCTAAATACTGACAGCAGGGAGAACGTTTCATGACAGCATTATCCTTACCAGTTTGGTTAGCTTCATGTTCCTGTGAATCTTTGCCTGCCTGATGCGGGCTTCCTCCTCATTTGATACCTCTCCCCCTACAATAGAAAAAATTAACAGATGTCAGAAGAAAGTAAGTCAACAAAAAAGAGTGCTAATAAAACACTGGGCTACACTCAAATTCAAAGCTTCATTTCCCTTAGAACTTGTTGTCGGTAAAATGACAACATAAACATCGGCAGGCTTCTGTTTCTGCTCGCTCAGGTAAGGAACTCTTGTAATCTACCAACATACCACAAAGCTTGCCTCTACAGGCCTCTATTTCTGACACTTCACATACAGTAAGCATCGATCTCTATTAATAATAACTGTCCAAACAAAGGGCACGTTCCCACACAGTTGTAAGACATCACAGGTTTCCATTTCTGATGGTTCACATAAGCCTCCTCACTGATCAAGGTTCCCACACAGTTGTAAGACATCACAGGTTTCTATTTCTGATGGTTCACATAAGCGTCCTCACTGACCAAGGTTCCTACACAGCTGTAAGACTGCACATATTTCTGTTCCTGCCGATTTGTATGAAGCTCCTCATTTGCCACTGAGGTTCCCACACAGCTGTAAGATCACACTGGCTTCTATGCCTCTCACTAACCATTCTCACAGAGCTGTACGGCAGCACAGGCTTCTGTTTCTGATGGTTCACCTCAGTCTCCTCACTAACTGTTCTCACACAGCTGTACAGGAGCACAGGCTTCTCTTCCTGATGGCTCACCTAAGCCTCCTCACTAACTGTTCTCACACAGCTGTACAGCAGCACAGGCTTCTCTTTCTGATGGTTCACCTAAGCCTCCTCACTAACTGTTCTCACACAGCTGTACAGCAGCACAGGCTTCTATTTCTGATGGTTCACCAAAGCTTGCTCGCTTACCAACTGTTCCCACACAGCTGTACGGTAGCACAGGCTTCTATTTCTGAGTTTCCTTATTTGCCACTGAGGTTTCAACACAGCTGTAAGACCACACAGGCTTCTATGGTTCACCTAAGTCTCCTCACTAACTGTTCCCACATAGCTGTACAGCAGCACAGCTTTCTGTTTCTGATGGTTCACCTCAGCCTCCTCACAAACTGTTCTCACACAGCTGTAAAACTGCCCAGGCTTCTCTTTCTGATGGTTCACCTAAGTTTGCTCACTTACCAACTGTTCTCACACAGCTGTAAAACTGCCCAGGCTTCTCTTTCTGATGGTTCACCTAAGCTTGCTCACTTACCAACTGTTCCCACACAGCTGTAAGACTGCACAGACTTCTCTTTCTGATGGTTCACCCAAGCTCGCTCACTTACCAACTGTTCCCACACAGTTGTAAGACATCACAGGCTTCTCTTTCTGATGGTTCACCTAAGCTTGCTCACTTACCAACTGTTCCCACATAGCTGTAAGACTGCACAGGCTTCTCTTTCTGATGATTCACATAAGCCTCTTCCTCTTGCTTTGCCTCTACAACACAATAATCAGGATCACATCAACTATTTAGATAAATTGCAAAATCAACCGAGCCATTTTATTTCATTTGATAAAAACTGGTTGATTCCATAATTGGCTGGATGGATGAACGAATGAATGAATGAAACCTTTGTCAAATTGTCCAGTTTTCTTTTTCCAGCAGCCCTCTATAACACGATGACTGATGAGTAAAACATAATCAGGTTAAGCTTGGAGCAGTGTCATTCCAAGTCCTTTCAGCCAGCTGTTGTATTCACCCCACTAGATTATTTTGAAAAAATCCTCGAACATACCTTAGCATATATGAGGAAGGTCTGCCAAGTTATAGCTCCAAATTCTAAGTGGTTTTTGAAATACGGCCCTTTAGAAGTACCATGTACTGTTTTTTGACAGTCTTCAAACTCTTATTTGTTCTTTAATCATTTTTAGATAATTGTAATTTCTCATTCAACGGTACTAGAGGTCTGGAAATCCACCTACCGGGGTTTTCCTAAGAAGGCTTTCAGAATATGGCCTCAGTAAATTAATATATTCAATACTTTTTTCAGATAAAATCCCTTAAACATCACACTTTGATTAACTGTCAACGAATAAAACACTGTCTCGGCCAGACAAGAGTAAAAAATCACGTTGGGTTTCAGAATGAAATATGTCATTTCTTGAAAACTAAAGACATTATACAGTGCATTCAAATGTATACAAAACCTGTTAACATGTAACAGTGCAAAACAGTGATGTAAACTGTCAAAATTATCCTACTAGACTTGCTGTCTCCCTTTCAGGAAACCAATCAAATAGCTTACTGATCAAAACATTATTTACAATCACAAGTGACAAAGAAATTTGTGGTACATATATTTTATAGACCACATTTCAGTGCTCTGGTTCTTATAAAGTTATTTCTAACATATCAATTCCTGGACCAAAAAATCTTTCAGTCAATCACCTTTCTGAGATCATTTGTAGAATGATATGATAATGTACATATATAGGAACAAAATCTGACAATTTAGCAGCCTGTCATAATCATTTTCAGGCAGGGGGTAGTGCCTTACATCATTACCTGTTACACCTTGAACACTGATTACGCAGACAACAAGTTTCGTCGGACCCCAACACCAATCTTCACTTTTGTCTGGCCAGGAAAATGTTTGACACAGAGATGGTTGCATGAGATCAACAAAGGCATGACAGTTTTCATTTTATCTCTCAACACAGATATGCACCACTTAGCATCACACATGTAAGCTTCATGTATGTAGCTTATAATCTGCATTTCAAGTATCCAATGTTATTCATGCATATCCACAAAAGCTATGCTGAAGATTGTATGTATGTTGAAACTATCTGATTTCAGTCTTACCATCAGACAATGACGTTACAACTCAGTGCAACATGTGATCAACATTTCTGGGAAACTGTTGAGAAGTCAAAATTATGACGTTACAACTTAGTGCAACATGTGGTCAACATTTCTGGGAAACTGTTGAGAAGTCAAAATTATGATGCTACAATTCAGTGCAACATGTGATCAACATTTCTGGGAAACTGTTGAGAAGTCAAAAAGATGACATTACAACTTAGTGCAACATGTGATCAACATTTCTGGGAAACTGTTGAGAAGTCAAACTTATGACATTACAATACATCAACATTTCTGGGAAACTGTTGTGAAGTATAGTTGGAAAATATTTGACTTGCTGCTCTTAAAGGAATAACAACTTATCTGTAAATTACGTTTGCCTTAATGTGTAGCAAAATGTTACATGTAAACCAACAGCAATACAGGGTATTACCCTGTGGTGTACATGTATGTATATCTGCATGACATTTTTCATGAATAATTATTCTTTAGCACTGCAATTAATTTAACTGATTCCCGTTATAATAACATTAACATATATGTACATTTTCAAAATATAATGTTCATGAATGAGACATAAAATGTATGTCAGGTGGTAAGCTTTTCAACATTTATTTTCAGTAGAAGCAGTTGAGGATAACCCTTGAATTTTCTTCCATAGCTGGCTAAGAGATGTATCCTGATGTGAGAAAAAAAATGGTAGAAAGCTGTTGTTTGTTCTGGAACATAGTTCAGATACCAAGTACATCAAAGATAAAGCTTTGAAGTGGTGGCGCCTTCTTATGCAAATGACCAAGAACCCATATAATATTAACAAGGTAACAAAGATCTCCTAAACATTTCCCCTGACCTATGGCAGCTCAATGAAATCCAAAATTTAACAAAAGTGTGATGTTGAAGGGATTTTATTGCAAAAATTATTGAATATAATATTTTCTAGGCCTCTAGTGCCATTGAAAGGGAAATTACATTCATCTAAAAACGCTTCCTGAACAAATAAGCATTTTGAGGCCATATCTCAAAAACCACCTGGAATTTGGAGCTATGACTTGGCAAACCTTCCTCATATTTGCAATGGTATGTATAAGAATTTTTTCAAAATAATCCAAGGGGGGAGCCCCTGGACAAAAAAAGAAAAAAAATGTATGGCTTTTTTTAACTTGAAACGGAATGACCCTTTGTTGAACAATGAAACATATTTACTGTCCCAGAGATAAATATATTCTAAAAATTTTTTTTTTATATTTTCAAAATGTGTATCTTATGCCCATAAATTGCTTTTAGACAATTTTAGATTCATCAGCATAAGTCAGTTAAACATGGCTAGCTCTGATAAATTGCTACTAATACACCTACATGTACATGCCGCTCTGCCAATGTGACAAAAATTCCAGTGTTAAAATCTTTCAAGATTTATCAACTGTAATGAAAACCTAAATAAAACCTGTCAAACTGTTTCAAATAATGATTGCATATTTGGTATATTTTGGATGTATGTGGGTTTATGTTAAGGTGAACTACATGTAGGTATATATTTAATTTAAAATATTTAATTCATGATCCCATGTACATGTAAACCAACTGGATACAACAGATTTCAACAACTTGATAGCATCGAAAGTCAACACGTTTTAGAATGTTTCCAAATTTCTTGTGACTGCCAACCTCACCACTACCACTAACCTGATTTGTGTACATTATACCGCTGTATACTTGCCTTACTCTACTTCCACTGCACACATCTGACAAAGACTAACCAAGACATGTACATACAGCTGATAGGACTATTTCTCTCTATTTAAACTAGGACTACATGTATTTCTTTCTATTTAAACTAGGACTATTTCTCTCTATTTAAACTAGGACTAATTCTCTCTATTTAAACTAGGTCTAATTCTCTCTATTTAAGCTAGGAATAATTCTCTATTTAAGCTAGGACTAATTCTCTCTATCTGAAATATGACTATTTATCTCTATTTAAACTAGGACTATTTCTTTCTATTTAAACTAGGACTATTACTCTCTATTTAAACTAGGGCTAATTCTCTCTGTTTAAACTAGGACTAATTCTCTCTGTTTAAACTAGGACTAATTCTCTCTATCTGAAATATGACTATTTCTTTCCATTTAAACTAAGACTATTTCTCTCTATTTAAGCTAGGACTAATTCTCTCTATTTAAACTAGAACTATTTCTCTCTATTTAAACTAGGACTATTTCTCTCCATTTAAACTAGGACTATTTCTCTCTATTTAAACTAGGACTATTTCTCTCTATTTAAACTGGGGCTAATTCTCCCTGTTTAAACTAGGACTATTTCTCTCTATTTAAACTAGGACTATTTCTCTCTATTTAAACTGGGGCTAATTCTCCCTGTTTAAACTAGGACTATTTCTCTCTATTTAAACTAGGACTATTTCTCTCTATTTAAACTGGGGCTAATTCTCCCTGTTTAAACTAGGACTATTTCTCTCTATTTAAACTAGGACTATTTCTCTCTATTTAAACTGGGGCTAATTCTCCCTGTTTAAACTAGGACTATTTCTCTCTATTTAAACTAGGACTACATGTATTTCTTTCTATTTAAACTAGGACTATTTCTCTCTATTTAAACTAGGACTAATTCTCTCTATTTAAACTAGGGCTAATTCTCTCTGTTTAAACTAGGACTAATTCTCTCTATTTAAACTAGAACTATTTCTTTCCATTTAAACTAAGACTATTTCTCTCTATTTAAGCTAGGACTAATTCTCTCTATTTAAACTAGGACTATTTCTCTCTATTTAAACTAGGACTATTTCTCTCTATTTAAACTAGGAATATTTTTCTCTATTTTCTGGTTTCCATGATGAAGTGGACTGAAAACAACCATGGAAAGAACAGAAATCACATGTTTTCACACAGGGATTCTCAATTTCGCATACAGTCTTATAAGATCAAAATGCCACCATGAAGCACAGGCCTACACTGTACTTCCAACTTTAACCACACTCTGGACTGAATTAATCAAATTTCTGTTTTGTATAACAATGAAATTAAAATACTGATACAATTCTTGAGTTTCACATGTGAAAAAATTCAAACATTGAATTTTTGCATGTGTGTCACTTCAGTTTGCATGGTAACTTTATTGGACAAAAAGGTTTATGCAGTGCTGTAGACATCTAATGACAAGAAAATGGGCCCTGGAATTGATAATCGTGGTAATGGTATTACACCACCAACAACAGAATGCAGTGTCCAAACATATTTCATGAGTCATTTTATAAGTGCCAAGGTTTAAATTTCAAAGAGTTCTTAACAACTGACATTGCTCGGTTCAGCATCTTGAAAGTATATCTACAAATCTTGATCATTTGTGGAGTGACTGACTGACAGGTGTGAGGGGACTGACAGGTGTGAGGTACATGACTGACAGGTGTGAAGTGACTGACAAGTGAGGTGACTGACAGGTATGAGGTGAATGACAGACAAGTATGAGGTGCATGACTAACAGGTGTGAGGTGATTGATTGGTGTGATGTGATTGACTAGTGTGAGGTGACTGATAAATGGAAGGTGACTGGTATGTATGAGGTGACTGACAGGTGTAAAGAGACTGACAGGTGTAAGAAGCATGACTGACATGGGCGAGGTGACTGACAGGTCTAAGGTGACCGACAGGTGTGAGGTGTATGACTGACAATATGAGGTGATCAACAGGTGTGAGATGACTGGCAGCTGTAAGGTAACTGATTGGTGTGAGACGACTTGACAAGCAGGGGAGATTTGACAGGTGTGAGGTGACTGACAGGGCAGAACTGTCTGTCGAGCGTGAGGTGACTGAGAGGTGATAGAGGACTGACATGTGAGGCTATTGACAGGTGTAAGGCGGCTGACATGTGTGAGGTGACTTACTGGTCTGAGGTGACGGACTGGTGGGAGGTGAGAGATTGGTGTGAGATGAATAACAAGTGTGAGTGAGTGCTTGAGGTTTAACGTCGTACTCAACATTCTTTCAGTCATATGACGATGAAGAAATATTTATGGTGTATGTACTGTGCCCCCTTGTTGCAGGATGGATTTCCACCACTCTTTTATCTAGTGCTGCTTCACTGAGACGACTTACCGAAGGCAAGTAAGCCGCCCCGCCTGAGTCATTATACTGATATGGGTCAACCAGTTGTTGCACTATCCCCTTCATGCTGAACCCCAAGTCAGGAAGTTACAACTTCCTCTTTTAAAGTCTTAGGTGTGCATCGACCCAGGATTGATCCTGGATCTACCGCTCCCGAAGCGGACACTCTTCCAACTGTGCTATCCGAGTTGGAAAACAACAGGTGTGAGGTGCATGACTGATTGGTGTGAGCTGATTGACTAGCTAGTGTGAGGTGACTGATGTAAGGTGAAAGCCTGGTGTGAGGTTACAGCCTGGTGTTGAGGTGACAGACAGGCGTTAGGTGACGAACAGGTGTGAGGTGACTAACAGGTGTTGAATGACAAACAGAGTTGAGGTGACTGTTAGCTGTGAGGTGACTGAAGTCAGGTGACTTGGCAAGCAAGGGAGACTTGACAGGTGTGGGGTGACTGAAAGGGTTGTGATGACTGACAGGTTAAAGGCGACCGACAGGCGTGAGGTGACTGACTGGCCTGAAGCGATGGACTGGTGTGAGGTGACTTGCCAGCAGTGGGGTGACTGACAGGGTTGAGGTGACAGACAGGTGTGAGGTGAATAATTGGTGTGAGGTGGTTTAGTAGTGTAAGGTGACTGATAGGTGTGAGGTGACTGACAGATGGAAAGTGACTGACAGGTGGAAGGCGACTGATGAGTGAGGCGATGTGACGTGTGAGGTAACTTGGCAGGTGTGGGGTAACTGACAGGATTGAGATGACAGACTCGTGTGAGGTGACTGACATGTGAGGCAACTGACACATGTTGATTGACTGACAGATGCTGAGTGACCCACAGGTGTGAAGTGATCCAAGTGACAAGAGTCAGTCTCCTCACACTTGTCAGTCACCCCACACCTGTCAGTCACCTGTCAGATGCGAATGATTGGTGTGAGGTGACTGATTGGTATGAGGCGACTTGACAAGCATGAGTGACATGACAGAAGGGAGGTGACTGACAGGGCTGAGGGTTAGTAATGAGCGTCAAGTGACTGACTTGTGAGAGGCGACTGACAGGTGTAAGGCGACTGACTGGTGTGACGTGAGACACCCTGTGTGAGGTGACCGACAGGTTTGAGGTGACTGACTGGTGCGAGGTGCTTGATTACGAATTTCAAATAAACGTTTAATAACACAATAATATAATAAACAAAGTCATCATGCTTACGCTGTATTATTTGCTGTCTTTTCGTTTCATTTGGACATATCACTGTATAACCAGTAGATCTGAAAGAACAAAGATGTTTTCATACTTATTACATTAATTAAGCAGTATTAAATTACAGGTATTTGACACTGTGGTGAAAATACTGTACTATAACAAGTATTCATACACGTATTTACAAGCTGATATTTGGTTTAAACCGAGTTTGAAACTCATTTTGGTGGTTGGAAACTGAATATTGTCAGCCAAAAAATATCACTCTCAACAACAGAAATATAACTCTACTCAATTTGCCTTTGTCTTTGACAAAGTCAATTTATTTCATAAGGTAGTCTGTGTAGCCGTCACTCTTAAAGACACAAATGGCGAAAAAAAATCAGCAAAAATGTCTTTGACTAGGGTAAAGCAGACACACAAGTAAACTAAGTATTTGCTAGTAGGAATTGGGGACAAAAGAAAGATAATGTTCAACACTCTTGTCCCAATTGACATACTTTGCATGCATAATAATTTGCATGCCATCACCCAGTTTTTATCAGAAAAACTCTAATTTCTGTTCTTCTTGAGAGCAGTTAATAAGTGAAACCGTGTAGTGAATATTTATAGAAATATATTGATAACTATCCTACAGAATACAACATAAAATTTTCCTTGGTTTGTAAAAAAAAATTAATTCAGACTCCACTGTGGTTGGTGAAAATTTTCAAACTCAATTTAGGATTATTAATTTCTTATTACGTTACCCAACGTATATACATGTCAGTTAGGCAATCTACATAGATTGCTTTACAAATGGTATGCACGCTTGACATTTAACCCTCACAGGCAGCTGTCTGATTTAGTTACATGTAGCTTCCCTTATTCAGTTGTAAATGACAATGCATTTATTACTGAATATTGCACACCCGTACTGGTAGAGCAAAGAAGTGACTGAACAGGCTGGGAATTAAGGTCAGAAATCAACTGTTTTCCGACATTGTACTATGCTTCCTAATGGGGTTATTGACAGCAATCCATAACTATGCAAGCGCCATAAAAAAAAATATGAAAGAGCAAAGTGCAATCAATCAGGGCTAATAGTTACCTGGGTGCCTCAATATTTAATCACTGAATTGAAAAATTCAGTTTAATTTAACTGACATTCACGTAAGCATTTAAACCGTGAAACAGAAAAATCACTGACTGTGTTGTTTGCTCTTGAACGGGTCTATCAGATGACATGTTTGTTTCCTTCGTGTTTACACCAGCTGATCTCACAGTTCTTCCCCGACTTCCTCCCAGTCTTACAGTCACGGGACTTTGCTTCACGCTTGTAACTGTACTACTCCTAGTACTAGTGCCACTACTTTTCAATGATCGACCGTTATTCGTCGCCCTAGCCCCCACGGCTTGTTGTGATCTGTTTCGAGAATTCGGCCTTACATCTCTTCCTCTCTGACAAAACTGGGATGGTCTTGACGTAAAAGTGTTACTCATCATGCAGTTTCACTTTCCTTTTCACAAGAAATTCCTTGAACAGTAATGTTTATCGTTGTCAAAGGATTATCGTACCATCACAAGCAGAAGAGTTATAAGACAGGGGAGATAATCTGGTTCACTGACATTCTGCGTACCTTGAATTTAAACATCATTTCCTTCTCCAAAATGGCTTTGTGTCATCTGCATCAAAACAAACAAGATGTATTGGTTAAATGCACTCTATTGAACCGAATGAAATGACATTACCAGGGTAGATACACTATTACATCTTACTTGGTTTTGTTCATTAAATCAGAATTTCATTGTACACACACTATGTATGCTTACAAATTTCTCAATTTCATATCACAAAACCTCGTAAGATACCTCATAGTGGTATGTTCAAAGTCAGCAATTCTGTGTTTGTTGCAATATTTTACTATGAACAGAATAACCATCTGTGTCTCGCCAGTAGAATCTACAGAACGTGGATGTTTTGGAGCTGTTTGTTAACTGCAATCTCTGACAGAGGCCCCTTGGGCTAGTGCTTTAGAATTAGCAGCAGAGCGGGTTGGGCGAGTTCTAAAGATGTTGGTATCTACATCTGCCTGATGCATTAAGCTTTTCAGTCTACCTGATGCCGTGTTTTGAGACAATTGCTTTCTGTGGTTTGACCTGACTGAGGAGAAGTTTGTTACGGGGAATGGTATCCCTAGTCTGTCTCCAGGATTATGGGTAGTTAACATCAAATTTAATGCACTTTACTACACACAGTGTTTCATCCGATTTAAAAAAATCAAGGAGCCTCAGAAGCTCTGGCAGCAGTTGTCTGAGCCAAAAGCCGTGCTGTTAACTTGTCTGATAGGTTTTTGCATGACAGATTCCACGTCAGGCCATAGCCCTTTTATGTACGGCAGGACAGTGTCAACATCCCATGTTTGTTTGTATGTATATTGTACGAAGCGTGTGTTACATACCCCTTCAAGTTTCACACATGTTATCACCAATGGGTGTTGGCCTACTTTATACCCATCTACACTGCTACATTTTTGTAACTGATGTCAACCAATAAAGCGATCAGGCAAAAATTGGAAAGTAAAAAATGCACTTGCAATGAAAGTAATCCGACGTATTTTGTGAGGAGAAATCGAATGGTGCAAACCGCATTGGTCTCCGACCAATACTTTTAGATATAGTGGCGTTTAAAACAGGATTGACTTCGAAGTAACAGATTTGCTGGGTCAGTTAAATGAGCTTCTCCCAAAGATTTGACACCTTCTGGGCTACCGAATAGCATATTACTTATAGCCGAAAGTTTATTACAGAAATGTCCAGTCATAGCCACATTACTATAGCTGATGTCAATCAGCAAGGCCATCAGGCAAAACTCAAAAGTTCAAAAGCTGTTCAAATACGCTTGCGATGAAAGTAATCCGACGTATTTTGTACGGAAAAATTCGAATGGTACAAACCGCATTGGTGTCCGACCAATACTTTTAGCCGTAGCTGCGTTTAAAACATGGTTGACTTAAACGTAACACAATGGCTGGGTCAGTTAAATGAGCCTGGTCCGAAGATTCGACGTCTTCTAGGCTACCGAATAGCATATTATTTATAGCCGAATGTTTAATATAGAAATGTCTAGTCGTAGCTACATTATTGTAGCTGATGTCAATCCAGCAAAGCTATCGGGCAAAAATTCGTAAGTGAAACAATTGTTCAAATGCACTTGCAATGAAAGTAATCCGACGTATTTTGTGAGGAGAAATCGAATGGTACAAACCGCATTGGTCTCCGACCAATACTTCTAGCCGTAGCGGCGTTAAAAACATTGTGGAGTTATAAGTAACTCAGTTGCTGGGTGAGTTAAACGAGGTTAGCCCAAAGATTCGACGTCTTCTGGGCTACCGAACAGCATATTGTAGCGGTTGAATTATTGTATTGGTCTTATGTGCTTTCGTTTCTTATTATGTCTTTTCCTCAAATATACAGATACCTATGAGAGCGACGCCATTCGTTTACTTTAATCCTGTTCGATATTTAGCATGCCGAGCGAAGCTTGTTAAATGAAAAAAACAATCAGGATTCTCTCCCCTGAACGTTTCCTGAACTCGGGTTGTTATTCAGTATGACTTGTAAATGAGATTCGAGATTCTTATACGAAAATGAAAGTTCTCCAACAACAAATTGTGAGTGAATCAGATGATGAATATTTCTTATGACGAGACAGGAGCTAGCAGACAGAGTCCCAGTTAAACACAATACATGGGACAGAAAGTCTCATGAGACTTGTCTCAAATTATCTTGTCTCAAATTATGGTACCACAGTTCAGTTGATATATTCTGGTATATAGTCTCTGTGGTCCACTTTTAATATCTCAGATAATTCCCACTTGCACGAGACTGGAGCTGGATTCTCAGGTTTTGTGAGACTGGAGAGTCCCAGAATTTTGGGACTGGGAAAGATTACCAGATTTTTGACACTGTATTCCCGGCTTCCTGGGACTGGTTCCTACCAAGTGTCAACTGTTTCTGAGTTCTTAAACCGGATCACAAATCACTATTCTTGACACTAGGACAGTTTCCCAGTTTAACGTACAAGTACTTTCCCACTCTTAATAAAATATCTTCTTAATGAGGATGCTTACCAGCAATTTGGTGTCTACTCCTGGCAGATTCCAAGGCCATCTACAGACGCTAAAAATTCAGCTTATTTATAGATTTCCACATTGTGTGGGCAGAGCAGTGAACCAAATTAGGAGACTCTGATTGGTCAGAAGAGCGTTTTTTACGGTTTGTAAACACAGATGACACAATGACGTCATCACGATCGCAACCATGAACCTCAAAATAATGGCTTTACTTTAAAGCCAAAATCCAAATGCCAATGTTTGAAAAGTCCATATTTTTATCCGTATTACTCAAAAAGTGTACCCAATTTCCACACAAGGGTATTGAATGATAAAGACAAACCCAATGTTTGTATCTACATGTAGAAAAACAACAGCATTTGTATATAGAAACCACAAGGCACTTCATACAGTCTGCTCTAAAATATATACGTAAACACTAACCCACATCAATTGCACCATTCGATTTATCGTCACAAAATACGTCAGATTAGCTTCTTTCCAAGAGCAATAAAACAATTTTTCCACTTCTGCATTTTTGCCTGGTCTTCTTGCTTATAGAAATCAGCTACACTGTAGTATGTACCATCACGACTGGTCATTACTAAATAAAACATTTGGCTATAAGTTATGTGAACTTCGGTAGCCCACAAAATAACAAATCTTTAGGCCAAGCCCATTTAACTGACAAAGCAATTGTTTTACTTGTAAGTCGAAGACAAACCCAATATCTATATCTACATGTAGAAAAACAACAGCAGTTTTATATAGAAAACACAAATTACTCGATACAGTCTGCTCTAAAATATATAATTAAACATTGACTCACATCAGTAAGGTGCCAAAAGATGCGGAATTAGGCAAGGCATCGGCAAGTGTTGAAAAATTACAAATTTTTCTGGTTTCTAAGGAGTAAGAGCCGTTCCTAAGCAAATGATTATAACGTAAATTATGGCTTAAAGGGCGCTACAGCTAAAAATATTGGTCGGACAGCAATGCGGTTTGCACCATTCGATTTCTCGTCACAAAATACGTCCAATTAGCCTTTTTCCAAAAGCAATAAAACAATTTTTTTACTTTTGGATTTTTGCCTGGTCTCTTTACTTATTGAAATCAGCTACACTGTACTATGTACCATCCCGACTGATTATTACTATATTAAACTTTTGGCTATAAGTTATGTTCCCATCGGTAACCCACACGATTTCAAATCTTTAGGCCAAGAACATCTAACTGGCACAGAAACTATTATACTTGTAAGTCGAAAACAAACCCCAATGTCTATATTTACATATGGAAAAACAACAGCATTTGTATATAGAAAACACAAGGTACTTGATACAGTCTGCTCTGAAATATACAATTGAACACTCACCCATATCGATACGGTGCCAAAAGATGCGGAATTAGGCAAGGCATCGGCAGGTGTTGAAAAATTCGAAATTTCTCTGGTTTTCAAGGAGTAAGAGCCGCTGTTAGGCACGTGATTATGATGTCAATCATGTTTCAAACATAGCTAGAGCTGATAGTATTTTTCGGACAGCAATGCGGTTTGCACCATTCAATTTCTGGTCAAAAAGTACAGCATTTGTATATAGAAAACACAAGGTACTTGATACAGTCTGCTCTAAAATATACAATTAAACACTGACCCACATCAATAAGGTGCCAAAAGATGCGGAATTAGGCAAGGCATCGGCAAGTGTTGAAAATTACAAGTTTTCTGTTTTCTAGAAAGTAAGAGCCGTTCCTAAGCAAGAGATTATGACGTCAGTCATGGCTTAAAGAGCGGTACAGCTAAAAGTATTGGTCGGACAGCATTGTGGTTTGCACTACTCGATTTGTCGTCACAAAATATGTCAGATTAGCTTCTTTCTAAGACCATTGGAACACTTTTTCCACTTTTAGATTTATGCCTGGTCTCTTTGCCTGTTAAAATCAGCTACACTGTCGTATGTGCCTTAGCAACTGGTCATTACTGTATTAAACTTTGGGCTATAAGTTATGTGCCGTTCGGTGACCCACAAGATGTCAAATCTTTAGGCCAAGCCCAATAAAGTGACCCAGCAATTGATTTTCTCCAAAGTCCGAGACAAACCCAATGTCTATATCTACATGTAGAAAAACAACAGCATTTGTATATAGAAAACACAAGGTACTTGATACAGTCTGCTCTAAAAAATACAATTGAACACTCACCCACATCAATAAGATGCCAAAAGATGCGGAATTGGGCAAGACATCGGCAGCTGTTAAAAACTTGCAATTTTTTCTCGTTTCCAAGGAGAAACAACCGTTGCCAGGCACGTGATTATGAAGACAATCATGTTTTAAACGTCTCTAGAGCTCAAAGTGTTGATCGGAAAGTAATACGGTTTGCACCATTTGATTTCTCGTCATAAAATACGTCGGATTAGCTTCTTTCAAAGAGCATTGAAACCATTTTTCCACTTTTGGAATTTTTACTTGGTCTGTTTGCATATTGAAATCAGTTACACTGTAGTATATGCCAGGGCGATTGGTCATTAATTTATTACACTTTTGGCTATAAGTTATGTGCCGTTCGGTAGCATACAAGATGTCAAATTTTAAGGCCAAGCCCATCCAACTGACTCAGCAATTGTTTTACTTCTAAGTCCAAGACAAACCCAATGTCTATATCTACATGTAGAAAAACAACAGCAATTGTATATAGAAAACACAAGGTACTTGATACAGTCTGCTCTGAAATATACAATTCAACACTGAGCCACATTATTAAGATGCCAAAAGATGCGGAATTAGGTAAGACATCGGCAGGTGTTGAAAATTTGCAATTTTTTTTCGTTTTTAAAGAGTAAGAGCCGTTGCCAGGCACGTTATCATGACGTCAATCATGTTTTAAACGGCGCTTCAGCCAAACGTATTAATCGGAGAGCAATGCGGTTTGCACCATTCGATTTCTCGTCACAAAAAACGTCGTATCAGCTGCTTCCCAAAAGCATTGGAACAAATTTTCCACTTTTGTATAATTCCCTGGTCTCTTTGCTTTTTGAAATCAGCTACACTGTACTATATACCATTGCCACTGGTCATTACTACATACAACTTTTGGCTAGAAGTTATGTGCCGTTTGGTAGCCCACAAGATGTCAAATCTTCTATTCAAGCCCATCTAACTGACCCAGAAATTGATTTTCTTCCAAGTCCTAGACAGACAATGTCTATGTCTACATGTAGAAAAACAACAGCATTTGTATATAGAAAACATAAGGTAATTGATACAGTCTGCTCTAAAACATACAATTGATCCCTGGCCCACATCAATGAGGTGGGAAAAGATGCAAAACAACAGCAATTGAATATTAAAAACACAAGTTACTTGACACAGTCTGCTCGGAAATATACAACTGACCCGTGATCCACATTATTGTAGTGTCAAAATATGCGGAATTAGGTAAGGCATCGGCAAGTGTTGAAAAATTGCAAATCTTTATCGTTTCCAAAGAGGAAGAGCAGTTGCTAGGCACGAGTTTATGACGTCAGTCATGTTTTAAACGTCGCTACAGCTAAAGGTATTGGTCAGAGAGCAGTGGGGTTTGTACCGTTCGATTTGTATTCTCAAAATACGTCGCATTTGCCTCTTTCCATGAGCATTGGTACAATTTTTTCACTTTTGGTTTTTGCCTGGTCTCTTTCTTTTTGAAATCAGCTACCCTGTACTATGTACCATCGCCACTTGTGTTTACTATATTAAACGTTTGGCTATAATTTATGTGCCGTTTGGTAGCGTACAAGATGTCATATATTTAGTCCAAGACCATCTATCTGACCCAGAATTTGTTTTTATTCTATGTCCAATACAAACTCAATGTCAATGTGGAGATGTAGAAAAACAAGAGCATTTGAGTATTAAAAACACAAGATACTTGATACAGTCTGCTCTAAAATATACAATTGATCCCTGGTTTACATCAATGAGGTGCCGAAAGATACGGAATTAGGTAAGGCATCGGCAAGTGTTGAATAATTGCAAATCTTTCTGGTTTCCAAGGAGGAAGAGCCTTTGCCGGGCACGTAAATATCACGTCAGACGTATTTTTAAGGTCGTTACAGCTTAAATTATTGGTCGGAGAGCAATGCGGTTTGCACCATACTTCGCATTATTTTTTTTCCATGAACATTGGAACATGTTTTTCCCTTTTGGATTTTTGTCTGGTCTCTTAGCTTTGGTTAAATCAGCTACACTGTACTATGTACAATCGCCACTGTTCATTGCTATATTAAACTGTTAGTTATAATTTATGTGCCGTTTGGTAGCCCACAAAATGTCAAATCTGCAGATAAGTGGCACTTAACTGACCCAGAAATAGTTTTTCTTCTAAATCCAACACAAACTTAAAGTCTATGTCTACATGTAGAAAAACAAGAGCATTTGTATATAGATAACACAATGTACTTAATACATTCTGCTCTAAAGTAAACAATTGACCCTTGACCCACAATAATTAGGTGACAAAAGATGCGCAATTAGACAAGGCATCGGCAAGTGTTAAATAATTGCAAATCTTTCTCGTTTCCAAGGAGGAAGAGCCGTTGCTAGGCACGAGTTTATGACGTCAGTCATGTTTTAATCGTCGCTACATGTAAAAGTACTGGTCAGAGAGCAATGCGGTTTGCACTGTCCGATTTGTGTTCTCAAAATACGTCGCATTTTCCTCTTTCCATGAGCATTGGTACAATTTTTCCACATTTGGATTATTGCCTGGTCTCTTTCTTTTTGAAATCAGCTACCCTGTACTATGTACCATCGCCACTGGTGTTTACTATATTAAACTTTTGGCTATAATTTATGTGCCGTTTGGTAGCCCACAAGATGTAAAATCTGCAGACCAGGGCCATCTTACTGACCCAGAAATTGATTTTCTTCTCCAACACGAGTCCAACACAAACTCAATGTCTATGTCTACATGTAGAAAAACAAGAGCATTTGTACATAGAAAACACAAGGTACTCAACACGATCTGCTCTAAAATATACAATTGACCCCTGACCCACATCAATGAGGTGCAAAACAATGCGGAATAAGGTAAGGCATCGGGAAGTGTTGAAAAATTGCAAACCTTTCTATTTTCCAAGGAGAAAGAGCCGTTGCTAAGAATGGTTTTATGACTTTAATTATGTTTTAAACGTCGCTACAGCTAAAAGTATTAATTGCAGAGCAAAGCGGTTTGAACCGTTCACTTTTTCTTTACTAAATACGTTGGATTAGCATCTTTGCATAAACATTGGAACAATTTTTCCACTTTTGGAATTTTGCCTGGTCTCTTTACTTACTGATAGCAGCTACACTGTACTATGTACCATTAGTCATTACTAACTTAGTAATGACCAGTGGCGATAGTACATTGTACAGTGTAGCTGATTTCAAAAATCAAAAAGACCACGCAATAATCCAAAAATGGAAAAATTGTTCCAATACTCTTGGAAAAAGGTTAATCCGACGTATTTTGTAAAGAAAAAGCGATCTGTTCAAACCGCAATGCTGTCCATCGAATACTTTTAGCTGTAGCGACGTTTAAAACATGATTGACGTCATGAACTCGTGACTAGCAACGGTTGTTCCTCCTTAGAAACGATAAAGATTGCAATTTTTCAACATTTGCCGATGCCTTACCTAATTCCGCATTTTTTGGCACTTCACTCATGTGGGTCAGTTTTAAATTGTATATTTTAGAGCAGACTGTATCAAGTTTATTGTGTTTTCTATATAGAAATGCTGTTGTTTTTCTACATGTAGACATAGACATTAAATTTGTCTTGGCCTTAGAAGAAAATGAATTTCTTGGTCAGTTAGATGGGCTTGATCTGCAGATTTGACATCTTTTGGGCCACCAAACGGCACATAACCTATAGCCAAAAGTTTAATATAGTAATGACCAGTGGTGATGGTACATAGTACAATGTAGCCGATTTCAAAAAGCAAATAGACCAGGCAAAAATCAAAAAGTGGAAAAATTTTTCAAATGCTCTTGGAAAGAGGCTAATCCAACGTATTTGTAAAGAAAAATCGAACGGTTCACACCGCATTGCTCTCTATCCAATACTTTTACCTGTAACGACGTTTAAAACATGGTTAACGTCATAAACTCGTGACTAGCAAAGGCTCTTCCTCCTTGGAAACGATAAAGATTTGCAATTTTTTAACACTTGCCGGTGCCTTGCTTAATATCGCATCTTTTAGCACTTCATTGATTTGGGCCAGTTTTCAATTGTATATTTTAGAGCAGAATGTATCAAGTACCTTATCTTTTCTATATACAAATACTGTTGTTTTTCTACATGTGGGTATAGACATTGAGTTTGTCTTAGATTCAGAAGAAAAACAATGTCTTCGTGAGTTAGTAGGGCTTGACCAGAAGATTTGACATCTTTGTGGGCTACCAAACGGCACATAACTTATAGCCAAAGGTTTAATATAGTAATGACCATTGGCGATGGTACATAGTACAGTGTAGCTGATTTTAATAAGCAAAGAGACCAGGCAAAAATCCAAAAGTGGAAAAATTGTTCCAATGCTGATAAAAAAGGCTGTCCCGACCAATTTAAAAAAAAGAAATCGAATGGAGCGAACCGCATTGCTTTTCGACTAATACTTTTAGCTGTAGCGACGTTTAAAACATAATTAAAGTCATAAAACCATTCATGGTTCACGTGATAATCAGGTGCCTGGCAACGGCTCTCACTCCTTGGAAACGAGAAAGAGTCGCCATTTTTCAACACCTGGCGATGCCTTGTCTAATTCCGCATCTTTTGGCGACTTATTGATGTGGGTTATTGTTCAATTGTATATTTTAGAGCAGACCGTATTGAGTACGTTGTGTTTTCTATATACAAATGCTGTTGTTTTTCTACATGTAGATACGCACATTAGGTTTGTCTTGGACTTAGAAGTAAAACATTTCCTGGGTTAGTTAGATGGGCTTGGCCTAAAGACTTGACATCCTGTGGGCTACCAAACGGCACATAACTTATAGCCAAAAGTTTAATATAGTAATGACCAGTGGCGATGGTACATACTACAGTGTAGCTCATTTTAAGAAGCAAAGAGACCAGGTAAAAATCCAAAAGTGGAAAATTTGTTCCAATGCTCCTTTAAAGATGCTGAACCGATGTATTTTGAGAAGAGAAATCAAATGGTGGAAACTGCATTGCTCTCCGACCAATACTTTTAGCTGTAGCGACGTTTAAAAAATGGTTGACGTGGTAATTACTTGCCTGGCAACGGCACTTCCTCCTTGGAAACGAGAAAGATTTGCCATTTTTTAACACTTGACGATGCCTTGCCTAATTCCAGATCTTTTGACACCTCATTGATGTGGGTCAGTGTTCAATTTTGTATTTTAGAGGAGACTGTATTAAGTACCGTGTGTTTTCTATATAGAAATGCTGTTATTTTTCTACACCTAGATATAGACTTTGGGTTTGTTTTGAACTTAGAAGTAAGACAATTGCTGGATGAGTTAAATGGGCTTGGCCTAAAGATTTGACATCTTGTGGGCTACCAAACCGCACATAACTTATAGCCAAAAGTTTTATGTAATAATGACCATTGGCGATGGTACATAGTACAGTGTAGCTGATTTCAATAAGCAAAGAGACCAGGCAAAAATCCAAAAGTGGAAAAATTGTTCGAATGCTAATGGTAAGAAACTAATCAAATGGTGCCAACCGCATTGCTCTCTGATTAATACCTTCAGCTGTAGCGACGTTTAAAACATGGTTGAGGTTATAAAATCGTACGGCTCTTCCTCCTTGGAAACGAAAACGATTTGTAATTTTTCAACACTTGCCGATGCCTTCTCTAAATTCCGCATCTTTTGTCACCTCATTAATGTGGGTCAGGGGTCAATTGTATATTTTAGAGCAGAGTGTTACGACCCAAATTGTCTGTATTATAAAGAAATGGCTTGGTCGAAATATACGACAGATTAGCCGCACAAAAAAGTAACCAAAACCAGCAGATTTTATTTTACAACAATTTATTAGCTTTAACAAGAACAGATAATAACACTTATACAAATACTAAAGTACTTAAGTTTAACAAGAAACGATAGCAGTATGTGTACAAATACTAAAGTACTTACGTTGTCAAGTCCAAACGGACGCATATATTCCACAATATATAGTGAGTGAGTGAGTGCTTGGGGTTTAACGTCGTACTCAACAATTTTTGAGTCATATGACGACGAAGGAATCATTAGGGTGCATGCACGTGTAATGTGCCTCCTTGTTGCAGGACGGATTTCCATCGCTCTTTTATTTAGTGTTGCATCACTGAGACGACTTACCGAAGGCAAGTAAGCCGCCCCGCCCGAGCCAATATACTGATACGGGTCAACCAGTCGTTGCACTATCCCCTTCATGCTGAACGCCAAGCGAGGAAGTTACAACTTTCCACAATATATACCACACAGACATAAATGCTTAGAGGTAAATTCACAAGAGGGAAAATCCACAGTATAACTGAGTGTATGACGAAATATACACAAAATTCCACAGACAGGGTCCGTGTACTAATAAGCACTGTGTACACAACAGCACGAATCAAATATACAAGCTCTGACTGAACAAGTGCTCGGTGGAGATATAACAAAGCCAGGGGCTATACAGACACCAAAATTCAGCACAAAAGGCCTACTAAAGTAATACACAGCTAAAGCATCCAAAACTCTCAATAATTCTCCGTTCTCTCCTTTTGACCTGCTTTCATAGGTCTTATATAGCCTGGTGGAATTGTCTAGAATAAGAAAATTCCTGAACACTTGATGTAAACAAACAGGTACCGAACTGAGCGCATTCTGGAATATTCTAAGGTAGAGGCAGACAGCAGGCGCTAAACTCAGCGTATGTAAACAGTGGCAAGCTAAATTTAGAAACTGACGGCAGTCGTGCAACATAACACACCCACCCTTCAAGAAAAAAAGTTTTCCTAACCTGTTTTTTTACTTACAATATATGTTAAACAATATGTGTTAAACAATAATATATACAACATTGTAAAACCACATGTAATTAAACATTTTATACACAACTTATACACGAGACAAGCAATCTGCATTAACATTATCTTTTCCCTTTACATGTTTGATTTCAAGATTGTATTCCAGCAACAATAAACTCCACCGTAACAATCTCTGATTCTTTCCCTTAACTTTCTGTAGAAACACAGGTGGATTGTGATCACTATTTACAATCACAGGTTGTCTCGAAGCTGTTACATAAACTTCAAAATGTTGCAGAGCTAAAATAACAGACAAACATTCTTTTTCAACAGTTGAATAATTTCTCTGAAACTTGTCAAGTTTGCGAGAAAAGAAACAAACTGGATGATCAACACCAAGATTGTCCTCCTGAAGCAAAACAGCACCTATAGCAACATCACTTCCATCAACTGCTAACTTAAAAGTTTTCTCAAAATTAGGTGCTGACAACACAGGCGAACTTTTAAACTTGGCCTTGGCCGACAACATGACCCAAATATGTGACAGTGGCACAACAAAATTCACTTTTTACAAGACTGACGGTAAGTTTAGCCTGACTAAGTCTCTTAAACAACTCGCGTATTCTGGAAATGTGCTGTTCCCAAGTGTCGGTGAAGATAATGACGTCCTCTATGTAGACACGACACCCGTCCAAACCGGAAGTGACCTCATTCATCAGGCGTTGATACGTAGCTGGGCTATTCCTCATTCCAAATGGCATTACCTTGTACTGAAAGAGTCCATCGGCAGTAGCAAACGCTGAAACTTCACGAGCCCTAGGAGTAAGAGGAACCTGCCAAAACCCTTTTAACAGATCGATTGTTTCGCCTGACCAACAGCGTCAATACAGTCATCAATACGAGGTATTGGATAATTGTCTGATTTAGTGACAGCGTTGACTTTTTTGTAATCCGTACACATTCTATATTCACCATCAGCCTTGGGTACCAAAATACATGGTGAACTCCAGTTACTGTGACTAGGCTCGATAAAGTCATTGTCTAACAGGTACTTAATCTCATTAGAGAGGTACTTAGCCTTCACTGGGTTTAACCTGTAAGGGTGCTGTTTAATAGGTGAGGCATCACCAACATCAACATCGTGAAAGATGACATCAGTTCTTGATGGTACATCCGGAAACAAATGTGAAAACTCAAAAACAAGTTCAGACAGTTGCTGTTGCTGAATGGGTTCCAGATGTTGCAGTTTAGAATCAAGTTGTTTTAAGACATCTGAATTCTGAAGCTTTGAAGAATTGAGCTTAGAATCAACCAACTGTTCGCCAATATCATCTGTATTACAGCAACTCTGGTCAATGTCAGCAGCAACAACATTAACAGAATGTACAGCAGTGTTGTCAGTGTCACTTCTGTTTACATGGGGTTTCAGCATGTTAATATGACATAACTGACTTGATTTGCGCCGATCAGGCGTTTTAACAACATAGTTAAGCTCACTCATCTTTTTGTCAACAACATATGGATCAAAATATCTGACATCAAAGCATTTACCAGGTACAGGTAACAATACTAAAACTTTCTGACCAGGTTGAAATGACCGAACAACAGATTTCTCATCATATCTACGTTTCATATTCTTCTGAGTACATTCAAGATTGGCTTCAGCCAATTCACATGCTCTGACAAGCTTAGCACGAAAATCAGATACATAATCCAAAAGATTTACATTACTTGTGTCATCATTGAGAAACTGTTCCATGTAAATTAACAAAGGTCCTCTAACAGTATGTCCAAATACTAAATCAAATAGACTGAAACCCAATGATTCTTGTACTGACTCTCGAACAACAAACATAAGAAATGGAATACCTTTATCCCAGTCTTTCTCTGTATCATAACAATAAGTCTTAATCATGTTCTTTAATGTTTGGTGAAATCTTTCAATTGCACCTTGACTTTCTGGGTGGTAGGCAGACGACTTGTATTGTTTAATGCCTAACTGGTACATAACTTGCTGAAAAATACCAGACATAAAGTTTGAACCTTGATTAGACTGTATGGATTTGGGTAAACCAAACAGAGTAAAAAACCTTGTTAAAGCTTTGACAACAGACTTGGTGTTTATATTCGTTAAAGGAACAGCTTCGGGAAATCTGGTTGCTGTACACATAATAGTTAACACATACTGATTCCCAGACTTCGTCTTAGGTAGAGGGCCTACACAATCGATCAATATTTTGCTGAATGGCTCTTGAAAAGCTGGTACAGGCTTTAATGGTGCCTTAGGAATAGTCTGATTAGGCTTACCCACTACCTGGCATGTATGACATGATTTACAAAACTAGGTTACATCTCCCTTTAATCCTGGCCAAAAGAAGTGGTTCAGTATCCTGTAGTAAGTCTTGTTAACACCCAAGTGACCAGCTAATGGCATTTCATGTGCCATACGTAAAATTTCAGTTCGGTATGCGTTAGGTACAACAATCTGATGTTTAACAGTCCAGTTATCATCAACAGATACATCAGGTGGTCTCCATTTACGCATAAGTATATCAGATTTGACATAATAACACACAGGTTCAGATGAAATAACACAATCATCGAGAGCTCTGTCAAACAAACCTGAAATTTCTGGGTCTTTATGCTGTTCAGTTACAAGCTGATGTTTAGAAACATGTGATATGTCACTAGGTGTACAATGGTCTGATTCATCATTATCAATGCAGACGCCTTTAGTAAACATTTGTGTAAGAAATGTATCTTGTAAGCCCCTTACTGTGTTTTTGCCGTTATCAGAAAGTTTGCTTGACACAGATCTTGTTACAGCACAAGAGGGATACAAATCTGGAATTTCTTTCTCAACAGGATCAACAGTTTGATTTAAACAAGGTTTATCAGTTACAATAGGATTAACCATTACTTTGTCACCAGCAAGATTATTGCCAAGTAGTAGATGAATTCCTTTAAAAGGCAAAGGAGGCCTAATGCCGACAGTAACAGGACCCGAAATAATATCTGATGACAAGTAAGCTTTGTGAAGAGGCACAGATTCAAATTCAGCAGAGCTTACACCTCTAATTAATACATTTGATCCAGAATGACTCATCAGAAAATGGCAAAACATCTTGTAACAATAAAGACTGAGAAGCTCCAGTATCTCTTAATACCCTGATCTTTGTATCACAAGACATGTCACTTTTAAGGGAGACTTTACCGTCACAAATAAATGGCTCAAAAACCTTCATGGGGCCTCCGTGGCTCAGTCGGTTAGCGCGCTAGCGCAGCGTAATGACCCAGAAGCCTCTCACCAATGCGGTCGCTGTGAGTTCAAGACCAGCTCATGCTGCCTTCCTCTCCGGCCGTACGTGGGAAGGTCTGTCAGCAACCTGCGGATGGTCGTGGGTTTCCCCCGGGCTCTGCCCGGTTTCCACCCACCATAATGCTGGCCGCCGTCGTATAAGTGAAATATTCTTGAGTACGGCGTAAAACACCAATCAAAAAAAAAAAAAAAAAAAAATCAAAAACCTTCATAACATTATCCTGTGAATTCTGTGTACAATCTACTGGTGGAGTGTTAACATAATCAAATGCATCAACATTGTTCACTATATCAGACATTTTAGCAGTAACACACAAACCAGTAGGCTTGAAGCCACCCTCTTGTTCTTGCCTTCTCTTTAAAGCATAATAATTTGATATGACATGGCCTGGCTTCCTACAAAACTTACATGTAACCCTGCTAAACTGTCTATTAGTAAATGTATGGTCAGGCCTTCGTTGAGTAGTGTTCGAATTAACAGGTCTTCTTTGATTACCTGAGCCTGTTTCGGTGGGCCTGAATTTGAGTCAAATGAACCGTTGGAAATGGGTTGAGGCTTTCTAAATGTAGACGACTTTTTCTGAAATGAGACCTTATGTGTAACCGTGTAAGTATCGGCCATAGTGGCTGCTGGTTCTAATGTATCAGCCTCTTTGTCCTCAATGAAAGTTCTGACATCATCATTAATACACCTTTTAAAGTCTTCAATCAGAATGATCTGTTTCAACTTTTCATAATCATTATCTACGCTTTTAGCATAACACCACCGCTCAAACAATTGTTCCTTCTGCCTAGCAAATTCAATGTAAGTCTGATCTCTTTTCTCAAAATTTCTAAATTTCTGCCGATAGGCCTCTGGCACAAGCTCATATCTTTTTAATATAACATCTTTCACAAAATCATAATCTGAAGCCTGTTCTGTTGATAACTCTGTGTATATATCCATAGCTTTGCCAGTTAACACAATTTGTAAAAGGGTAGTCCAAAACTTTTTAGGCCACTCTAAATTTTGAGCAATCTTCTCAAACTGCAGAAAATATTTATCTACATCAGTTTCACAAAACAGTGGCACTAATCTTATGTTTCTAGCGACGTCAAATTTTGGAGGCATATCAGAAAAACTTAAGCCAGACCTATCTCCTTCTAGTCTCCTCCCTTCAATTTCGCTCTGAAGTCTCAACTTCTCCAATTCGAACACTTTCATTTTCCCTTTCTTTAAACAACCTTTCTTTTTCCTTTTCCTTTTCTCTACACAATCTTTCATTTTCCTCAAACAATCTTTCTTTTTCATTTTCTTTAAACAATCTTTCACCTTCCTTTTCTTTAAACAATCTTTCACTTTCCCTTTCCTTCAGTTCTAACTCCTTCAGTCTTATTACAATGGAATCATCGCCCTCAGGCCAGTACGCATCTAATGCACTTTCATCAAACTCCTGTAACTCTACCAAACATTTAGCAATACTAAACTGCATATCTTTCTTACTTAAGGATCTTTTGATATTAAAATTCAGGTACTTGCTTAAAGCATACAAATCATTCTTATTTAACACATCATAATGTCCTAATCTGGCGCTTCCATAAACTCGTCGGGCTTAAAATCCGACATGATGAATAAAATCTGCTGGCAAAATTTACTACAAAGTCAAAGACTAGAAAAATGACACAACTTACTCAAAATCCTTTCAATTCCAATTCCAATTCATTTCCCGGAAAAGACCCCAAATTGTTACAACCCAAACTGTCTGTATTATAAAGAAATGGCTTCTTCGAAATACACGACAGTTTAGCCGTACAAAAAAGTAACCAAAACCAGCAGATTTTATTTTACAACAATTTATTAGCTTTAACAAGAACAGATAATAACACTTATACAAATACTAAAGTACTTAAGTCTAACAAGAAACGATAGCAATATGTGTACAAATACTAAAGTACTTACGTTGTCAAGTCCAAACGGACGCATATATTCCACAATATATACCACACAGGCATAAATGCACAGAGGTAAATTCACAAAAGGGAAAATCAACAGTATAACTGAGTGTATGACGAAATCTACACAAAATTCCACAGACAGGGTCCGTGTACTAATAAGCACTGTGTACACAACAGCACGAATCAAATATACAAGTTCGGACTGAACAAGTGCTCGGTGGAGATATAACAAAGCCAGGGGCTATAAAGACACCAAAATTCAGCACAAAAGGCCTACTAAAGTAATACACAGCTAAAGCATCCAAAACTCTCAATAATTCTCCGTTCTCTCCTTTTGACCTGCTTTCATAGGTCTTATATAGCCTGGTGGAATTGTCTAGAATAAGAAAATTCCTGAACACTTGATGTAAACAAACAGGTACCGAACTGAGCGCATTCTGGAATATTCTAAGGTAGAGGCAGACAGCAGGCGCTGAACTCAGCGTATGTAAACGATGGCAAGCTAAATTTAGAAAATGACGGCAGTCGTGCACATAACAGAGCAGACTGTGTCAAGTACCTTGTGTTTTCTATATACAAATGCTCTTGTCTTTCTACATGTAGATACGGACATTAGGTTTGTCTTCGACTTAGAAGAAAAACAATTTCTGGGTCAGTTAGACATCTTGTGGGCTACCAAACGGCACATAACTTATAGCCAAAAGTTTAATGTAGTAATGACCAGTGGGGATAGAACCTAGTACAGTGTAGCTGATTTCAATAAGCAAAGAGACCAAGCAAAAATCCAAAAGTGGAAAAATTGTTCCAATGCTCATGGAAAGAGGCTAATTCTACGTATTTAGAGAAGAGAAATAATAGGTGTAGCGACGTTTTAAACATGGATCACGTCATAAACGCGTTGCTTGCAACGGCTCTTCTTCCTTGGAAACGAGAAAGATTTGCAATTTTTCAACACTTGCCGATGCCTTACCTAATTCCGCATCTGGGTGGGTCAGGGATCAATTGTATATTTTAGAGCAGACTGTATCAAGTACCTTTTTGTTTTTTATATACAAATGCTGTTGTTTTTCTACATGTAGACATAGACATTGAGTTTGTCTTGGACTTAGAAGAAAAACAATTTCTGGGTCAGTTAAATGGCCTTGATCTGCAGATTTGACATCTTGTGGGCTACCAAACGGCAAATAATTTATAGCCAAAAGTTTAATGTAGTAATGACCAGCGGGGATAGAACGTAGTACAGTGTAGCTGATTTTAATAAGCAAAGAGACCAGGCAAAAACCAAAAGTAAAAAAATTGTTCCAATGCTCTTAAAAAAGAGAATAATCGGACGTATTTTGTGACAAAAAGTCAAACGATTCAAACCGCACTGCTCTCCAACGAACTCTTTTAGCCGTAGCGACGTTTAAAACTTGATTGACGTCATAAACTCGTGTTTAGCAACGGCTCTGGACCTTGGAAACAAGAAAGATTTGAAATTATTCAGTACTGCCCGATGCCTTACCTAATTCCGCATATTTTGGCACCTCATTGATGTGGGTTAGTGTTCAATTGTAAATTTTAGAGCAGACCATATTGAGTACGTTGTATTTTCTATACACAAATGCTGTTGTTTGTCTACATGTATATACGCACATTAGGTTTGTCTTGGACTTAAAAGAAAAGCAATTTCTGGGTTAGTTAGATGGGCTTGACAAGAAGATTTGACATCTTTTGGGCTACCAAACGGCACATAACTTATGGCCAAAAGTTTATTGTAGTAATGACCAGTGGCGATGGTACATAGTACGGTCTAGTTCATTTCAATAAGCAAAGAGACCAGGCTAAAATCCAAAAGTGGAAAAATTGTTCCAATGCTCATAGAAAAAAGCTTATTTGACGTATTTTTAGAAGATAAATCGACAGGATTAAACTTCATTGCTCCCCGACTAATACTTTTAGCTGTTGCGACGTTTAAAACATGATTGACTTCATAATCACTTGAAGGGCAACGGCTCTTCTTCCTTGGAAACAAAACAGATTTGCAATTTTTCAACATTGCCAAATTCTGCATATTTTGGCACTTCATTGTTGTAGGTCAGGAATCAATTGTATATTTTAGAGCAGACTGTATCAAGTACCTTGTGTTTTCTATATACAAATGCTGTTGTTTTCCAACATGTAGACATAGACCTTGGAATTGTGTTGGACTTAGAAGAAAAACTATTTCTGGGTCAGTTAAATGGACTTGATCTGCAGATTTGACATCTTGTGGGCTACCAAACGGCACATAATTTATAGCCAAAAGTTCAATATAGTAATGAACAGTGGCGATGGTACATAGTACACTCTAGTATATTTCAATAAGCAAAGAGACCAGGCAAAAATCCAAAAGTGCACAAATTGTTCTAATGCTTTTGGAAAGAGCTTAATTCGACGTATTGTGTAAAGAAAAATCGAAGGGTTCAAACAGCATTGCTCTCCATCCAATACTTTTATCTGTAGCGACGTTTAAAACATGGTCAACGTCATAAACTCGTGCCTAGCAACGGCTCTTCCTCCGTGGAAACGAGAAAGATTTGCAATTTTTCAACACTTGCCGATGCCTTACCTAATTCCGCATCTTTTGGCACCTGATTGATGTGGGTCAGTGTTCAATTGTGTAATTTAGAGCAGACTGTATCAAGTACCTTGTGTTTTCTATATACAAATGTTTTTGTTTTTCTACATGTAGATAAAGACATTGGTTTTTTCTATGACTTAGAAGTAAAACAATTGCTGGGTCAGTTGAATGGCTCGGCTTAAAGATTTGATATCTTGTGGGCTACCAAACGGCATATAACTGATAGGGAACAGTTTAATATAGTAATGACCATTGGCGATGGTACATACTACAGTGTAGCTGATTTTAATAAGCAAAGAAACCAGGCAAAAATCCAAAAGTGGAAAAATTGTTCCAATGCTCATTGAAGGAGGATAATAGCAGCAGGGGGTGCCAGCATACCACTCCGGTGAGGCCGTTGAAGCTCCTATAGGTATTTTCGGGGCATGATTATAGATATTCAATCCCCCAGGTCTGGTGGGCTAAAAAACAATGCATCTGGCCTGTCCAAAACTAGACAGCCAGAGGGGCGCCCCCCCCCCCCCCCTTGGGCGCCCCCTTAGCCAAGGCATACACGTTTGTTTACCTTTTAGACATACCCATCCGCAGTAGTATACACACTATAGGTTCTGGCACACCCTCCCCTGGGGCCCTCCCCAGAACAAATAGAGGCTCCCAGCCCCCATTTCGTGTCTAAGATGTAAACATATAGCCCCCACCCTCAGCCGGCCTGGGACATGTGTATATAGGTTTATTTACAAGTTTACAAGTCTAGTCTACATACAGACATTGATATGAGGCGACCTAGTTGGCATTTAACAGATACGTCGTATGGCCTACATGTAAACCGGAAGTGTTGCACAACAGGGTGATTTAGCTGATTTTCTTCCCAGGATAGGGTTTAAACTACGGGTTTTCATGAAAAATAAATGTGGCAGTCTTTTTCAGCGTGTCTTGTTTGATAAGATCCAGTATTTTTTGGGAGGATTGGAGATATTGTGTTTATGCGGGAAAGTCCTTCCAAATTAGCCCATGTTTTGTGGGTCTGGGATATAGCTCAATGGGCTGACAGAGGTGTGAATGGCGCTGTATGTAAGGGGTGTATTCATATACTGCGTATATAAGGGGATGTTTGCTAGCTCAAATCCGGATTTGGTCTCTTATATATGTAGTATATTAATACATTACCTGCATATAACGTCGGGCTCTACGCACTTCTAAGGAATCTCTGCAACTTTCGACAGTTTCGGAGGCAGACAGACCTTACCAAGGGGTGTTGTAGATGACCCATTGGTGTCGGGATGTGTCAGCGCCAATTAACCCTCCTAACGGCGTGTCGCTAGCGCAAAAAATCCGGAGTACGCCGTTAGGGTGGTGATTAATTGGTAACAGGTTGAGCTATAAACCAGGCCTTTTGCTTTTTTGGACCATGGTTCGAGCCCCACACTAGGCAGATTTTTTTTACCCCTGGGGTTCTCGAGACATAGCAGAGGTCTGCTCGGATTCCAAAACAAGTTCCCCCTGGGCTCATCCCCAGAACATCATTCGGAAAGGGCGTTTTTCAGTTCTTGCCTGGCTAGTTTTCGGCCGTGATCTATAAGCTGTTTTTTCGTGCTTTCATCGATCTCTACGGCGTTGAACACCTTACGAGACTTAGCGCGTATCTCCTGCTTCAGATCAGAATAGTTCTTGAGCTCCTGGACGATTTGTCTGAACTCTACGTCCGAAATAACACCATCAAATAATGCCGTAGATACCTGCGTACGGATGCTGTTAAGTTTGGCCTCAGCCAACAGCCATATATCCTTATGTTTCTTGGCCTTTGCGTGAAGTCGGCGGCTAACGAATTTTCCTGCGGCATTTAAGACACCGCAAGCTATGGCCACAGCTTCCATGGCCAAGACAGCAGGGGCTGCAATTATTGTTGTGAGTAGTCTCACACCTGCAACCCCTAGTCCAAAACAGGCCGTGAGCATGGCCGAATCAAGGGCCTCGGCGGCTAAGACACCGCGCCGGTACTTTTTGTACAAGGCTCGACGGAGATCTCGCTCAGATTCAAGCTGATTGTCGACGCTGATATATTGCAGACGATGGGCGTGCGCCACGCTCTCCGGCGGCGCGGTCGGGGTCAAGGGGTGGTCATCCATGATCGTCGGCGCCGCGCCCTCCGGCGGGAAGGGGTCTTCATCCATGATTGTCTGGTACAGTCGTCCCATATTGTCCGTCCTACGAATCAATAACGTCGGTCAACTCTAAATTGTCCTCGGGATTACTAACACGAAGACGGCGAAGTCTTATACCGGACTCTAAATAGATTTCATTGAGATTGAATATGCCCCCTGGGAAGACTCGTATATCTTCGACAGAGCTCTGGATGACTGGGTCGCCCTGGGTTGGTAATTTGATCATAAGTCTGAGCTCCTTTCCATCGTGCTTTGCAGGCCACTTTAGTTTCAACTCGGTAATTATGGAGGAATGGTGCTGAGAGGCCGTGCCAAGTATGATGTTTAAGATAAGTATAGATCCGGAGTTTATTCGTAGTGTGGCCTCAAACTCGGTTTGCGCGTCAAGACGCACGGCCTCTACACCCGGCGGCGCAGTTAGTGTGAAGTAACCTCCTCCTTCCAAAGCCACAAGCCAGGCGCTGGTTGGTACGTACGACACAAAAGAGTTTCCGGAGTTGAAAACTTTTTTCACATCCGTCCCGGTGGTCTGGACCAACATCAGGGTCACCTTCACATCTATCAAGCAATCGGGGTCGCGAGCTCTGGCAAGAACAAAGCCGTCTTCAAAGCAAATTAATGAGAGTTTTTGTTCTTTTCATTCACCTCAGACGGCGACCTGCGCTCTTGCTCTGCAGTGAATGAGGCACCGTGAAGGGAAGCAAACGTGGCAGGTTTTGCTTGCCCAAGTCGCTTAAAGATAGGCACGCAGACCTGGGACCGGCTGCGTCCACCATACTCATTGTATTTCTAGGGTAGCACTGAGGTACCCTACATTCATATACTCGCCGTCTTTATCTAAAACCGCCATGGTCAAGTGCGTTATATAGTCGGCGCGCAAGGCTTTGTACTGTGGGTTGGGAAATGAAGCCTTGATAGCTTTAAGTAGTGTGGAACCGCCACCGAAGTCTGAGGTTATTCTCACGTTTTCTGAGGTGCTCAGTTCATCTAAATGCACGAAGACTTCTTTGTGTGCGACCAAGTTAGGTAGCTTATCACCTTCCGCAGTCTCCCCTATGTGCATAATCTCGTCGGGGAACCCTAAGATTGGGGCAAGCTCTTGGAGCAATATGTAGGCATTGCTAGGGAGGGTAAAGACTAGGCGGCCCGTAGCTTCATTCATTCTAAGAGAAGCCCCATGAGGGCGGAATATATCCTTGTCCAGACATTGTAGTAGCCCGTCGGCACTCCAACACGTTTGGTATTAAGCAAGAAGCCCACTCCGGAGGGGATATTCACCCAGGCTGGGTAGAATGTTATCTCGCGAAGGGCGGTTTTAAAACGACCGTCGAGGTTGTTAAGGGCATGAGGCAGCGTGTGCTGTGCCCCATTTAGAATGTCAGTCAATGTGATGAACATCTTACGGAATAGCCACGATGAACAGTGAGGCTTACAGATTCAATAGAGAGGCCACTTACAAGGCCGGGGCATTTCATAGTATCCAAACCCACGCAGAGCAGCTCACGCGCTTTGACATCTACATCGATGAAAAGAAGGCCTTTTCAGTCCAGTTCACAAATGTGTTGGTCAAGTACCGGCTGCCACTGATAACCAGCAATTCCATTGTTCAGGCCTGGGACACCAATCCTATGCAATTCTGGCAGAACCAAGTGAACTTCGCGGTCTGGTGCGCAACCATGGGCTGTGGAGTATCTGCAAATGTCCATCTCGCCCCCGACCAACGAATAAGGGCCCTGTACACGTTCCATGTTTATTACCCAGTTAGGCGGATCTTGGAAGAGATACAGGCTCCCCTGCCGCAAGACAGAGCGTGGGCGACATTCGACAACCCCTACGACAAGAGGGCCTATAAGAGGATTTGTAGGGAGTTCCACGTAGATACGCACACAGACTGGAGGCGCAGAGGGGTGAATCACGGCCTCGGAGTGGCATATTACTATGTCACGAGAACGGGCTACCGCCAAATTGGCGATGGGACCTTCGATCCGAGCAGGATGTCGTTCTCTAGAAAGCCTACAGCGCTCCACGTTGACTACATCGAGCAGGAAGCCGAGGAGGCTTGGGCGTCGTTCATTGTCGATAAATCCCAAGGATTCACGCAGCCGGGCGTAGAGCGCCTAAACGATTCCATCCGGACATACGTGTGAGCTATTTTAGGCGCCCAAGCGCAAACAAGGGCGCGTATTCTAGGCACGGGCACAGCCTTCGACGCGCAAAAACAGTTTGCCGCGAACGTTGAAGACGCTATTTCCTCTTCCATCGACCTTCCGTCTGCTATCAAACGCTACCAGGACGTGCTACAGTATGCCGGGAGCGCTGTAGACTTTGTGTATCGCATAGGCCTATATATGGCCCCCAGCGACATGCTTCTGCAGATCGGCCATGTGGCGAACTACAACAACAAAATCGTCGTGGCCACAGAGGGCCAGAAGCTAGGCGGCAATGAGGGTGTGAACGCTAAAGTGCCGCCCAATTTGCACAAACGCGCACCTGACCACGGGATGGTAAAGCCACAAGAAAGCGTCCCACCTCCCACCGCGGGCGTTCAACATGTTGCCGCGCGCCGCAAAGCGGCTAAAGAATCCCTATTTCCAGACCAAAAGAATCACGATGCGGAGAAGATAGCTATCGTCGTCGCTGGGGTTGGTATCGGCTTACTGCTGTTGTGGGCTATGCGTTAAATACTTACGAACAGCTAGGAGCAATAAGCCACCTAATGCGACGACTAGAGCCCAGACATTATCGGCCAGCCACCCAGCCCTTTTCCGAGAAGGTTCGGTAGCCAGGACACGATACTGCCAATAATACCCGGAATCGCAGTGGCAGCCTTCCCAGCCAGCTTGCCAAGGGGGCGCGCCAGGGACTGGAGATGCTTTTTTACCCATTCTTTAAGACCACGCCCGTTGGATGAAGGTGGCGTTGGCTGGAAGCTCCCGCTGGACCCGCCAGTCAGCGCCAACTTTATCGCTAGCCCCATTGTCGAGATCGCCATCCCAATTGCTGTGAGAATGGAGACCACGGTTATTCCCTGCTCCCGGAAGAGGGTGCGAACGCGCTCGGCCAGAGTGCTATCCTTGTGTAGGATGCAATCGATCGTCTGCTTGATGCAGCGTATTTGGGGCTGCTTCACGCCGGGCCACCCTCTTGTCCTCGAGATTCCTTATCCGGTCTGCGATCCGACGACGGGAGAATTCATCAAGACCCCCTCCAGCTTCTGTTTTTGTTTTGCGATGTCCGTATCGAGACTTGACAGCTTGGCGAGGTTTTTTTCAGCTCTTGCCGAGCTAGTTTTCGGCCGCGATCTATAAGCTGTTTTTTCGTGCTTTCATCGATCTCTACGGCGTTGAACACCTTACGAGACTTAGCGCGTATCTCCTGCTTCAGATCAGAGTAGTTCTTGAGCTCCTGAACGACTTGCCTGTACTCTACGTCCGAAATAACACCATCAGATAATGCCGTAGATACCTGCGTACGGATGCTGTTAAGTTTGGCCTCAGCCAACAGCCATTTATCCTTATGTTTCTTGGCCTTTGCGTGAAGTCGGCGGCTAACGAATTTTCCTGCGGCATTTAAGACACCGCAAGCTATGGCCACAGCTTCCATAGCCAAGACAGCAGGGGCTGCAATTATTGTTGTGAGTAGTCCCACACCTGCAACCCCTAGTCCAAAACAGGCCGTGAGCATGGCCGAATCAAGGACCTCGGCGGCTAAGACACCGCGCCGGTACTTTTTGTACAAGGCTCGACGGAGATCTCGCTCAGATTCAAGCTGCCTCTGTATTTCACTGATATACTGCAGGCGATGGGCGTACGCCACGCCCTCCGGGGGGTTTTCAACCATCGGCGCGGTGGGGGTCAAGGGGTGGTCATCCGTCGGCTCTTCATCCGGGATCATCGGGTACAGTCGCCCCATATTGTCTATCCTACGAATCAATAACGTCGGTTAGCTCTAACTTGTCATCGGGGCTACTAACAAGAAAGTGGCGAAGGCCTATACCGCACTCTAAATTGATTGCATCGAGATTTACAACGCCCCCTATGACGACTCGTATATCCTGGAGAAAGCTCCGGATGATTGGGTCGCCCTGGGCCTGTAATTTAATCATCAGTCTGAGATCTTTTGTATCGTGCGCAGCAGGCCACTTTATTTTAACCCCGGTAATCAAAATGCAACGGCGTTGTTCGGCCGCGCCAAGTATGAGGTTGAAGATAAGTATAGATCCAGGGGTTAGTAGTAGTGAGCCTTTAAAATCGGTTTGTGCGGTAAGACGCACGGTCTCTACACCAGGCGCCACAGATAGTGTGAAGTAACCTCTTCCACCCAAAACTATATGACACTCGCTGGCTGGTACCCACGACACGAAAGAGGATCCGGAGTTGAAAACTTTTTTCACCAGGGCCCTAGCGGCCTGGACCGTCATCGGGATCACCTTCACATTTATCAATCAATCGGGGTCGCGAGCTCTGGCAAGAACAAAGCCGTCTTCAAAGCGAATTAAAGAGAGTTTTTGTTCTTCAATTACCTCAGACGGTGACCTGCGATCTTGCTCTACAGACGATGAGACATCTTGAAGGGAAGCAAACGTGGCAGGTTCTGCTTGCCCCGGAATCTTTTTGCGGATGTAATTGCCACTTTTAAACCCGAAGGCGTAGATTTTACCTTCCTGACCTTGAAGTTCGAACTTCGACACATCAGCCAAGTCGCTTAAAGACAGGCACGCAGACCTGTGACCGGCTGCGTCCACCATACTTATTGTATTTCTAGGATAGCATTAAGACCCCCTACAAATATAAGATCGCCGTTTTTGTCTAAAACTTTTAAGTTCAAGTGCGTTATATAGTCGTCGCGCAAGGCTTTGTACTGTGGGTTGGGAAATGGAACCGTCTTAATGCAGTTTCTATATTCACCAGGCACACCGATGGTTTGAAGTAGTGTGGAACTGCCTCCGTAACCTTGGTTTATTCTCAAGTTTTCTGAGGATTTCAGTTCCTTTAAATGCACGAAGGCTTCTAGGTGTGTGAGAAATTTAGGTATCTGTTCACCCTCCATAGTCCCCGCTATAGGCGCAATTCCGTCGGAGAACCCTAAGATGGTGGCAAGCTCTTGGAGCATTATGAAGGTATTTCGTGGGAGGGTAAGGACTAAGCGGCTCGTGGCTTCATTTATTTCCAGAGAAGCCCCATGCGGTCTGAATATAATAGTGTTCATCATACAGACATTGTAGACGCCCGTAAGCACTTCAACACGTTTACCATCAAGCAAGAAGCCCACTCCGGGGTGGAAATACACCATGTTCGGGTAGAATAATATCTTTTGAAGGGCGATTTTAAGGCAGCCGTTGAGGTTGTTAATGGCTTGGTCTTTAGTCATCCGGTAACTTTCCCCATTTTCAAATTTATTAATTGTAATTAACTTCGAAGCGGTAGGTTTACACTCAATTCTTTTGCGGATGTACTTACCATTTTTAAATTCGAAGGCGTAGATTCCACCATCCAGGCCTTTGAGTTCGAAATCCGACACATCTGCCGAGTCGCTTAAAGACAGGCACGCATAACTGGGAGCGGCTGCGGCCTCCATACTCATTGTATTTCTAGGGTAGCACTAAGGTACCCAACATTAATATACTTGCAGTTTTTATCTAAAAGTGCCACGGTCAAGTGCGTTATATAGTCGTCGCGCAAGGTTTTGTACTGTGGGTTGGGAAATGAAACCGTCTTCCTGCAGTTTATCCCTTCACCAGTCACGGCGACAGCCTGAAGTAGTGTTGAACCGCCACCGAAATCCGAGGTTATTCTCACGTTTTCTGAGGTGCTCAGTTCATCTAAATGCACGAAGACTTCTTTGTGTGTGACCAAGTTAGGTAGATTTTCACCCTCCATAGTCCCCCCTATGGGCGCAATCCCGTCGGAGATCCCTAAGATGGGGGCAAGCTCTTGGAGCGTCATGGTGGAATTTTTAGGGAGGGTAAGGACTAAGCGGTCCGTGGCTTCATTCAATCCCAGAGAAACCCCATGCGGGCGGAATATGTCCTTGTCCAGCGTACAGACATTGTAGTAGCCCGTCGGCACTTCAACACGTTTGCCCTCAAGCAAGAAGCCCACTCCGGAGGGGATATTCACCCAGGCTGGGTAGAATGTTATCTCGCGAAGGGCGGTTTTAAGGCGGCCATCGAGGTTGTTAAGGGCATGAGGCAGCGTGTGCTGTGCCCCATTTAGAATGTCAGTCAATGTGATGAACATTTTAGCCACGATGAATAGCGAGGCTTACAGGTTCAATAGAGAGGCCACTTACAAGGCCGGGGCATTTCATAGTATCCAAACCCACGCAGAGCAGCTCACGCGCTTTGACATCTACATCGATGAAAAGAAGGCCTTTCCAGTCCAGTTCACAAATGTGTTGGCTAAGTACCGGCTGCCACTGATAACCAGCAATGACATTGTTCGGGCCTGGAACACCAATCCTATGCAATTCTGGCAGAACCAAGTGAACTTCGCGGTCTGGTGCGCAACCATGGGCTGTGGAGTATCTGTAAAAGACCATCTTCTCGCCCCCGACAAACAAATAAGGGCCCTGTACACGTTCCATGTTTATTACCAAGTTAGGCGGATCTTGGAAGAGATCCAGGCACCCTGCCGCAAGACAGAGCGTGGGCGGCATTCAAAAACCCCCACGACGAGAGGGCCTAAGAAAGGATTTGTAGGGAGTTCCACGTAGATACGCACACAGACTGGAGGCGCAGAGGGGTGAATCACGGCCTCGGAGTGGCATATTACTATATCACGAGAACGGGTTACAGCCCCGTTGGCGATGGGACCTTCGATCCGAGCAGGATGTCGTTCTCTAGAAAGCCTACAGCGCTCCACGTTGACTACATCGAGCAGGAAGCCGAGGAGGCTTGGGCGTCGTTCATTGCCGACAAATCCCAAGGATTCACGCAGCCGGGCGTAGAGCGCCTAAACGATTCCATCCGGACATACGTGTGAGCTATTTTAGGCGCCCAAGCGCAAACAAGGGCGCGTATTCTAGGCACGGGCACAACCTTCGACGCGCAAAAACAGTTTGCCGCGAACGTTGAAGACGCTATTTCCTCTCCCATCGACCTTCCGTCTGCTATCAAACGCTACCAGGACGTGCTACAGCATTCCGGGAGCGCTGTAGACTTTGTGTATCGCATAGGCCTATATATGGCCCCCAGCGACATGCTTCTGCAGATCGGCCATGTGGCGAACTACAACAACAAAATCGTCGTGGCCACAGAGGACCAGAAGCTAGGCGGCAATGAGGGTGTGAACGCTAAAGTGCCGCCAACTTCCCACGTTAAGCTACAAGAAAGCCTTCCACCACCTTCCCTCGTTGAGCCACAAGAAAGCGTCCCACCACCCACCGCAGAAAAGAACCACGATGCGGAGAAGATAACCACCGTCGTCGCTGGGTTTGGTATCGGCTTACTGCTGCTGTGGACTATGCGTTAAATAATTGCGAACAGCCACGAGCATTAGGCCACCTAATGCGATGAGTAGAGCCCAGACTCGGCCAGCCACCCAGCTGCTTTTCCGAGAAGGTTCAGTAGCCAGGACACGATACTGCCAATAATACCCGGAATCGCAGCGGCAGCCTTCCCAGCCAGCTTGCCAAGGGGGCGCGCCAGGGACTGGAGATGCTTTTTTTACACATTCTTTAAGACCACGCCCGTTGGGTGGAAGTGATGTTGGCTGGATGCTCCCGCCGGACCCGCCAGTCAGCGCCAACTTTATCGCTAACCCCAGTGTCGAGATCGCCATCCCAATTGCTGTGAGAATGGAGACCACGGTTATTCCCTGCTCCCGGAAGAGGGTGCGAACGCGCTCGGCCAGAGTGTTATCCTTGTGTAGGATGCAATCGATCGTCTGCTTGATGCGGTGTATTTGCGTGCGCAGGGCTTCACCCGTTAAAGAGGCTGCTTCGAGCCGGCCCACCCTCTCGACCTCGAGATTCTTTATCCTACCTTCGATCATGCTCCGCAAATCTTCATCAGGGGCCTCCCCCAACATCCGTTTTTCTTTTGCGATGTACATATCGAGACTTGACAGCTTGGCGAGTTTATTTGCGTGTTCGGCCTTCCAATGTCTGCAGTGCCTTATCAAGCCCCAGAAGTTTTCGTACGGGAAGGGGAGGGTCGAGAGTCTCTTGTATGGGGAAGAGGAGGGTCATTAATCGTTTCAAGAATCCGATCGACCTCACTATCCGTCAAGCGTGTTTCCAGTGTGTGGACTGCATCAGCGGCCTTTTTCGCTGCTTGTTTTAAATCCTTCAGCTCCATGGTATCTGCCTCGGCGGCCGCGGCACCGAGTTCTGACTCGCTGTCTCCAGGGCAGTCTACCTGTTCGTTTGTTGATGATGTCCACCTTGGGGTAATTCTTGAGTCCGCAGTTTCCCTTCTTTGTCAATCTCAAACTTCATTGTAATCGCGATAGAAGGGGGTAAGGCTGTGATCCGTTTCCGCCATGATATCGTAATAATCATTCACGGCGGGCAATAACAGCCTTCCCTCATTGGTTTTGAGGATCTCATCAATGGGTTGATGCTCGGGATACACCCGATCTGGACACCTGCAAGGAGAGTGGTCCTGCTCGTCGTCGATGCTGTGCCCTCTTGGGCTTCGCCGGGCACCGGATTATCTAAGTCACAGTCTGCCATAATGCTCGTATTGAACATTGCAAGGTATACCTTCAATACATACAAGGGATGCATACGGACGCAAGCTAAACCCTTTCAGAACACTCCGTAAGCCTCGGGGGGTACAAGGTGTACGGCAGTCCTTGGTCTTCACCAATAACCCGAGTACGATCGACCAGAATCAACAACTCTTGGTCAGCTTCCCCAACCTCGGCCCAAATGACGTCATTGTGCCCGTTACCGTGTGCTTCTCGATCACGATCAATTCATCCGATTCGAACGCCACAGTGGTCAGGAATCTCGGACGCGCAGTAGTCAAGAAAACCACGATCAGAATCAGCGGGAATGGGGTAATGTCCATCGACGACTCTGATGTGTTTCATTGGTACGGCGACTTATAACTGACCAAAAACCAACGGAGGAATGCGGCCTACCAAGGCATCGGCAGCGAAAACATGCTTAAACTTCGAGTCGGAGCGGAGGACGCAAGTAACGATAATGCTGGAGAAAATGCCATCGCTCGCGCCTTTGGCAGCCGGTTCCACATCCCGCTAGACTTTGAGTTTCTAGATGGCCACATGCCATTCTATCAGAGTGCCTTGGCCGACCGACTGGAGTACGAACTGACGTTCAACGATTACGGCCGGGTCATCAAGACAACAGACAATGACACGACTTACACCATCGACAACATCAGCCTGGAGATCGATATGGTCACCTAAGAGGAGCTCGCTAGACAGATCCGCACCCAGTTTGCCGGGGGCGTCTCCATTCTGTATGATCGTGTCCGAAAGTTTGTTAACGACAAGTCTGATAATCTCTGGAACATAAACCTGAACACGCCAGCGAGAGCAATGAAGGGCATCCTGATGTTGTTCGAGGCTAAAAGAACCCCGTGGAGGAGGAAGTCGGAATCCTTCTACAACCCGAAGATCACCAAAGTAGAAGTCACAATAGAAGGGGTCAACAATCAGCTGTATAGCCAGAGCATGCGGGCGTACCAGCAATGGGGCGAGGTCCAGAGGTTCTTCGCCAGCTCACCCCTTAAGAAGCGGGACCCTGAGGTGGCCAGGGTCGTAAAAGACAGGCCTGGCAGACGTCTCCCTGGAAGAGTTCTTGACGCACAAGCACGCCTTCTGGCTTGACCTTCGGCCAAGCGACGATGACGAGCTGCACGGCAGTGGGAGGCGCGTTCAGAACGCCAGTGAGGGGATTACGATACAGGTGACAAAAGAGAGAGAAGAGCCCGGCGTGTTAAGCGTATATCTCTATGTGATCATGTACGCAAAGCTGCACATCCAGAATGGTAGATTCGTTAGCGCGCTTTACTTATGACACTCACTGCGCGATTATCTGTGGGCAGACGAACTGCGGCAAAACAGTCTTCGTGCTGGACCTGCTTGAGGGCCGTTTCCGCGGTTTCTTTCATCACATTGTAATCCTGTGCCCCACTCTTAAGCATAACGAGGCGAACCGGCGGCGATGGATACTGTCTGAACCTGGGGTCTATTGTTTTGATCCCGGCGAGCGGCTAAACGAATGTCAAGAGCTTTCTACAAATTGTTCGAGGGGGAGCCCACCCTATACATCATCGATGATTGTAGCGCGTTGGAGGCGATGAAGAAGAAACAAAAAATGCTGTCATTCATGGCTTTCTCGGGCCGTCATGCAAAGCAAAGCGTCTGGGTCCTCACTCAGAAATACAACGCCGTCCTGAAAGAGTTTCGCGAGCAGACAAGGTGGGTGGCTTTATTCCAGTGCAAAGATCGGCACTCGTTCAACGAATGCCTGGAGGAGAACCACATCATAGAGGCCGAGAGCGAAAAGGCAGAGGTTCGACAGAAGCTCAAGAACAATCAGCATTCTAAGCTCAGGGATAGGCTGGCGGCACTTGCTGTGGGTGGGCAGGTCAAGCGATATCTGGGAAAAGACGTAACCGCTGCTGAGATCGACGCCATGAGCGACGAAGACGTTGAAAGGCTGCACTCCCGGTACGAGGCTAAGCTCGGTGCGCGGATGGTTGACCGTCTCGGAGGTATATTCTTGAGATCATATGTAAGGGTAGCCAGCTGGCTCCTACCTATCCCACCCGAGGACCGACCAAAGCTCATGGCACAGCTCGCCACCGACCCATTTGTTGAACAGACGTTTAACAGTGCTAGCTGCCGGCTATACTACTGCTATGGTAAGTACTTAGCACCGTTAGCCATGGCGCTGACCACTGCTGAGCACTGCTCATTTGAACACCACTGCAGTCCTAGAAATGATGATCCAGAGAAACATGAGTACAACGAATCCGGAAGGCCCGAAGGAAGTGGAGAGGGTGACAGCTACGAATGACGGCCCTGCAAAGAATCCCCAAAAAGTCGCTGCGGGTCGAGCGGGTGCTGTAGCGAGAAAGGCCAAGGCTGAAAAGCTTAAGGAGGAGCTTTGCGAGGCAAAGGCTGCTTTGCTTGGCGATTCCACCAAAAAACAGCCGGATTCTACGAAGGAACAGTCGAAGGAACCGGATTCTACGAAGGCACCCGACTGGAGGGCGCCCCTGGCGTTATTAGGCGTTGGCAGCATTGCAGTGTTAGTGTTGCTACGCGTGTGGCGCAGCCGATGTACAGCAGTAGGTGCATATATTACACCGCATGCAGCGCGGCAAGAAAAGAATCTCCATTTTAATATACGTCGCGACCCTTTCTTTATAGATCAGCATGTCTACTCCACCCAGTGACGGAAAAGTGCTAGTCAACGCGGCCTACCACGCCGCTGTTGTCTCTCTCCTGGCTACTGGGTACGTTCGTCTCGGCCAGATGTTCCTGAAAGGAGCCCTCCCGAAGCTGGACTTAACACCCAGTGACGTCGGCATGGTCATTGCAGATGTAGTCCTGGCCATGTTTTCGAAGGACCTGCTAATTAAACAAGGGCTCCTTCATCCCAATATAATCAAGTAGTAATGGCCTCCATGGCAATGATGATGGGCGGCGCCCTCGTAAACGCTTTGGCCTTCAGTGGGAGCAACTATATGTTTTCGATGCTGAGGAGTTCCGGTGTCGACGAAGAGCGGAGGCGCCATGACCGCGCTGTGGAGCAGCTCCAAGCCGCCCAGGAAAAATGAGCCCGAAAGCGCACTGAGCGCTTGGACTGGATCAACGATGAACTCCGCCGCCAGGGACACGCTGTCCATACGTTCCGGGATGTCGACGCTGCAAAACGCGAGTATTCTAGGGTCTCGGGCAAAACTCTTACACGCGATGCATGCAAAGCGCTGCTGGGCACAGAGCCACAGTTTTCCGATTTTTATGTGCCTAGTGAAGATCAAAAATACCGCGAGATGACCTTCGTCATCCTGGGAATGTGTGTGGTTGGTGGTGTGAGTTACGGAATCGCAAAACTCACCAAATAATCCGAACTGACTGTGCCGCCACTGAGCTCCTCGCCGAGCACGAGGTGGTTCTGCGCGCGAAGATCTTTTTCGTCGCAAATCTGTTAGAGGTCTGCTAGGATACCTTGATGACATGGCTAGTAAAGTGTCTGTTCGCCTGGCAAATATCTACTACAGCCCTCGTGGGTAGTGGAAGGGCCACGCGGCCATCCAGAAACGAGAGACCTGGGCTCGTAAAGTAGTGTGCAGGGTCCAATCCATACTGCCGTAAACAAGTCCCGAAGGCCTCAAACACATCGGCCAACAGGAGCACGTCTGTGCGGCAGTAAAGGTCTGTGTAGTCTCCCAGATTGGTGCAGTCAAATACCTTCCATACTTGTTGAACCTGGATGTAGTCCTCATCGCTAATGCCTCCGACTTTAAGCTTACTGTAGAAAGCCTCTTTGGGTGGGAGGCTGGACTCGTCGAAGCGCTCACAGGAGTCCATATACTCATAGGGGTAGGCACCCTTGCGCATGAGTAGCTTTCGTTTTTCTTCGGCGGGCTCATATCGGGCTGTGATGTGGAAAGCCTCAGGTTTGTTGGCCTCTACCAGATTGTCAAGGGAAGTCGGTAAGAATTGAGCGCTGTCGATGAAGCGGAGCTGCCCCAGCGAGAAGGAGATGTACTTTTTCGTGTTGTTGGGGATGCAAGAAATGCGGCCCTCCACCTTACTTATGGCTTGCATCAGGAGGTGCCCGTCGTAGCCCCGTAGGTTGTGGAAGACTACCGGTATGGCTGTCTTGGGACCCAGCCGCAAATTTAGGTTGCATGCGTTATGGGCCGCGCCTCTGTACTTGCCGGTGATATGGCAGTGATTGCGCACAGAATCGGCGCCTAGAGGATTCTCACACACGTGGCAGGTTGCGGCGTTGTTCTTGGGAAGTGATATTCATGGCTATAGGTTTGGCTAGAACATTTTTGATTTCCTGCTCTTCCTGTTGGAGAACCCTGAGGAAGTGTTCCGTCGCGTCAGAGCCTCTGTATTCCACGGGGCGCTTTGTGCGGCCGTCGCAACGCACCACAACATAGCAGTAACTGCAGAGCTCGTGGTGCTGAGTCTTTTGAGTGCTGCTCTCTGTAGGTGACGGTGGCGGGCCTTTAACCTTTCTGGTCAGAGTCTCGAAGTAGGCATATATGATGAAAGGAGCCGGTAGCTGTTTGTGGTAGTTCTGAAAGGTGAACATGTTTTCCCCCTCCTGGGGCATTTCCACCCTCACCGCCGTCTGGTCAATCCCTCGGCATTCCGGCTTATGCGCCTCGAGCAGATCCTCCCTTGTGTAACCGTGTAGACACCGCTCACAGAAGTGTTTGCGATTTTGTGTCTTTCTTTGTTGGAACAGGAGACGATCGAGATCTTTTATCCACGTATAATGGAATTTGCCTGCCTTCCAAATCAGCAGCAGATTGATTCGGGGCGTGTCGCCGGGCTGCTTGCTGAGACGATGCACGATCACACCCTTGTCCCACCCGAACACGTTGATGGCGAGGTTGTTCTTTTCCTCTGCTTTAGGGATCTGAGAGACGGGCGTGGGGGCGTCGATCCCACTAAAGTCAAGACCATCATTGGTGGGATACTTTGTTGGTCTCTGAGGGTCCCCGGCGGCTGGAAATAAGGCAGACCGGAGTGCCCATCGGAGGCAGTCGTCGTCTTTGTTCTTCACATTGATGACTGCTTTCTTGTTACTCACAGCTGCAGGTAGGGGGATGTAGGAGCCGCCCCTCAGTGGCTGATACCTTGCAATGTCAAGCCAGGGTGTTTGCACGCTATTGACAACCCACCCTGACCCTCGCTGTGTCCATTTTTCCAGCACCTCCTGGATGGTGGGGGAGGCCTTATCTAGAGCCCCGTCAATGTCACCAGCCTCTAAGAGGGCCTCCTGTTTGCTGTGGAGTACTGGGCTGGTATACTCTTCACTGCCATCGGCGTTGTCCTTTCGCAAGTGAACCCTGAGGCCTAGTTGGAACTTAACCCCGTTGAGTGCCAGGATCTCTTCTTCTAGCTTCTGGCGAATAATGGCTCGAATTTCTTCTAAGAAGGCTACTGGATCCGTCCAAACGCCTTCGGGTACGCCCATCTGCCAGGCCCGGAGGAGATTCCTTATGGCCCGGCCGGTCTAAGTGAATTCTAGTTTCTTTTCACCCTGTATTCCGCCCAGCCATTTATCCAATTCCTCGTTACTGAGGGGGTTCTTGACGTCTTGCTTCAACTCCTCGTTACTGAGGGGGCTCTTGACGTCTTGCTTCAACTCCTCGTTATTTCGGGAGTTCGTGAAGGCATTGCGGGACCGTGGGTACTTGGGCCGCACACCTAGGAGCGTCTCAAACTCCTTCCGTAGTGCTCGCGCTTTTTGATGGTACCTCATCGTACGCGCCGTTGAACAATATCTGCGTATGCCTAGTGGTGATGTTTCTCTAATTGTAAATTTCGATAGCCGCCAGCCGGTTGAACTCGTCCAAGAAAGCCTTGCGCCTCTGCCGCCTTTCACGCATCTGGACATTATTATATCCACAGGCCATGCAAACCCGAAGTCCGTTTTTAACGCCCCGGCTACAGCTAATACATGGCTGGGTGCCAGGACCCATCCGCAGACGGTATAGGTGAACCCCGCAGTGCTCCCCCAGACAACACTTACCACAGAGCCCTGTGGTACCGATGAGAAGCCACTGGTATTTATTGTGACCCCGTGGCATGTTGTTGTATAAACGATAAGTGTACAAGTATACCTGGTGCAATGGGTATGTCTAATAGAACCCCAGAAGCGGGGAATGGGGGGCTGAGAGGCGACGAAGCCGTTGAAAGGCTGTACTCCCGGTACGACGCTAAGCTCGGTGCGCGGATGGTTAACCGTCTCGGAGGTATGTTCTTGAGATCATATGCAAGGGCAGCCAGCTGGCTCCTACCTATCCCACATGAAAATCGACGAATGCTCATGGCACAGCTCGCCACCGACCCATTTGTTGAACAGGCGATTAACAGGGCTAGTTGCTGGCTGTACTACTGCTATTGTAAGTACTTAGCACCGTTAACCATGGCATTGACCACTGCTGAGCACTTCTCATTTAAACACCACTGCTGTCCAAGAAATGAGCTGTATGATCCAGAGGAACATGACTACAACGAATCCGGAAGGCCCGAAGGAAGAGGAGAGGGTGACAGCGGATTCTACAAATGACAGCTCTGCGAAGAATCCCCAAAAAGTCGCTGCGGGTCGAGCGGGTGCTGCAGCGAGAAAGGCCAAGGCTGAAAAGCTCAAGGGCAATCTTCGCGAAGCTAAGGCTGCTTTGCTTGGCGCAGCTGATTCTACTAAGAAACAGCCTAAGGAACCGGATTCTACAAAGGAGTGGGGAGCCACAGATTTTGCGAAGGGACTTGATTCTAGGAAGGAACGGGCACACCAAATCACCCACTGGAGAGCATCCCTGGCGTTATTAGGCGTTGGCAGCCTTGCAGTGTTAGTGTTGCTACGCGTGTGGCGCAGCCGCCATACAGCACAACAAGATATTACGCAGATATTACACAACAAGATATCCTTTTCAAAAACAGAAATTCCATTTAAATACACGTTGCGACCCTTTCTATACAGAGCGACATGTCTACTCCAACAAGTGACGGAAAAGTGCTAGTCAACGCGGTCTACCACGCCGCTGTTGTCTCTCTCCTGGCTACTGGGTACGCTCGTCTCGGCCAGATGTTCCTGAAAGGAGCCCTCCCGAAGCTGGACTTAACACCCCGTGACGTCGGCATGGTCATTGCAGATGTAGTCCTGGCCATGTTTTCGAAGGAGTTGCTAATTAAACAAGGGCTCCTTCCTCCCAATATAATCAAGTAGTAATGGCCTCCATGGCAATGATGATGGGCGGTGCCCTCGTAAACGCTCTGGCCTTCAGTGGGAGTAACTATATGTTTTCGATGCTAAGGAGTTCCGGTGTCGACGAAGAGCGGAGGCGCCATGACCGCGCTGTAGAGCAGCTCCAAGCCGCCCAGGAAAAATGAGCCCGAAAGCGTACTGAGCGCTTGGACTGGATCAATGATGAACTCCGCCGCCAGCGCCACGCTGACCAAACGTTCCGGGATGTCGACGCTGCAGTCCGCGAGTATTCTAGGGTCAGGGGTAAAACTCTTACACGCGATGCACGCGACGCGCTGCTGGGCTCAGAGCCGCAGCTCTCCGATTTCTATGTGCCTAGTGAAGACCAAAAACACCGCGAGATAACCTTCGTCATCCTGGGAATGTGTGTGGTGGTGGGTGTGAGTTACGGAATCGCAAAAATCACGAAGTAATCCTTACTGACTGTGGCAGATTCACCATCGAGCTCCTCGCCGTATGGCAGGCACGACCTTAGTAGTGAGGTTGATGAGGATCATCATCATCACCGCGAACGCCGGGATGATTAACATGTTTTTCGTCGCAAATCTGTTAGAGGGCTGCTAGAATACCTTGATGACATGGCTAGTAGGGTGTCTGCTCGCCTGGCAAATATCTACTACAGCCCTCGTCGGTACTGGAAGGGTTGCGCGGCCATCCAGAAACTTGCAACTGCGGCTAAAGTCTCCGAAGATGTGGTCCGGGTCTGGCTAAAAAAACAGGCTATCTTGCAGATCTACTTGCCTGCGCCGCGGAAAATCCCAAGGCCGAAGTTCGATGTGGCCGTGCCTAACGAGGTCCATCAAGCTGACCTGCTATTTCTTCCCCATGATAAGGTCGACAAGCGCACCTTTAGATACGCTCTTACCATCGTCGACGTCGCTTCGCGCTATAAAGAGGAAGAGCCGTTGGCCACAAACGAATCTAAAGGGGTTGCTGACGCTCTCACTCGCACCTACAAGCGGGGACCCCTGAGATGGCTAAAGCTTCTCCAAGTTGACCCTGGACGCGAGTTCATGGGTGCAGTGAGCCAACTGATGGCCAAACACGATGTCACAGTCCGCCGAGGTCGCGTGGATATCCACCGAGAATAAGGCATAGTGGAGCGTTATAACCGTACTCTGGCTGAGCGGCTCTTTGGACATCAGTACGCCCAGGAGATGCGCCTCCCTCCCGAACAACGGTCTACTGAATGGGTGGCTCGGCTGCCCTCTGTTCCCACGAGCGTACGCGGTCGAAGCCTGTGTCGACGTGCAGCGGGCCGTTGATTGCGACGCGGGCCATACGGTGGCCGGGATGACCAAACCGCCTGAACAAGGGTGCGGCCTCGCCGTGGCCCTGGAAGGAGGCAGGGTAACAGGCTTTCATATCGATGGTAACTACGTCCTGTGTGTGGTAGCCCGGGGAGTTCCACAGGCCGCCCTGGCCATGCTCGACGCAGGCCGCCTGAACCTCGTCCAAGAGGTTGGCTGGCGTGGGTCGCCAGTCGTTCTTCTTCCTTGCTACCAGACTCACGGCGTGATTCTCGCCAAAGACCTTGCTGGCCAGTACCTCGGGGTCCTCGGGAGATAGGTGGCGACAGGCGGCGATCAAGGCCTCGTGCACGAGGCTGGTCCGGTAGGTGCGCCCGTCGGCGAGGACGAACTGATTGACAGTGAGCTTCCGTCCTTGGCTGAAACGCCCCCCCCCCCCCCCCCGCAAAAAAAAAAACAGACAGCCATCGGTTCGTCGGCGACCTCTTTTCGGATCGCCTCCCAGACGTCGCCGGCGTAGGTCCGGACTTCTGGGGCTTGGGGGAATGCCAGCTCCGGTCCCCAGGTGTGGCCGTTATGGAGTGTGATTTCGATCGGTTTCCACTTGCTGGCTCCATAATTGCCACTCGAGTGGAGGGTCTCGCCAGCGATGTCGCGGACGATAACGGCGCGCCGTGTGGCTGTCTCGAGCCCTGCAAAGTGCTGGGGAGTGGCCCCCGTCTCGTGGACACCAGCCTCCCAGGTTCCTATTTTCCGACGCTGGGCCGCCGTTGATCCGTGTCCCCGGGTGGCGCTCTTGAGGTGGTTTAGGGCCACCCAGACGCCGCAGTTGAAGTCGCCTGCACGCATAGGGGAGAGATTGGCCTGATCGGGCGCTCTGGTTGGGTACAGCCCGTATACAACAGCTGACATGGGATAGGCGTTCCCGAAGTAGGGCCGGTCAATACCCTCAAGAAGACCTGGGTTCGTTTGGGCCGTAATCTCGATTACAGCTTTTCCTCGTGTTCTACCCTCCCGGAGGGGTTGAAAAGCATCCTCGACCACAAAGACGCCTTCTTCCTGTTCCTTTATCAGCTTGATCTTGATGAGGTATTCGCCTTCTAGGCTTTCCAGGATGTCTGCTGAACGGGCGGTGTCGATCGTGTTGTCTTGTACCATGTTGCCAGCGACGACACGGATGCGGTCATTGACGACCACGTCGCCGAGGTCATGAGGGTCAGGGGTCTCCTGCCGTCAGGAGGTGAAGACGTGGGCAGCGCCTTCCCAGGCGTGCTGCTTTTTGGCGCGCCCCACGAGCTTTGCCGGCTCCGGCTCAAGCTGGCCTGCTGCCGTCGGCCGGTCGAGATCGAAGCCGAGGGCAATATCGACTGCCCCAAGGCGCTTGGCCTCGGCAGCGAAGTCCTTAGCATCTCGGCCCTTGGTCTCATTGGCCGCTTGAGCCTTGGTGGCCGCTATGTAGCGGTCGAGGGTCTCCCGAAGGGCCTCTAGGGCCACACGGGAGCGGGGGTAGGCTGGCCATCTGCCAGTGGCGATTTCGTACGCACGGCGTAATGCTGATGCTTTTTCCGTGTGCGTCATTACCGATATCAGTCAATTCGATTGGGTATTAACAAACGTTTCATTTCTCTAAATGGTCGTCTCGGTGGATGGATATATACAACGGGGGTTAGAGGTCAATCCTAGCCAAACGTTTAAACTCCTTCTCGAACACTGCCTTCTTTCGCTTCCAGTTGTTGGTCTTTGCGTTTTCATACCCACAAGCTTGGCAGAGACAGAAAGCGTTTTTAACACCCTTCCCGCACTTGCTACACGGTTGGAGTGGCGGCCCCTTTCGGAGGCGAAACAGGTGGATTTTACAGTGCGTGCCTAGGCAGGAGCGACCGCAGAGGTCGGTTGTGCCAATCATGAGCCAGGCGCACGTGTTTCTTCCTCGAGTCATCGTGTATACGGGCTGCTTATCACTTCGTATACTACTGCGGATGGGTATGTCTAAAAGGTAAACAAACGTGTATGCCTTGGCTAGGGGGGAGCGCCCAAGGGGGGTGGGGGGTGGCGCCCCTCTGGCTGTCTAGTTTTGGACAGGCGAGATGCAGTGTTCTTTAGCCCACCAGACCTGTTTTTGGGGGGGCTGAATACCTATAAACATGCCCCGGAAATACCGATAGAAGCTTCAACGGCCTCACCGGAGTGGTATGCTGGCACCCCCTGCTGCTATAATGCGACGTATTTTGAGAAATCTAAGCCCACCTGTTTAAACGGATTTATGTAAAAATGAATAAAATAATAATTATTGGGACATCACTAATAGCGCTGTATGGCTAATCTAAGCCCACTTGATATAATGCTCGCTAGGTGATCGCCGGCGGCTGTTCGTTTCTACATATACATGAAAAGGTATGACTGCCGATACAAACAGATAATTGTGTGACGTGATAAGCTATTCTATAAGACAATTCAGAATCAGTGTTATATAGCCGTATGCTTCCAAATTATAAGCTTATTTTTTCTTTACCTATATGTTGCCTTACTCGGTTTTATGGTCATATTCTCTGGATTTCACAGACTGTTATTGGAAACACCAATATGGCAACATCAGTGTTTTTTAACCGAGCTACAGCCACGACGATAGGTCGGAGACCAATGTGGTTTTAATCATTCGATTTCTCGTTACATAGTACGTCGGATAGGCTCCGTTTGGACCGCATGATTTCAATTTTACACAGTTTGACTATATGTCTCATGACATTGGTGATTTACATCAGCTACAAGATGGTGCAATGCCATTACATGTGCCATGTACGACGAGGAATGGCCAGTTCAATATTAAACATCCCGCTTTTAGTAATGTACAGATGAGTAGGGCAGAACGTCTCTAGCCTTTTTTTTAGTAACCGAACAATTGTTTTACCTTCAAGTGCAAACATAACGCCCACATGTTCATGTACACAGATCCCGCAGCGATTCTACATGTGTAATATAGCATATCTCACACCGCCTGTTCTCAACAAGACAATTTTACGCTAAACCACATAATTAAGGTACAAATTCATACGCACCATAGATTGATAAAGCAATCGCCACATGTTGAAAAAATTTCAAATTTCACATGGTTTCTAACGAGTACAGACTGTTGCTGGGCACTCCATTATGACATCATCAGTGTTTTAAACCGAGCGACATCTAAACCTATAAGTCGGAGAGCAATGCAGTTTGCACCATTCGATTTCTCATCACAAACTACGTCGGATACGTTCCGTTCCGACCACATATTTTTAATTTTAAACAATTTGACTTTTGTCTTAAAACTTTGGTGATTTACATAAGCAACGACATGGTGGAATGCCATTACATCTGCCATGATCGACAGGCACATAACTTATAGCCAAAAGTTTAATATAATAATGACCATTCGCGCGATTGTAGCTGATTTCAATAAGCAAAGAAACCAGGCAAAAATCCAACAGTGGAAAAACTGTTCCAATGGTCTTGGAAAGAAGCTGATCCGACGTATTTTGTTAAAAGCAATTGATTGGTGAAAACCGCATTGTTGTCCGACTAATACTTTGGCGACATTTAAAACATGACGGACGTCATAATCACGTGCCTGGCAACAGCTCTTACTCCTTGGAAACAAGATTTGCAATGTTTCAACACCTGGCGTTGCGTGACCAAATTCCACATCTTTTGGCACCTCATTGATGGGGGGTCAGTGTTCAATTGTATATTTTAGTGCAGACTGTATCAAGTACCTTGTGTTTTCTATATACAAATGCTGTTGTTTTTCTACATGTAGATATAGACATTGGGTTTGTCTTGGACATAAAAATAAAACAATTGCTAGGTCAGTTAGATGGGCTTGGCGTAACGATTTGACATCTTGTGGGCTACTGAACCGCATATAACTTATAGCCAAAAGTTTAATACAGTAATGACCAGTGGCGATGGTACATAGTACAGTGTATCTGATTCCAATAAGCAAAGAGACCAGGAAAAAATGCAAAAGTGGAAAAATTGTTCTAATGCTCTCAGAAAGAAGCTAATTCGACGTATTTTGTGACGAGAAATCGAATGGTGCAAACTGCATGGCTCTCCGACCAATACTTTTAACTGTAGCGACGTTTAAAAGATAACTGACGTAATAATCACGTGCCTGGCAACGGCTCTTACTCCTTGGAAACGAGAAAGATTTGCAACTGGTCAACACCTGGCGATGCCTTGCCTAATTCCGCATCTTTTGGCACCTCATTGATGTGGGTCAGTGTTCAATTGTATATTTTAGAGCAGACTGTATCAAGTACCTTGTGTTTTCAATGTACAAGTGCAGTTGTTTTTCTTCATGTAGATATGGACATTGGGGTTGTCTTGGACTTAGAAGTAAAAGAATTTCTGGGTTAGTTAGATGGGCTTGGCATAAAGTTTTGACATCTTTTGGGCTACCAAACGGCACATAAATTATAGCCAAAAGTTTAATATAGTAATGACCATTTGCGATGGTACAAAGTACAGTGTAGTTCATTTCAATTAGTAAAGAGACCAGGCAAAAATCCAAAAGTGAAAAAATTGTTCCAATGCTCTTGGAAAAAAGCCAGTCCGACCTATTTTGTGACGAGAAATCGAATAGTGCAAACCGCATTGCTCTCCGATCAATACTGTTAGCTGTAGCGACGTTTAAAACATGATTGACGTCATAATCTCGTGCCTGGCAACAGCTCTTACTCATTGGAAACGAGAGATATTTGAAATTTTTTTATCACCTGCTCATGCTTTACCTAATTCCGCATCTTGTGGCACTTTATTGATGTGGGTCAGTATTCAATTGTATATTTTAGAGCAGACTGTATCAAGTACCTTGTGTTTTTTTATATATAAATGCTGTTGTTTTCTACATGTAGATATAGACATTGGATTTGTCTTGGAAGTAAAACAATTGCTGTGTCAGTTAGATGGGCTTGGCCTAAAGATTTGACATCTTGCGGACTACCGAACGGCACATATATTATAGCCAAAGGGTTAATATAGTAATGACCAGTGGCGATGGTACATACTACAGTGTATCTAATTTCAATAAGCAAAGAGACCAGGCAAAAATCCAAAAGTGAAAAAATTATTTCACTGCTCTTGGAAAGAGGCTAATCCGAGGTATTTTCTGAATACAAATTGAATGGTGCAAACCGCATTGCTCTCCAACCAATACTTTTAGCTGTAGCGACGTTTAAAACATGATTGACGTCATAATCACGTGCCTTGCAACGGCTCTTACTCCTTGGAAACGAGAAATATTTGCAATTTTTCAACACCTGGCGATGCATTGCTTAACTGCGCATCTTTGGCACCTCATTGATGTGCAGCAGTGTTGAAATGTATATTTTGGAGGAGACTGGATCAAGTACCTTGTGTTTTTTTATATACAAATGCTATTGTTTTTCTACATGTAGGTATAGACATTGGATTTGTCTTGGAAGTAAAACAATTGCTGTGTCAGTTAGATCGGCTTGGCCTAAAGATTTGACATCTTGCGGACTACCGAACGGCACATATATTATAGCCAAAAGATTAATATAGTAATTTGTCAAAGTTTGCAATTTTTCAACACATGGCGATGCCTTCTCTAATTCCGCATCTCTTGGCACCTTGTTTATATGGGGTGATGTTTAATTGTATATTTTAGAGCAGGCTGTATAAAGTACCTTGTGCTTTTTTTATATAGAAATGGTGCTGTGTTTCTATATGTAGATATAGATACTGGGATTGTCTTGTGCTTAGAAGTTAAACAATTGCTTGGTCAGTTAAATGCGCTTGTCCCGAAGATTTGACATCTTTTGGGCTACCGAACGGCACATAAATTATAGGCAAAAGTTCAACGTAGTAATGACCAGTGGCGATGGTACATATTGCAGTGTATTTGATTTCAGTTAGCAAAGAGTCCGGGCATCAATCCAAACGTGGAGAAATTGTTCCATTTGTTTTGGAAAGAATCTAATCCGACGTACTTTTGTGACCAAAAATCGAATAGTGCAACCCGCATTGCTCGCCGGCCAATGCTGTTAGCTGCTGCGACGTTTAAAACATAATTGAAGTCATAATCACGTGCCCAGCAACGGCTATTTCTCCTAAAAAACAGAGAATTTTGCATTTTTTTTAACACCTGCTGATGCCTTGCCTAATTTCGCATCTCTTGACGCCTTCTTGATGTGGGTCAGTGTTCAATTGTTTTTTTGTTTTAGAACAGACGGTATTAAGTACCTTGTGTTTTCAATATACAAATGGTGTTGTTTTTCTATATGTAGATATAGACATTGGCTTTCTGTTCGACTTAGAAGTAAAACAATTGCTGGGTGAGTTGAATGGGCTTGGCCTAACGAGTTGACATCTTGTGGGCTACCGAACGGCACATAACTTATAGCCAAAAGTTATAGTAATGTAGTAATGACCAGTCGCGATGGTACATATTACAGTGTAGCTGATTTTAAGAGCAAAGAGAACAGGGAAAAATCTAAAAGTGGAAAAATTGTTGCAGCGTTCTTCGAAAGTAACTATTGTGACGTATTTTTGACGAGAAATCGAGTGGTGCAAACCGCAATGCTCTCCGACAAATACTTTAAGCTGCAACAACGTTTAAATTATGACTGACGTCGTAATTGTGTGCCCAGCAACGGATTATACTCCTTAGAAACCAGAGAAATGTGCAATTTTTTAACACTTGTCAACTGCTTACATTATTTTAATCTTTTGGTACCTTAATTGTGTGTATATTGTTTTGATCAGACTCTATCAAGTACCTTATGTGTTCTGTATACACTTTTTTTTCTACATGTAAATAAAGACATTGGAATTATCTTTGACTTAGAAGTAAAAGAATTGCTGGGTCAGTTGGATGGGCTTGGCCTAAAGATTTGTGTGTTCAATGCTACCGAAGGGCACATAACTTATAGCCAAAAGTTTAATATAGTAATGAGCAGTCGCGATGGGACATACTACAGTGTTGCTGATTTCAATAAGCAAAGAGACCAGGGGAAAATCAAAAAATGATAAAATCGTTCCAGTGCTCTGAAAAATAAGCTAGTCCGACATATTTTGTGACGAGAAATCGAATGGTGCAAACCGCATTGCTCTCCGACCAACACTGTTAGCTGTAGCGACCTTTTAAACATTATTGACGTCACTTGCTAGCTACGACTCTTACTCCTTGGACTCCAGAAAAATTTGCAACTTTTCAATACCTACCGATGCCTTGCCTAATTTAGTATCTTTTGGCACTTTACTGATGTGGGTCAGTGTTCAGTTGTATTTTTTTTTAGAGCAGACTGTATCAAGTACCTTGTGTTTTCTACATAAAAATGGTGTTGGTTTTCTACATGTAGATATACACATTGGGTTTCTCTTTTTTACTTAGAAGTAAAAGAATTGGTCGGTCAGTTAAATGGGCTAAGCCCAAAGATTTGACGTCTTCTGAGCTACCGAAGGGCATATAACTTATAGCCAAAAGTTTAATACAGTAATGACCAGTCGCGATGGTACATACTACAGTGTTGCTGATTTCATTAAACAAAGAGACCAGGCAAAAATCCAGAAGTGAAAAAATTGTTCCAATGCTCTTCGAAAGAAACTAATCAAACGTTTTTTGTGACGAGAAATCGAATGGTGCAAACTGCGTTGCTCTCCGACCAATGCTTTTAGCCATTTTGGCGTTTAAAGCATGATTGACGTCATAATTTTGTGCGCACCAACGAATTTTACTCCTTAGAAACCAGAGAAATTTCCCATTTTTTAACACTTTTAGCACTGTAATTGTGTGGGTGAGTGTTAAATTGTACTTGTGAGTTGGTGCGCAACGATTAGTACCTTAATTATGGGGCTTAGTGTGAAATTGTCTTGTTTAGAAAAGACGATATGAGATATGCTATGTTACACATGTGGAAACGATGCGGGATCTGAGTGCATGTACATGTGGGCGTTAGGTCTGCACTTGGGGATAACACAATTCCTGGGTTACTAAAAAGCCTTGCGGTAAAGATTTGAGATGTTCTGGCCTACAAAACTGCACATTACGTACAGAAAATGTTTAATATTGGCCTGGCGAGTTCTTGTCTGACATTGCACGTGTAACTTATGTACATCACCAAGATCATAAGACAAACAGTCAAACTGTGTAAAACTGTTAAAGTGAGGTCCAAGGGGAGGCTATCCGAGGTAGTTTTTAACGATAATTTCGCCGGTGCAAACAGCACTGTTCCCCGACACATAGTTTTAGCTGTAGCTCGGTATAAATCACAGATAATGCCATAATGGAGTGCCCAGCAACAATCTGTACTCGTTAGAAACCATGAGAAATTTGAAATTTTTTCAACTTGTAGCCATTGCTTGAGTTGGTGCGTATCGATTAGTACCTTAAATATCAGGTTTACCATGAAATTGTCTTGTTTAGAACAGACGGTATTAGAGATGCTATGTTACACATGTAGAAACGCTGTAGGATCTGAGTATATGTGCATGTGGGCTTTAGGTTTGCACTTGGAGGTAACACAATTGCTGGGTTACTAAAACAGGCCTGGGGTAAAGATTTGCAATGTTCTGGCCTACCGAACTGCACATTACTAACTGCCGAATGTTTAATATTAAACCAGCCAGTCCTCGCCGTACATGGAACATGTAATGGTATAACACCATGTTGTGGCTTACGTAAATTACAAAACTCATAAGAGAAAACTCAAAATGTGTAAAATTGTTAAAGTGTGGTTAAAGGGAGCTTATCTGACGTAGTTTGTGCCAAAAAAAAAAACCCCGAATGGTGCAAACCGCGTTGATCTCCAACCTATAGCTTTAGCTGTAGGTTAGTTAAAATCACTGATAATGGCATAATGGAGAGCCCAGCAACAGTCTGTACTGGTTAGAAACCGTGTGACATTTGAATTTTTTTCAAATTGTGGCGATTGCTTGAGTTGGTGCGCATCGATTAGTATTTTAATTATGGGATTTTGTGTGAAAATGTCTTCTTCAGAACAGACGGTATAAGATATGCTATGTTACACATGTAGAAACGTTGTGGGATCTGAGTACATGTGCATGTGGCCGTTAGGTTTGCACTTTGAGGTAACACAATTGCTGAGTTACTAAAAAAAACCTTGGGGTTGAGATGTTCTGGCTTACCTAACTGCACATCACTTACAGCGGATTGTTTAATATTGAACCGGCCAGTCCTCGTCCTACATCGTAAATATAATGGCATTGCATCATGTTGTGGCTTGTGTAAATCACAAAAGTCATAAAACAAAAAGTCACACTGTGTAAAATTGAAAACATGCGCATCAAGGGAGCCTATCCGACGTAGTTTGTGATGAGAAATTGAATGGTGCAACCTCACTGCTCTCCATCCTATAGTTTTAGCAATAGCTCGGTTTAAAGCACTGATGATGTTATAATGGAGTGCCCAGCAACACTCTTTACTCGTTAGAGATCATTTGAAATTTGAAATTTTTTCAACTTGTGGCGATGGGCTGAGCTGATGCACATCGATTTGTACCTTAAATATGGGGTTTTGTGTGAAAATGTCTTATTCTTAACAGACGGTATGAGATGGTATGTTACACATGTAGAAACGCGCTGGGATCTGAGTACATGTGGGCGTTAGGTTTGCACTTGGAGGTAACACAATTGCTGAGTTACTATAAAGAAGTCTTGGGGTAAAGATTTGAGATCGTCTGGCCTGCCCAACTGCACATTACTTACAGCGGAATGTTTAATATTGAACCGGCCAGTCCTCGTCCTACATGGCACATGTAATGGCATTGCACCATGTTGTAGCTTATGTAAATTACCAAAGTCGTAAGACAAAAGTCAAGCTGTGGAAAATTAAAAACATACGGTCCAAGAGGAGCCTATCCGAAGTAGTTTGTGACGAGAAATCGAATGGTGCAAACTGCAGTTTTCTCATAGTTTTATCTAAAGCTCGGTTTAAAACACTGATGATGTCATAATGGAGGGCCCAGCAACAGTCTGTACTCGTGAGAAACCGTGTGAAATTTGAAATTTTTTCAATTTTTGGCGACTGCTTGAGTTGGTGCGCATCGATTATTACCTTAATTATGGGTTTAGTGTTAAACTGTCTTGTTTAGAACAGACAGTGAATAAAAGGACAAGGGAACATGGCTACACGTTCAGAGAAATTTATGCGAAAACAAGAAATTGGAGAAACAAGTAAACAAAACTGATTTGCTGTAACCACGTTTTATCCCCCTGTTATGAGCGCGAAGTTGGTCTTTTTTAGGCGTTCCTATCTAATAATTACCAGTTAGTGCGATGAGACACGGGTGTAAATTGAGGTTTTGCCACATTTTGAACTCATGTTTTTTTGATTCATATGAGTTTAGTATTTTCCTTCTTCGGCTTAATTAGGCCTACGCAATGAAGGTTCTCTTAAACAATTGAGTTTCAGATCGAATATTTGGGAATGTACCACGATTATAATTTATCTTTTTCAGGTGAAGCGCTAATTAAAGGCCTGCATAGAAACCTTTGTCCTACACTTCTACAATGAACATCCTGATAAGTCTGTATAGGCACCATCGACATGCTTGCATATCGCCGACTCTCTTCTTCAAACGAATAGCTTGGTAGAGCGTCCGTTTCGGGGGTGGGGGGTTGGGGGTGGGGTGGTGTGGTGTCCAGGGTCAATCCTGCGTCGGGTCAGACCTAAGACCTTAAAACAGGAAGTTGTAGTTTCCTGGCTTGGCGTCCAGCTTTAAAGGGATAATGCAACGATTGGTTGACCCGTAGCAGTATAATGGCTCGGGAAGCGCGGTTTACTCGCCTTCGGTAAGTCGTCTCAGTGAAGCAGCGCTAGATAAAAGAGCGGTGGACATTGTTGCTGCAATGAGGAGGCACATTACATGAACTCTAAGGACTTCTTCGTCGTCATCTGACTGAAAAATTATTAAGTTCGACGTTAAACCCTAAGCACTCACTCAAATGGATGGGAACAATAAGTGCGGAACTCCACTGCTTCAATTGCAGAGTAACCTTATTTAGTAAGCCATATTTGCCAATTGTCATGCAAAGTTTTGGGAAAATACCAAATATTGTACAGCGATGTACCACAGGATATAAACACTCGTTAGGGCTTTCCATGAGTGAAAGAGGTTTATGAAGGTTTACTATTTAAACTGTGAATAATCGTAGGTTTCCCCATAGCTATGCACGGTTTCTTCGCCCCATAATGTGAACATCCCTTGAGTACAACGTAAAAAAGAATCAAATAAACAAATAAATGTTACTATTTGAAAAAAATACAAACACTTTTCGGATGAAAACCTTTGGCTTGAGAAAGAACTCGGTAGAACTTTTAGGAAGATAGGAATATTTTCCTGGAAAATGTTAATTGTTCAACAAGACAAAACGGTGTGCTGAACAACACCGGGGACAAACTGGGCATTGTCAATTCGCAGCTTACATGTAGGTTGAACTGTAAATTGTTTCAAAATTGGCTCGAGTTGTGTAGTGGGGCAAGTGTAGTTTGGATCCATGATGTTTGCGTTAGTAGACCAATGCTAAGGCATTCTTTTAGCGCATAATGCTGTACAATTTCTAATGAAATCTCCCAGATTACAGCATATTCAAGATGGATGCGATACAGGAACTCCAAGGTCGGAAGGGCGCAAATGAAACGTTTTGCACATGACCGACGAGTCTGTCAAAACATTTTCACTTGGAATCAGTACTCTATTAGCACTTCCGAATGTGTATTTTAGGATGTAAAAATCTTTTTCGTGGCCAGCCTTCTATTTTTGGTGTAAAGGTGCATGCTTGGTATCAAAATGATGAAATTGTCTAAATTTTGGGCAGGCATGCGTTTTAATGATGAAAGTTTGAAATTCTGGTCGAGAGAGACAAGGAGACGATGATTAGGCTGCAAATGACGTTCCTTGGCGTTATTATGCACCCTTCCAAGCTGCTGCCTACAAACATCCAGACTTTGCGGATCAACCCGTGTGATGATTTTACGGCTGCTTTCTTACAGGGTGGGCCAGGTATGTGCGAAAGCTTATTGGCCATGGAATGTTTGTGACTGAGTTACATCACTAAACGTTAACATTGTCGGTCATCGATATATTATTTGATATATTATTTGATTTATTTGATTGGTGTTTTACGCCGTACTCAGGAATATTTCACTAATACGACAGCGGCCATGTCACTCAAGGAAAATTAATATGAGAAGCCATAGTTGGGATGATACAGTAGGTAAATTTACATGTACATGTAAGGTGAAAAGAAAAAGAACAAGACAATGCGGTACTCATGAATTATTTGCCTGCCTGGGGGTGAACCATCGACCTAAGGTAAGTTATAGGCAAACTTTCCCACATGTTACGCACACATGTTACACACCATATTAGCAGAAAGCAAATGGCTTTCGACGACGTATGATTGTGCAAACAGTGTCGTCGACAGGTTGTTGCCTGTAAGCTTAAATTCCTTGCCCAGGGCTGGCTGTGAGCGCGCACCTCGAATGTCTAGCATGTACTGATACAGTTAAGCAAAGGTGGCTAAGCAGTACTTGGTATCAAGCTTGTTGGCAGAAACATGGGTTAGCCAGCAACCTACGACAAGTTACTGACGTACAGATTTGAACACAGTCAGTGGAGGACAAACGATTTAATTAACTTTGGAACGTCCATGCGATCCATCAGCTCCCTCCGCCGTTGATTTTATTATTATATATTGTATTTATATTATTTACCCGGTATTTTTGCGATAGGTATTTTGGGTAGTACTCTAGAACATTCGTGTTAGAATATTCCACTTATACGATGGGCGCCAGCAATATTGTGCGAAGAAACCAGGCAGAGCCCTGGGGAAGCTCACGGCAGTAAATAAATGTAAGCCATCTTTCCAAGAGATTTCAAAGCAGTCTTCAAAGTGCTACCCACGATAATTAAGGGTGTATTGACACACTTATAATTGTATTATTGATACATATATATTTAAATGGTCTTCTTCCATAAAATAATGCAGTAAGCATGCGAAGAAGAGTTAATACGTTTTCATAATCAGCTCTTTTTAATATTTGATAATCATCGTTTCCACATATTTGGTAGAGCACAAAATAAAAGGTAACCACGCCAAATTGAAACATCAGTGCTCTATACACCGTAGATATACAAAATATCTTTATTTACAGACAGTCCTTCTACAGGTAAATAAAACAGTAGATACATCCAGGTCGCATATGTGTACAGGCACATCTATATTTACAGACAGTCCGTCTACAGGTAAATACATCAGTAGATACATCCATGTCACATATGTGTACACGCACATCTATATTTACAGACAGTCCGTCTACTGGTAAATACATCAGTACATACATTCATGTCGCATATGTGTACACGCACATCTATATTTACAGACAGTCCGTCTACTGGTAAATACATCAGTACATACATTCATGTCGCATATGTGTACACGCACATCTATATTTACAGACAGTCCGTCTACAGGTAAATACATCAGTAGATACATCCATGTCACATATGTGTACACGCACATCTATATTTACAGACAGTCCGTCTACTGGTAAATACATCAGTACATACATTCATGTCGCATATGTGTACACGCACATCTATATTTACAGACAGTCCGTCTACAGGTAAATACATCAGTACATACATTCATGTCGCATATGTGTACACGCGCATCTATATTTACAGACAGTCCGTCTACTGGTAAATACATCAGTAGATACATCCATGTCACATATGTGTACACGCACATCTATATTTACAGACAGTCCGTCTACTGGTAAATACATCAGTACATACATTCATGTCGCATATGTGTACACGCACATCTATATTTACAGACAGTCCGTCTACTGGTAAATACATCAGTACATACATTCATGTCGCATATGTGTACACGCGCATCTATACATCATTTTACAAGTAGGCCTACATGTATGCTACCTGTAACCCTGTCTACGCAAAATGTACAAAAACTACTTTGTTCGCACCGTGTAGGTATAGTATGTAATACAACGTTTTGACAGACAGGTGGGTGTCAGACCACAATCGTGTGTTAAACCATACAGGGTACACACAGTGTAGGTATAGTATGTAATACGCTGCTATGACAGACAGGTAGGTGTCAGACCACAGTGGTGTGTTAAACCATACAGGGTACACACAGTGTAGGTATAGTATGTAATACGCTGCTATGACAGACAGGTAGGTGTCAGACCACAGTGGTGTGTTAAACCATACAGGGTACACACAGATTAGGTATAGTATGTAATACAATATGACAGACAGGTGGGTGTTAGACCAAAGCATGTGAATCTATGTGGAAGGTTTAAACATCCGCCAGCGCCATAGGCTCCTACATGTAGGAAAGACAATACTAGAAAGACAATAAGCTTCTCTAGGAAGATGTTTGCATAAGAAACTGTAGCCTTACCTGAAAGGCTTAAAGAAACCTGTGTTTATACAAGGGAAAACAAGGTGAGCCCACAAAATATAAAAACGATGACATGTCTGGTAAAATTGCCACTCTGACGTGCAATTTTTACCTGCTTATCGATGCTATCAATCTTGCAAAGTCCATAAGTCTCGAAAAGATGAGAAGAGGTGTTTACTACAGAAAAACAACGTGAAGTTTATGAAACTGGCGTGGTTTTACATTAAGAGTCTTTCACTCAAATAGACTAAGAAAATATTCACACTGCCAATGAAGCAAAAATCTTCTGTCAGTAGGCCATATGTGGATGTAGACACCATCCATGATAGCTTAAACATAAGAGATCAAAATATATTTTAAAAATATGTTTCTCTATGTTGTTGGATCTAAAACAAAACAGGTTAACCTCCAATCTATATATGAGTGCCCATTGTACAGGAGAAACATCTTAACTTTCCATCCAAGCTGTACATTTACACACCATATCTTAGACTTATTATATGGAGATAAAAAAACAAAGCTTAACCTTCAATCCGTCTGTGCAGACAGCCCATTATACCTGAGCTCAAAAAATGTTAACCAACCATCAACCCTTACTTCAAACAGGCGAGATAAGAAAAAAAACAAGGATTTTAATACAAAGTAATATAGTTTGTTTCATGACACCACTAGAATTAATGTAACACGACATTCACATCGCTGTGCGTGTCCAGACTTGTATATATTACCACATGATGCCTATACGGTGATACACATACAGTGACGCGCTTACAGTGACGCGCTTACAATGATGTACATACAGTGATACACATACAGTGATACACATACAGTGATACACATACATACAGTATGACGCAATCATACGATGATACATATTGTGATATACACGCAGTGATACACATCCGATGATACACATACAGTGGTACACATACGATGATACACATAGTGATACATATAGCGATACACATATAGTGATACACATACAGTGATAAGCACACAGTGATGTACATTATGATACACATGCAGTGATACACATAGTGATACACATACGATGATACACATAGTGACACACATAGTGATACATATACAGTGATACACATACACTGATGCACATATAGTGATAGGCATACAGTGATACACCTACAGTAATACACATACAGTGATATACATAATGATACACTTACAGTGATACTCATACAATGTCAATACGCATACAGTGATACACAAAAACTTTGATACGCGTACAATGATACGCATACAGTGATACACATACAGTGATACACATACAGTTATACACATACAGTGATACACATACGTACAGTATCATGCCATCATATGACGAAACACTACAACATATTTTTATTACAGTGGTAAGAATACAGGGATATACATAATGATACACATGCAGTGATACACATAGCGATACACATACAGTAATACACATAAAGTCATACATACAGTGATACACATACACTGATGCACATACAGTGATACGCATACAGTGATACACATACAGTGATACACATACAGTGATATACATAATGATACACTTACAGTGATACTCATACAATGTCAATACGCATACAGTGATACAATACTTTGATACGCGTACAATGATATGCATACAGTGATACACATACAGTGATACACATACAGTGATACACATACGTACAGTATCATGCCATCATATGACGAAACACTACAACATATTTTTATTACAGTGGTAAGAATACAGGGATATACATAATGATACACATGCAGTGATACACATAGCGATACACATACAGTAATACACATAAAGTCATACATACAGTGATACACATACACTGATGCACACACAGTGATACGCATACAGTGATACACATACAGTGATACACATACAGTGATATACATAATGATACACATACAGTGATACGCATACAATGTCAATACGCATACAGCGATACACATACTTTGATACGCATACAATGATACGCATACAGTGATAAACATACAGTTATACACATACAGTGATACACATACGTACAGTATGATGCCATCATATGACGAAACACTACAATATGCATGTAAAACTTCAGCTTTTTAAGAACATGTTTAACATTGGTTGTGTTAAATACACAATACATTCAGGTCATGAATTTGCCATTCAAGTAAATTAATGAACATACAGCGAATGAACAACGAAGCATCTGTGTCACTTTGTCATGCTCTACATCGTGTGTGGAAAAGCTGAGCTCAACACAAGCAGTACTTTTCAAGATACAACCCCAACATTTTCTTTAACCTGCAGGCATGAGGATTTCAGAATAGCTGGGAAACACTTTTTCAGTTCCAAGTACTTCTGACCTGCGAAATGGTGGGAAACGTTTTTTCGGTTCCCAACAAGTTCTGCCATAGGATTTACCTGTAATAATTTTCATCAAATAATTTTTGGTGTTTGGCGTTTCTTGGAGATATAATTTTCCTTTACTTGGTAAGGTAAAAATCACCATAATCCCTCAACCTTTTTTTGATTAAAACGTATTTCCTGTCACTGAATGATTGAAGTATCTGACTGCAAGCTATGAAAAACACAAGGGAGAGAACCGGGTACTCTAAACTCAGTTTGAGTTATCTTCCCAAACCGAAGAGTACATTGCAGCATGTATTAAATACAACTTCGACAACAGCCTAGCAATCAAACGAATCTCAGAATCCCAACTTCATACGAATCACAACTTAAATGGTCAAGGACACTGATTACCTTTCTGTCCATCTTGGCAGATAGCACTGCAGGCTCACTGTACACAGAGAGATTGAAAAAGGTCCATTTTACCTGAGACCATTCGTGGCAAGTCCATTTAGTACAAGCGCTTAGTGACACCTTAGCAATTTGAAGGCTCACAACTCAAGTTGGACAGTTAACTCTGTTCAAAGTTTACTAAGCAGAATTGAGTGAGTAGCCAAGCCTTCTTTGTGGGAAGAGGGCTTTCAGCTCCGTGAATTTTTAACCTGGGAACGGACAAGGGAACGGAAGGATCATTTCCGTGAAATCCTCATGCCTCACACTGCTTTCTCTGTTGTTCAAATACAGATCTGAAAGTATTAAAGTGCTAAATTTTAACATGGTTAGCTAGACAATTCGGTAAATATTCTTGTGACTACGCTTACTTGTAAACAACTGATAACATATTACAACCGTGTTTAGGCTACTTCTCTGCAGAATACATATTGTGTATACAATGTTCTATGTGAACTGTGCGGTTTATTTTTTACTTGGACACAGTTCTGGCTATTTTTATTAATTTATAGCACACAATTCTATGCCTTGAGCGTAAAACTCGTCAGGGATCAATGTGTCAATGATGGTGTGAGTGCATTCCGTGTCCTGAACTCTGATCAACATCTGAACTACAAATATGAATTTTCAATAACCCTTATGCAAATTAACAAAAGTCACAATAACGAACTAATTGCGCTCATAGTTGAGACACAAATTATGACCAAGTATATACCATAGATTCACAAGGCCTACCTCGTTGACTATGTGTATCTGTGTCATATACAAACTGTGATCTGTTCACCTCAGTTACCATGGTGACAGTTCTATTTATGTCACTGAAAATAACACTATTCTCTTCCTCTGCAGTGCTTTTCTAAAGTGATTTACATATCCGACAAGAGAAACTCAGTGTGTATATATAGAGCAAACCATAAGTTTGTAACAGATCACTAACTCCTACTAGTTGGTAGGAATTAAGTTACTGAAGATAACCACACTAAATGATATGTTTGCTTAAAAAGAGTAAACTAAAGTGACAGGATTTAATTAAAATACTTTAAGATGCAAAAGATTTACTAAGTATTTAGCATACCTGATGGTGAGGAAGTGTTTATCCTATCACAGAGAAATTGAGACAGAATTTGCAGAGTCACCCGTTACCAGACGAGCAGGCAGGGACACAAACAAGCCAAACTCAACCCATGGCACGAGAGGCTCTGTGACAAAAAGGTGAAAAAACTCTGACAGTGCCTATTACCTGGTTGCTGTCACAGTCAAGGAATGTCATTGTCTGGTCATCACAGTCCAGGGAAAGACCCAGCGTGTGTATATAAGCGTCGGCTCTGCAAAAACACAATAGAGGCAGCATAAGCAACAGCAAACCATAAACACACGCTGTAAGGCAGAGGTGTAAATACCCGTACACAAATTGTGGTTTTACTTTCTGCGCACACTCTTGGAATAAAATGACACATATTAATGACGTGAATATAATTCTAACTTTTGAAAACGCAGCTATTTTCAGCTAGTTCGAAAAAGTTGTGAGCTCCGCGCTCTGACAAAAACTCGGGACCCATCAGGCATAATAACTAAATGACATAGGTTCAGTACTGGGCTCAAATAAAGTCTCTACATGGTTTAATACTTATTATCACAAGAAAATACCTTCCTGTGTGAAGCACTCTATTTTAAGTGTTAGTTATGGTACATTTGCGAAGGCAATGTGCTTCTTACTTGTACATGTGGGCTGTAGTGACAACAGGCCTTCACGATTCATCGTCATAAAGGGAGGTAACCCTACATGACCTGCCAAATGATCGACAGTTTTACAAAAATCACATGCCAGCAAAAAAACAATTTTGAAGCCTACTGATCTGTTGGTGATGATAAAGCAAATCTCATTAAAGTCTTTTTGGAAATACACACGTGTTATCCTAATTTATATTCTACAAAACATAAGAGAGGCTATATTTTGATGATTATTTTGGTTCTATTATTGGTAACTTAGAAACCCTTTCGGTCTCGGAAGCTGAAAAACATCATGACTTTGATTCACCCTTTACAGAGGATGGATTTCTCGATGAAGTAAAATCTCTCTAGTCGCACAAATCCCCTGGTTCTGATAGACTGACAAATGAATTTTGCAAACATTTTTGGGTTGACCGGAAACAGTTTTATTTCAGAGTACTCTTTTGATAATGGTGATCAAAATGTAAATCAGGTATAGGCCTGTTGTAAGAGAGGTGTATACCGATAGTAATTCTAATTAGAAACAAATTTACAACCTGGAAAAAATCATAGTTACCCGAAGATTTGGAGCCCAGTCACTTTGCTAAACACAGATTACAAGATATTTCCCAAACTGGTAGCTGACCTAATCAGAATGGTCATAGCACAAATTACATGAAACACCCCATGTTGTTTTTTTTTGTTTTTTCTTTATAACTTTGAAAAGGCGTTTGACTTCACCGTTGAATTTAACCTTCTGGAGAGAAAAATAAAAATATTCAAATTTAATGAGAAATATTTGCAAATTGAAAAGGTTTTTTTTATAATGGGACATCAAGTTTTGTTGTATCGGTACATATAATTCAATATATGTAATAGGCTGGTTAAATAATTCAACAGGACTAAACAAGGCTATCCATTATCACCCTACCTGCTCATATATGAGGAGATTATCAGAATTAAATTAAGGATGTATGACACATACAGAGGGAAGAAGGACACATGAGAACATGGTAAACGGTGTTTATTTTTCTGAAGACTCAACAATGACATTAAGATACCCCTGTTCAGTTGAATCCGCAAAAGATTTTTGTAAGGATAAGGATGAAAAATAAGAGGTTTCAAAGAAGTTAACACTCCAAAGATTACCTTATAAGAATAACTAGTAAATCCAAGCTTTCAAACAATAAGTAAATAAAATACCAAATAATGAATGAAAATATTAGGGTCTACATGCAAAGGTATAGTATACACAGGGATTCAAATGTTAAACAAGAACTATTTTCGTACTTTTTCAATCCAATGCTAACAGCCTACAGTATTTAGAAATGTGAAGATTATGGTTTATCTGAGGGCTTAATTGACACGTGAAGTTTACAGATCACAATATGTTACCACAAGCTATAGCCAACTGAGTAAACTTAAGGTTGTCAAAGATACAAGTCTCGTACAGATTCTATTCCAGGGAGATATATGTAGGTCAAAATATTAGATTTTTACCCGATTTATTGGAGTTTTACCACAACTGGCATTGTCTGGTTTGGTTTAAGAGAAGATCGTAATTTTCCTTTAAAATAGTATTAGAAAAACTCAGCCTTGGAGAAGATATTTCAAGATGGATCAACATATTGGTTTGCTAATCACAGAGGTGTTAACAGGCAGTCCAATTTCGCGGCATGTGTTGGTCTTTGCACGAGGGAACACGTTAAAGGCGTCTACACGTATTTTGCAGATGACACATCACTTTCTTTCAAGAACTTAAAGTCGTTAACAACTGCAATAAAATGTTTTCTAAAAAATATGTAAATATAATTTGTTTCTGATTAAAAGTGTATAATCTCGATTCCACTGCGTAAACATTTTCCACCATCAAACTGAATTCAAATATACATCACGACAGACTGCAAAATGCCTGAAACATAAGCTGCACAAAGAGAGTATACAGAAGCTATGTAAGAGGTTCAATATATGGAGCGGAAGAAATTTAAAGGAGATCCTAACGCCCTTATTTTCACAATAAATATTCCCAATGTTGCAAAGTGAAGAGATGTATTATGTTTACCAGAGATGTTCTGGACAAAGGCAGCAAAAGTTTTTCGGCAAAGGACATTCATTTAAAACATGAAAAAAGGTTGAACAATGCGTTACATTCTTTCCGAGTTAATAATGAGATAAACATAAATGCAATGAGACCTAATGTTTAAAATTGCGTCCGTAGGAAGGGTGCAAATAAAAAATATTTTTATTGAGTATTAAACAATCGTTCTATTGGAGCAATTCGAAAATGGTACGGCCATCGGTCCACTGTCCCAGCACAAAAGGCAAGGGTTCAGGCGCCGCTTTGGGATGATAGACGGTTAGAGTTGCTGTGAAATCGTTTGACGGAGTTTTTATTCTTCACATATATCCATTGTAGTTTTATGTGCATTCTACAGCATGGGCCTTCGTTTTGTTGGCCGCCATTAAATTGGTTCGACTTTACTTTTGATTTATTTGATTTTATTTTTTATTTTATTTTCTACCTTTTTATGAAAAGTGGTACGGCCATACCGGCCGTATTGCATCCCACGTCGCTGTTAAAGAAAAACATCGACAAGTAATAAAAAGATAGCAAACGTTCTGAATGGAGATTGATGGAATGGCGAGTCACTATAGCGACATGGCTTAATCTTGTATTTGAAGATTACCGTTACCTGACGGATAAAAGCACCAGATTTAAAATGAAGCTCCCATAGGGCCTAATAGTCAATAAACGACGTTAAACCCCAAGCACTCACTCACTCACTCACTAGTAATCAATAAGACAACAAAATCTGTGATGGCTGACATTACTGACTGAAATTTACCTTGTTTTAGTCTTGGAAATTATGAAAATAATTTCAGAGCCAAATGTTAGTTTTTGAGGTCACAGGAGTTTGGCTTAGCTATTGAAACACAAGAATCATTTTATTCAGTGAGATTCGTTATTGGGCTTACACAAAAGTTCGGTGTTGATATCAATTAAGCTAATCAACCTTAAAAACTGTTGTCAGAGATATTGGGATGTTAACAATAGTAAGAAAATGACAAAAAGAATGAACACAGCGAAATACTAATTTTAACTCACCAGTAGTTTTATCGACCAGCTCCATTTCTTTGAACTTTTCTTGCTCACAACTTCAATCAGTGGCCTTTTCGTGTAGATTTAATGCCTTTCGCTCATCAGTTAAGTCAATGGTCTGTCCGTGCAGTTCCATGGATTCTATCCCTTGCTCAAGAAACCATTCGCTGTTTAAATCGGCAGATTTCAATAACTTTTCCGCGCACACTTTAGGAATCATAACAGTGATGCACCCGCCGTCTGCAGGCATTGATTCAACAATCGAAACGAAATGCCATGCTACTCGAAACCATAGAGCAAACCTTTGTCGTAAACTCTCAACCTCTTCCTTCGAAGGGTTTTGTCTGAAGTGTATCGTGACATGGTCGTAACCATTAGCTGTAATACATTCGTCACTACTTGTGTATGCCTGTGCACTGAAATGTGATGCACCATATCATACAAATCACGCTCGAATTTCCGTCAGTTTAATCGTCAGAACGATTGGAGTTAAATTTGACCACATTCCATATCAGTGACCCAAAGTTTATTAACCCCTGAATATCACAATGGTACACTATAAAATGCTCCCATTGCAAATGTCTCCAGAATCAGTTGTTCACGGGTTATATAAACAAACATTAGCAGGAAGCTAATAAATGTTCCACAGGTAATCCTCTTCAGTGAGTCATTGTTCTTAAATCAGTGGGGACTGCGCATGCGCAACTATGTCGACCAGCAGTGGTTTCTGAGAAGTATATGAATGTAGTGCTTGCAAAAATCAAACCTGTTAAGAAATTGCTTAAGAGGCCTTAAATTGCCACGTTTGCACATTCAGTTAAGTATTTCCCCGATCTTATTTTCTAAACGATAGATCCTTGGTTGTGCGGAAATGTGAGTTTATGGAACTCAAACATGACCATTTTTGATATTTTTGAAAGACGCCCGTGAATTTCATGTGGACAATTTTCTCAATTTTCAATCATCAATTAAAACAGCTACGGGGCCCATAATGGGTCAGCACCAGGTAAATGGCACAGACTAATGCTAAGTGTAAAACACAATTTTATCGCACTGTGTACGCAGCAAATAGTGAATAAATAATAAGTGTTCCCGATAGTTCAATAAATATGGCTGTCGTGTACATGTTTACATCTCCCCATGCAATAGACCTTTATATGTGATTAAAATGCCCACTTAGATGCACAAACATGACCTCACCAGCTCACTACAGAATCTAAAGTTGACCCTTTCGAGGCAGTTCACCCTAAGCCCTGTTAGAAAACGCCATGTAAGGCGCCGTATCATAGACTGAACATCAAAGTCTGCCTGACCGCGGGATCATCCCCAGGTTGCTGACAGACCTTCCCACTTACGACCGGAGAGGAAGCCAGCATGAGCTGGACTTGAACTCACAGCGACCGCATTGGTGAGAGACTCCTGGGTCATTACGCTGTGCTAGCGCACTATCGAACTGAGCCACGGAGGCCCGGGCGGGAGGGTTCATTCAGAGTAGAGCGGGTATGTCTGGCCGGCTCGCTGGGGTGAACAGTCAGGATTGTAGACAATTTCTGACGTTTTTTTTTCTGAAAGTTTATGTAAATATAATTGTCATCAAGATAATGAAATTATTTATAAAATATGCTGTGATACAATTTTAGTTCTCTCAACTAATAATGGTAAGAAACCGAGCATATATGTTCTGACAATAAAGAATTATGCTCACCGGGTTTTAGATTAGGTTCACAAGGGCAGAGGATGTCTTCCTCCATCTTTGACACTTCATTATATAGAGCTACGTTTCCAACGTTCCAAAGTAGCACTGTACAGCAATGGTGTTATTCGGTGTGAAATAACCAGCTTTCATCAGATGTCGGCACAAATCTTTAGGATCTGAAATCTTCTCTAAATCATTTGATGCGATGTGTTCACACCCTGAAATATAAAAACACTTTTTTTCACTGCGATATTCCAATTCCAGGTGAATACTAGTGATACCTGAAGTTGTGTTTTCAGAAAAAAAAGGTGGAAAGAGTGGAATAAGCTGTTTAGCATTAAAATTTTTTTATACTAAATTGCATCATAGTCAGGGAATACTTCAATACAGGCCTACATATGCACATTGAATTTCCAAAGCTGAAATAGCTATCATATACAATCTAGCCTTAAAGCTCACTTGGTACGTGCAGTCAAACTGAGTCGTACATGTGGGTATTCGTTGCACTCGTCAGTTTACTCTGTTTTGAAGAATTGTTGCAGATATTAGCAATTTTATCTGTTTTGTTGGGTAACTTCCTATGCGGTAACCTGTCCTATCAAGCGCTGACTATTGGACAAAATGTCAGTACTGACTCGGTGTTTTATTGCTCTCCCTGATTGGCTAAAAATAATTCGGGAGGCAGTCGTCGGTCGCTCAACATCAATTAACATCACTGCATTTTTTTTTATCAAAGTTTGCATCAGCCACTGTGCTATGGGTGCTTGATTTGCTTCCATTCAAGCATATACCTGAACAGTTGGATTAAAACCACAACTGAGGCAAACTGACAACAGGCCCTGCTGTAGTCAGTGCTCTAGTTTTGCCCTCTGTACTATACTCTTTCAATTTGTCATAATGACCTTGTTAAAATGATACCCACCTCTTAAATTCGTTATAAATTGGTAAACGCTGAAATAATAGTTTACCTTGGAGCAATACTTTCATTGTCTTCACCTCTTCGTCGTTTATATGCTCTGCGATGTAATGGATAAGCTTGTTGAGCTTGAATTGAATTTCTGAGCCATTCTTCATATCGTCGCATTCCATAACGGAGGCTGTGGGACAGTCAACGACAAAATAGATTCTTGACTTTATTAATTTAAAAAATGCAGTTTTCTTTCAAAACTCATTTGGCTAATCCAGTATTAGACCGCAAAGATCACAGGAACACCACAAAGAAAACTAAAATGTCGCTAAAAAAAAACTGTTAAACAATATTCCCTAAGACTGCTAGTTGTATGTGGGTTCAATAGTACTAACAATGAAGTCGAAGCATTAGTACTTTAATGTAAAAGGTTTCAGAAGCTTTCCACCCACATGCCGGGATCATTATCTCTTCATAATGACTAGATAATGATCCCGTCGTGTGGATTGAAAGCCTGTGAAACCATTTACATTTACGTGCTGACGCCTCGACTTCATTGTGATTAATACTCCCTACCACCGAGGAAATATTAGAAATGTCGCAATGGTGTGTTCTCAACGATGTGACGTCAGCTTTGCATAATGGGTGTATGACAAAATGTGTAACAAAGTCGCTTAGATTAAAGAATCAAATTGGCCGTAGGTTCTTCCTGTGATGGATTGATCGTTGACAACATGAAATAAAAACGGTGAATTTACGTGTCAGATTGGATTATTAATGTTCATCGTCTATTTATTTATTTATTATTTTCATCGCAGTTTCAGACAATTCCGAGCAAACCAGCCTGGGAAGTCCACGACCATTCGGAGGCTACTGGCAGATTTTCCAACGTGCATCCGGCACTTGGCACTCGGCACTCAATCACAATTTCCCAGTGAACGGCAAACAGTCTTTTTATGTCACCGGCCCGGATAGCACAGTTGGTAGAGCGTCCGCTTCGGGACCGGTAGATCCAGGATCAATCCTTGATCGAGTCACACCTAAGACTTTAAAAGAGGAAGTTGTAACTTCCTCGCTTGGCGTTCAGCATGAAGGGGATAGTGCAACGACTGGTTGACCCGCATCAGTATAATGGCTCGGGCGGGGCGGCTTACTTGCCTTCGGTAGGTCGTCTCCGTGAAGCAGCACTAAATAAAAGAGCGGTGGAAATCCGTCCTGCAACAAGGAGGCACATTACACGTACATGCACCCTAATGATTCCTTCGTCGTCATATGATTGTTGAGTACGACGTTAAACCCCAAGCACTCACGCACTCACTCTTTTTATGTCCATAACCCTTCATTGTTCAGAAGAAAAAAATTAAAGCTACAAAATGATATGACAATATCAGTCACTTGCTCTATGTGGCCCTTTCGGGAGTAAGTAGACAACTACACGTTCAGTCAGAATAGTTCCAGAGAAAATCAAATCCCGGTTACCTAATGTTCTTTTTCACCTTGCATTTTTCATAACAAGGTACAAAGATTAGTGTATATTATTGGCCAATAAACAAACTTTGCATTACTGTATTCTCAAAATAAAACAATGATGTCGAAAATATGCACTTTTACGCTATCGAAAACAGTATAAAAACTGTTCATCACCAAAAAATAACATAAAATAAACTTGTATAATAAACATACACCCAGAACGACGTGTTACATAGTTACATTCAAACTGTAAGGCTACTAGTCTTTTCAGCCCATTTTAGTACATAACAGTATTAATAAACATCTGTATACTAAAAAAGCTAGGCCATGATGACCGTTACTGGCCCTCTCACCCATTGATGCACATATACATCCAAATCTTAATTACACAAACTGATCTGTATGGCTCAGCTGGATACTCTTCATTACATAGTGTCATCATCGCAAAATTGTATCCCACTGCCACTGTTTGTAAAACTTAATGGGCGTGTAAATTGCTACTATTTATGCATTTACATGAATAAAACTATGACTGAGGTAAACTGACCAGAGGCCGTATTTCACCGATTACGTGTGACCATTTGCCAGCTATCACGCTGTCGTTGCTGCTTTGGTCTTACTCTCTACGCTTTCCGTCTTATATTGTATTAATGCATAAACCTGGATTCTGGCGATGGACTACGCATTATCGAGTTCTGGTCCCTTTACATTGTTTTATTGTGATTGTCTGTCAGGTATGATGACAACACAGCATTTGAGAAATTCTAGACCAGTGACGTCTAAAAATTGCAAATAACATCACTGCGGTTTTTTATGTACCTGATTCCGCTTAAACCACGGTGCGAGGGGACGTGTAAATTGCTACCGTTATGCATTTAAATGAACAGTTAGAATAAAATCCTGACTGAGGTCAATTGAGGCCGTATTTCACCGATCACCTGTGACCATTTGCCAGCTAATACACTGTAGTCGATGCCCTGATCTTACTCTGCATGGTGTCATTAGCTCAGACTGTTTTTTTCTTCATATGTCCACAAACAGCCCTCAGATTCAGATAAGTATGAGTGCAATCACTTATTCTCGAATCTAATATTCCCAAGGATTGGAAATACTGAAATGGACACAACAGCACGCCCACCATCAACCATTTTATCTTGAATTAGGCGTGTGTCGAACTATCGTGTTCATTTCAACTTGCAGAGCTAACAGGGCTGTCCTTGCTCACAAAAGATAAACAATAGGGGAGTTGCGAGTTGGAACTGTATAGCCGGTAAAGTTAAAAACAGCCTTGTGAAAATATTAGGCAACCTTTGCTGACATTAATTTACTGATCACTTGTCTCATCCTTTTCCAGAGGCACAAATGGTTCTCAAGTTCACAAATGTTCAGATTCTCAATTTTCGGTATTGTTCGTCTGCTCTAAATTACTTTTTATGACACTTTTTCAGACACCCAGATTACAGTGAATGTGACATCACACATCTGGACTTTTTCTACCTTCATCCATAAAAGAGTTCGAACTCGAAACTCCCCTGTTGAAAGTACTGACGTCCTTATGTGACGTTCCACTTGATTTATTTTGTACTCTGGTTTCACACGAAGTATGGTATCACTTGTTACATTCACAGTGACAAAATGGAACAAGGCATCCAGAGAATCCCACCAACTCGCCAGACATAGCAGTCTCCGTGGACAATGCAATCAGAATGAAGATGAAAGCATATTTTGACTTGAATGCTCTGTATACTTCATACTTTCATACTTAGGCATTTCATACTTAACTGCATTTCACTTGTTTGACAGCAGTCACTTTTAAGCAAACCGGGGTGTCTAGTTAGACAATGCCCTGTCTGTTTAGTCATATTGTGTGTACATTTACCAAGGACCTACCCCATTTCTTCTAATTTTTGGGACATCTGGTCTGTTCTTTTCACAAAATACACATGTAATTATAACAAGTTTACACAATAGCTCTTTTCTAACATGGCAAGTCCGTCTAATGAATAACACATCCATATCTTCACTTTTCCAAATAAAATGAGAGAAAAGGGTAATTTTAGCACTGATGATAGTTGTTCTAAAAATTAGAAGAAATAGGGTACTGATTTTTTAGTCATTTTGACTGATAGACTGTCATTGCAAAAATTTACTAGTTATGTAAACTTCTCTTTGCTTTTCTGCAATAAACTCATCTCCGCTATGAAGTCTCCACGAAGGACTCCAACCAAAGGGCAATGAACCGCTTACAACCCTACTGCTTTGCAGCTGTCTGGATACTTTTACCAGTGTTTAGACATTTTCTCCCAGTTTTGTCTCTATGCACATTATCTGCAGAAAGCTTTCTGTAACGTGAAGGCTATTATCATATAGCACTTTGTCCTAGGGCACAGGCTGGTATGTGTGCATTCGCAAAATCTACGACGGAATGTTTAAACCACCACAATTGCTTAGTAGGCTGCATCCCATATGTTTCAAGTAATAGGTTCAAGTTCAAGTTTGTTTGTCACTGAATAAATCAACGGACTTTCTTTTATGGTGAGGGAAGATTCATTCGGATTTCTTACACTGCCTTCAAGCCCCTTTAAAATGCACCCGCAGTGAGTTCAAGTCCAGCTCATGCTGGCTTCCTCTCCGGCCGTATGTGAGAAGATCTTTCAGCAATCTGCGGATGGTCGCAGGTTTCCTCCGGGTTCTGTCTGGTTTCCTCCTACCCTCGTATAGGTGAAATATTCTTGAGCACGACAAAAAACACCAATCAATTAAATACATAAATAAACTAGGGCGTCATGAAACATCAATCGGATTAATAAATTACTCCAGGGAGCTGAAAAATAGCTTAACCTTCCATCCGAGTATGTACATTTACACACCATACCTTAGATTAGGCAGCTGCCAAAAAAGGCTCAACCTTCCATCCTCAAGAGCCCATTATACAGGATGTGTTTAAGCTTAACCGGAGAGGGACACCGCGACTCCCCCCCTCACATGCATTCACATTTCCACGCCTCCCTTCGTAGAAGCGAGCTAAAAAGTCAAGGTGAAGACCGTAAAATATTAATTTTAACTCACCACTCATTTCTTCGGTCTCCTTGCAGTCTGTCTCTTGATCACAACTTGATTCCACAGCCTTTTCCTGCTGCTTTACCACCTTTTGCTCACGGCTTAAATCAATGGTCTCTCCGCGCAGTTCTATGGCATCTATCCCTTGCTCACGAAACCATTCTCTCTTTAAATCAGGAGATTTCAAAATCTTTTCCATGCACATTGCAGGAATCATAACGGTGATGTACCAGCTATGTGTAGGCGTTGATCCAACAATCCAAACAAACCTCCATGGTATTTCCAACAATGCAGCAAACTTTTGTCGTAGACTCTCAACCTCTTCCTTCGAAGGTTTTTGCTTGTAATGTATGGTGACATGGTCGTGATCATTAGCTGTAATACAAAACGAGAAAAATACTCACATTTATATGTCTTACACACGCCTAAGCCTTAATGAAAAAGAACAGGGTACACGTATACCGTTAGCTTCTCCCACAGCTGTGGAAGTCGGGTGTGGACATTTGCAGTGAAGGCGTAAAACGCGAAAACACGGCAATGAAACTCTTCACCTTTGGGTTTATGCCTTCTACTGTATATTCTCATGCTGGCTTTCTCCCCCGGCCGTACGTGAGAAGGCAACCTGCCGATGGTGGTGAGTTTTCCCCGGGCTATGCATGATTTCCTCCCACCATAATGCTGGCCGCTGTCGCATAAGTGAAATATTCTTCAGTATAGGGAATAGGAGTTCTGGCACACCCTCCATTTGGCAAATAGAGGCTCCCAGCCCCCATTCCCGGCGAGGTCCAGACGTTCTAGTATACAGGTTCTGGCGCACGCCCCCCTTGGGCCCTTCCCATAACAAATAGAGGCCCCCAGCCCCATCTGGGGTTTTATTACACATACCCATTGCTCAGATATGCTTCTGCACCAATTGTGTATACAACAACAACATGCCACAGGGTTACAATAATTGCCGGTGGCTACCCATCGGCTTCACGGAGCTCTGTGGTAAGAGTTGTCTGGGGGAGTACTGTGGTGTTCACCTAAACCGTCTGCGCAAGGGTCTTGGCACCAAGCCCTGTATTATTTGTGGTCGGGGTGTTAAAAACCGATTTCGGCTTTGCATGGCCTGCGGATATAATAGGGTCCAGACGCGTGAAAGACACCGGAGACTCAAAGCTTTCTTAGATGAGTTCAAACGGCTGGCGGCTATCGAAATTTACAATTAGAGAGTTGATGTTATTAGTATAATGATGATATCGACGCGTACAATGAACCACCATAAAAAAGCGCGAGCACTACGGTCTGGCAGATGAACGTACCCGAAGGCGTTTGGACGGACCCAGAAGCCTTCTTAGAAGAAATTCGAGCCATTATTCGCCAGAAGCTAGAAGAAGAGATCCTGGCACTCAACGGGGTTAAGTTCCAATTAGGCCTCAGGGTTCAGCTGCGAAAGGACAACGCCGATGGCAGTGAAGAGTATACCAGCCCAGTACTCCACAACAAACAGGAGGCCCTCTTAGAGGCCAGTGACATTGACGGGGCTCTAGATATGGCCTTCCCCACCATTCAGGAGGTGCTAGAAAAATGGACACAGTGAGGGTCAGGGTGGGTTGACAATAGCGTGCAAACACCCTGGCTTGACATTGCAAGGTATCAGCCACTGAGGGGCGGCTCCTACACCCCCCTACCTGCAGCTGTGAGTGATAAGAAAGCAGTCATCAATGTGAAAAACAAAGACGACGACTGCCTCCGATGGGCACTCCGGTCTGCCTTATTTCCAGCCGCCAGAAACCCTCAGAGACCAACAAAGTACCCCACCAATGATGGTCTTGACTTTGGGGGGATCGACACCCCCACGCCCATCTCTCAGATCCCTAAAGTTGACGAAAAGAACGACCTCGCCATCAACGTGTTCGGGTGGGACTAGGGTGTGATCGTGCATCGTCTCAGCAAGCAGCCCAGCGACAGGCCCCGAATCAATCTGCTGCTGATTGGGAAGGCAGGCATATTCCATTATACGTGGATAAAAGATCTCAATCGTCTCCTGTTCCAAGACAGTAAGGCACACCATTGCAAACACTTCTGTGAGCTGTGTCTACATGGCTACACAAGGGAGGACCTGCTCGAGGCGCATTAACCGGAATGCCGACGGATTGGCCAGACGGCGGTGAGGGTGGAAATGCCCCAGAAGGGGGAAAACAAGTTCAACTTTCAGAACCACCACAAACAGCTACCTGTTCCGTTCATCATATATGCCAACTTCGACTCTCTGACCAAAAAGGTTGAAGGCCCGCCGCCCAGCCCCACAGAGAGCAGCACTCAAAAGACTCAGCACCACGAGCCCTGCAGTTACTGCTATGTTGTGGTGCGTTGCGACGGCCACACAAAACGCCCCGTGGAATACTGAGGCCCTAACGCGACGGAACACTTCCTCAGAGCTCTCCAACAGGAAGAGCAGGAAATCAAAAATGTTCTAGCCAACCCTATAGCAATGAATATGACTCCCCAAGACTGGCAGGCCCACAACAACGCCGCAACCTGCCACGTGTGTGAGAAGCCTCTAGGCGCCGATTCTGTGCGCGATCACTGCCATATCACCGGCAAGTACAGAGGCGCGGCCCATAACGCATGCAACCTAAAGTTGCGGCTGGGTCCCAAGACAGCCATACCAGTAGTCTTCCACAACCTTCGGGGCTACGACGGGCACCTCCTGATGCAAGCCATAAGTAAGGCGGAGGGCCGCATCTCCTGCATCCCCAACAACACGAAAAAGTACATCTCCTTCTCACTGGTGCAGCTCCGCTTCATCGACAGCGTTCAATTCTTACCGACTTCCCTTGACAATCTGGTAGAGCCCAACAAACCTGAGGCTTTCCACATCACAGCCTGGTATGAGCCCGCCGAAGAAAAACGAAAGCTACTAATGCGCAAGGGTGTCTACCCCTATGAGTATATGGACTCCTGGGAGCGCTTCGACGAGTCCAGCCTCCCACCCAAAGATGCTTTCTACAGTAAGCTCAAAGTCGGAGCGTGGCCCTGGCGGCGGAGTTCATCCTTGATCCAGTCCAAGCGCTTAGTGCGCTTTCGGGCCCATTTTTCCTGGGCGGCTTGGAGTTGCTCTACAGCGCGGTCATGGCGCCTCCGCTCTTCGTCGACACCAGAACTCCTCAGCATCGAAAACATATAGCTGCTCCCGCTGAAGGCCAAAGCGTTTACGAGGGCGCCGCCCAACATCATTGCGATGGAGGCCATTACTACTTGATTACATTGGGAGGAAGGAGCCCTTGTTTAATTAGCAGGTCCTTCGAAAACATGGCCAGGCCTACATCTGCAATGACCATGCCGACGTCACTGGGTTTTAAGTCCAGCTTCGGGAGGGCTCCTTTCAGGAACATCTGGCCGAGACGAGCGTACCCAGTAGCCAGGAGAGAGACCACAGCGGCGTGGTAGACCGCGTTGACTAGCACTTTTCCGTCACTGGGTGGAGTAGACATGCTGCTCTATATAGAAAGGGTCGCGACGTATATTCAAATGGAGATTCTTTTCTTGCGGCGCTGCATGCGGCGTAATATCTTGTTGTGCTGTATAGCGGCTGCGCAACACGCGTAGCAACACTAGCACTGTAAGACTGCCAACGCCTAATAACGCCAGGGGCGCCCTCCAGTCGGGTGACTTCGTAGAATCCGGTTCCTTCGGCTGTTTCTTGGTGGATTCGCCAATCAATACAGCCTCGCGAAGCTCGTCCTTGAGCATTTTAGCCTTGGCCTTTTTCGCTGCAGCACTCGCTCGACCCGCAGCGACTTTTTGGGGATTCTTCGCGATGCCGTCATTCGTAGAATCCGCTGATACCCCCTCCACTTCCCTCGGGCCTTCCGGATTCGTTGTACTCATGTTCCTCTGGGTCATACGGCTCATTTCTAGGGCAGCAGTGGTGTTCAAATGAGCAGTGCTCGGTAGTGGTCAGCGACATGGTTAACGGTGGTAAGTACTTACCATAGCAGTAGCACAGCCAGCAGCTAGTACTGCTAAGCGCCTGTTCAACAAATGGGTCAGTGGCGAGCTGTGCCGTTAGGCATTGGTCGATTCTCGGGTGGGATGGGTAGGATATGATCTTATATATGATCTCAAAAATATACCTCCAAGACCGTTAACCATCCGCGCACCGAGCTTAGCCTCGTACCGGGAGTGCAGCCTTTCAACGTCTTCGTTGCTCATGGCGTCGATCTCAGCGGCTGTTACGTCTTTTCCCAGATATCGCTTGACCTGCCCACCCACAGGAAGTGCCCCTGAGATGCCGTGCATGTTGGCTGGGGTCGGGCTGTTGGCTGGGTTGTTGGCTGGGTTGTTGGCTGGGCTCCTTCTCTGCGCTGAGAATCTCGTCTATAAGCTCATCGGTGTCCATGCTTAATACGTAGGGGCGCCTACGTCTAATATATAATCTTACATTTGGCGGGCGTATCAGTCATTAGCAGGAGCTTAGAATGCGGATTGTTCTTGAGCTTCTCTGCCTTTTCGCTCTCGGCCTCGATGATGTGGTTCTCCTCCAGGCATTCGTTGAACGAGTGCCGATCCTTGCAGTGGAATAAAGCCACCCACCTTGTCTGCTCGCGAAAGTCTTTCAGGACGGCGTTGCATTTCTGAGTGAGGACCCAGACGCTTTGCTTTGCATGACGGCCCGAGAAAGCCATGAATGAAAGCACTTTTTGTTTCTTCTTCATCGCCTCCAACGCGCTACAATCATCGATGATGTATAGGGTGGGCTCCCCCTCGAACAATCTGTAGAAAGCTCTCAGGCATTCGTTTAGCCGCTTGCCGGGATCAAAACAATAGACCCCAGGTTCAGACAGTATCCATCGCCGGCGGTACGCCTCGTTATGCTTAAGAGTGGGGCACAGGATCACAATGTGATGAAAGAAACCGCGGAAAGGTCCCTCAAGCAGGTCTAGCACGAAGACTGTTTTGCCGCAGTTCGTCTGCCCACAGATAATCGCGCAGTGGGCGTCATCAATAAAGCGCGCTAACGAATCTACCATTCTGGATGTGCAGCTTTGCGTACATGATCACATAGATATATACTTTCAACACGCCGGGATCTTCTCTCTCTTTTGTCACCTGTATCGTAATACCCTCGCTGGCATTCAGAACGCGCCTCCCACTGCCATGCAGCTCGTCATCGTCGCTTGGCCGAAGGTCAATCCAGAAGGCGTGCTTGTACGTCAAGAACTCTTCCAGGGAGACGTCTGCCAGGCCTAAGTCTTTTACGATCCAGGCCACCTCAGGGTCCCGCTTCTTAAGGGGTGAGCTGGCGAAGAACCTCTGGACCTCGGCCCATTGCTGGTACGCCCGCATGCCCTGGCTGTACAGCTGATTGGGGACCCCTTCTATTGTGACTTCTACTTTGGCGATCTTCGGGTTGTAGAAGTATTCCGACCTCCTCTCCCACGGGATTTCTTTAGTCTCGAACAGCATGAGGATGCCCTTCATTGCTCTCGCGGGCGTTCTCAGGTTTATGTTCCAGAGAGTATCAGACTTGTCCTTCACTTACTTTCGGAGGCGGAGGACGCGGTCATACAGAATGGAGACGCCCCCGGCAAACTGGGTGCGGATCTGTTTAGCGAGCTCCCCTTAGGTGACCATATCGAACTCCAGGCTGATGTTGTCGATGGTGTAAGTCGTGTCGTCATCGCCTGTTTTCTGGATGACCTGGCTGTAATCCTTGAACGTCAGTTCGTACTTCAGTCGGTCGGCGAAGGCACTCTGGTAGAATGGCATGTGGCTATCTGGAAGCTCAAAGTCTAGCGGGATGTGCAACCGGCTGCCAAAGGCGCGAGCGATGACTTTTTCTCCAGCATCGTCGTTACTTGCGTCCTCCGCTCCGACTCGAAGTTTAAGCATGTTTTCGCTGCCGATGCTTGGTAGGCCGCATTCCTCTTTTCGATTTTGGTCAGCCATAAGTCGCCGTACCAATGAAACACATCAGAGTCGTCGATGGACATTACCCCATTCCCGCTGATTCTGATCGTGGTTTTCTTGACTACTGCGCGTCCGAAATTCCCGACCACTAAGGCGTTTGAGTCTTCTGAATTGATCGTGTTCGAGAAGGCCAAGCGCACGGTACCGGGCACAATGACGTCATTTGGGCCGAGGTTGGGGAAGCGGACCAAGAGTTGTTGATTCTGGTCGATCGTACTCGGGTTGTTGGTGACGACCAAGGACTGTCGTACACCTTGTACCCCCAGAGGCTTACGGAGTGTTCTGAAGGGGTTTAGCCTGCGTCCGTATGCATCCATTGTATGTATTGAAGGTATACATTGCAATGTTCACTACGAGGATTATGGCAGACTTCGACATTCCGGCGTTCGACTTCGTCAAGGAGGACAACGCCCAAGACGATGTCAGAGAGGACAGCAAAACCGATGACGTGCAGACCAATCTCCGTGCAGGTGGTGATGTCCAGATCGGGGTGGTTCCCGAGCAACAAAGCCCTGATGATGAGTTCCTCAAAACCCCAAAAGGAAGGCTATTAGTGCAAGCCGTTAATGATTATTACAACAACTTGGGGGAGATGTATAAACTCACCCCCAAAAGTCTCAAACGATAATACATGAATTTTGCAATTAGTGAAGAAGGGAAAGTGCGAGTCAAGGATTACCCCGTGGTTGACCTCATCAACAAACTAACAGGTAGACCGAAAGCCCTCTCAAAAGTCGCCTCAAAAAAGGAGGGGGTGATGCTATTCGAGAGGGGCTGGGCTTTACAGACTGGAACAGAAGTAAACCGACAACGTTGCATCCGAATGCAGTCGCAGCCCTGGGGAAAGCGAGTTCAGAACTCGGTGCCGCGGCCGCCGAGTCAAAAACCATACCGCTGGAGGATTTAAACCAACCATCGAAAAAGACCTCTGATGCTATCCACACACTACTGGAAACAAGCTTAACAGATAGTGAGGTCGGGCGGGCTCTTGAAACGATAAACGACCCTCCTCTTTCCATGCGAGAACGTCTGGGGCTTGACAAGGCACTGCAGACCTCGGAAGGCGAACACGCGAATAACCTCCGCAATTGGGATGGCGACCTCGACACTGGGGTTAGCGATAAAGTTGGCGCTGACTGGCGGGTCCGGCGGGGCATCCAGCCAACACCACCTCCACCCGACGGGCGTGGTCTTAAAGAATGGGTGAAAAAGCATCTCCAATCCCTGGCGCGCGCCCTTGGCAAGCTGGCTGGGAAGGCTGCCGCTGCGATTCCGGGTATTATCGGCAGTATCGTGTCCTGGCTACTGAACCTTCTCGGGAAAGCGGCTGGGTGGCTGGCCGATAATGTCTGGGCTCTAGTCGTCGCAGTAGGTGGCCTATTGCTCGTGGCTGTTCGCAATTATTTAACGCATAGTCCACAGCAGAAGTAAGCCGATACCAACCCCAGCGACGACGATGGCTGTCTTCTCCGCATCGTGATTCTTTTCCTTTAGGGGTTCGGCGGTAGGAACGCGCGTGGTGGGTGGTGGGACGCTTTCTTGTGGCTCAACGATCCCGTGGGAAGGTGGTGGGACGCTTTCTTGTGGCTCAACGATCCCGTGGAATGGTGCCCGCTTGTGCAAAGTGGGCGGCACTTTAGCGTTCACAACCTCATTGCCGCCTAGCTTCTGGTCCTCTGTGACCACGACGATTTTGTTGTTGTAGTTCGCCACATGGCCGATCTGCAGAAGCATGTCGCTGGGGGCCATATATAGGCCTATGCCATACACAAAGTCTACAGCGCTCCCGGCATACTGTAGCACGTCCTGGTAGCGTTTGATAGCAGACGGAAGGTCGATCGGAGAGGCAATAGCGTCTTCAACGTTCGCGGCAAACTGTTTTACGCGTCGAAGGCTGTGCCCGTGCCTAGAATACGCGCCCTTGTTTGCGCTTGGGCGCCTAGAATAGCCCACACGTATGTCCGGATGGAATCGTTTAGGCGCTCTACGCCCGGCTGCGTGAATCCTTGGGATTTGTCGACAATGAACGACGCCCAAGCCTCCTCGGCGTCCTGCTGGATGTAGTCGACGTGGAGCGCTGTAGGCTTTCTAGAGAACGACATCCTGCTCGGATCAAAGGTCCCATCGCCAACGGGGCTGTAACCCGTTCTCGTGACAAAGTAATATGCCACTCCGAGGCCGTGATTCACCCCATTGCGCCTCCAGTCTTTGTGCGTATCTACGTGAAACTCCCTACAAATCCTCTCATAGGCCTTCTTGTCGTAGGGGTTTTCGAATGTCGCCCACGCTCTGTCTTGTGGCAGGGGGGGGGGCTGGATCTCTTCCAAGAACCGCCTAACTTGGTTATACACATGGAACGTGTACAGGGCCCTTATTTGTTGGTCGGGGGCGAGAAGATGGTCTTTTACAGAGACACCACAGCCCGTGGTTGCGCACCAGCCATCATACAGCTCACGTCGCTTGCCCCAATCTTAGGGTTCTCCGACGGGAAGAAGGATATCTGGTTGGTTGTGGAGGGTGAGAATCTACCTAACTTGGTCACACACAAAGAAGTCTTCGTGCATTTGGATGAACTGAGCACCTCAGAAAACGTGAGAATAACCTCAGATTTCGGTGGCGGTTCAACACTACTTCAGTCCGTCGCCGTGACAGGTGAAGGGATAAACTGCGGGAAGACAGTTTCATTTCCCAATCCACAGTACAAAGCCTTGCGCACCGACTATATAACGCACTTGACCGTGGCACTTTTAGACAAAAACGGCAAGTATATTAATGTAGGGTACCTCAGTGCTACCATAGAAATACAATAAGTATGGTGGACGCAGCCGGTCCCAGGTCTGCGTGCCTATCTTTCAGCGACTTGGCAGATATGTCGGAGTTCGAACTTCAAGGCCAGGAAGGTAAAATCTACGCCTTCCAGTTTCAAAGTGGCAAGTACATCCGCAAAAATATTGCGGGGTGGGGGAGGGGGGGGGGGGGGCGGTAAGCAGAACCTGCCACGTTTGCTTCCCTTCAAAATGTCTCATCCTCTGTAGAGCAAGATCGCAGGTCACCGTCTGAGGTGATTGAAGAACAAAAACTCTCTTTAATTCGCTTTGAAGACCGCTTTATTCTTACCAGAGCTCGCGACCCCGATTGGTTTGTAGATGTGAAGGTGTCCCCGATGACGGTCCAGGCCGACGGGGCCCTGGTGAAAAAGTTTTCAACTCCGGAGCCTCTTTCGTGTCGTGGGTACCAACCATCGACTGTCATATAGCTTTGGGTGGAAGAGGTTACTTCACACTATCTGCGGCGCCGGGTGTAGAGGCTGTGCTTCTTAGCGCGAATTCCATATCTCCGGTCATGCCACGAATAAACCCTCTATCTATACTTATCTTCAACATCATACTTGGCGTGGCTTCTCAGCGCCGTTCCTCCTTGATTACCGGTTTGAGACTAAAATGGCCTGCAGAGCACAATGGAAAGGAGCTCAGACGTATGATCAAATTACAGGCCCAGGGCGATCCAGTCATCCGGAGCTCTCTCGAGGATATACGGGTCTTTGCAGGGAGCGATATCCTCAATGGAATCAATTTAGAGTCCGGTATAAGACTTCGCAGCTTTCGTGTTAGTATTCCCGATGACGATTTAGAGTTTACCGACGTTGTTGATTTGTAGGACGGACAATATGGGACGACTGTACCCAGCGATCACGGATGAAGAGCCGACGATTACGGATGACCACCTCTTGGCCCCGACCGCGCCGACGATTATGGTTGAAACCCCCCCGGAGGGCTTGGCGCACGCCCATCGCCTGCAGTATATCAGCGAAATACAGAGGCAGCTTGAATCTGAGCGAGATCTCCGCCGGGCCTTGTACAAAAAGTACCGGCGCGGTGTCTTAGCCGCCGAGGCTCTTGATTCGGCCATGCTCACGGCCGGTTTGGGACTAGGGGTTGCAGGTGTGGGACTCCTCACAACAATAATTGCAGCCCCTGCTGTCTTGGCCATGGAAGCTGCGGCCCTAGCTTGCGGTGTCTTAAATGCCGCCGGAAAATTCGTTAGCCGCCGACTTCACGCAAAGGCCAAGAAACATAACGATATACGGCTGTTGGCTGAGGCCAAACTTAACAGCATCCGTGCGCAGCTATCTAAGGCATTATCTGATGGTGTTATTTTGGACGTAGAGTACAGGCAAGTCGTTTAAGAGCTCCAGAACTACTCTGATCTTAAGCAGGAGATAAGCGCCAAGTATCGTAAGGCATTCAACGCCGTAGAGATCGATGAAAGCACGAAAAAACAGCTTATAGATCGCGGCCGAAAACTAGCTCGGCAAGAGCTGAAAAACGCTCTTTCCGAATGATGTTCTGGGGAGGACCCCGGGGTTAGGGTTGTTGCCGCATTAGCTCGGGCAGCAGCCGGTTTTCATAATACTGCCGGATGGGCTCGTGGTGCTCCACCGAAGCGCACACGTCGTTGATGAAGAGCTTCAGCACGAGCAGCCGGCCCGCGTTGACGCGTCCTTCCTTAAACATGCTTTGGGTGACTTCTTTGTAGTCTCCAAGTCTTGCACCGTGCCGACTAACTTCGCCCAAATAGGCCGGCTGGTCGTTTTCAGCGCCTGCGCGGGAGATCCCATGATTATTCATTGTATGCGCTGTATACCTAATAAGAAATTTCGATAGCCACCAGACCCTCCGCTGGGGGGCTGGGGGCCTCTATTTGTTCTGGGGAGGGCCCAAGGGGGGCGTGCGCTAGAACTTCTGGACCTCGCCGGGAATGGGGGCTGGGAGCCTCTATTTGCCAAGGGGAGGGTGCGCCAGAACCCTCCTTCTTTATACTACTATGTTTATATCTTTTCACGAGAAGGGGCATGGAGCCTCCATTTGCCAAATGGAGGGTGTGCCAGAACTCCTATTCCCTATACTACTACACCAATCAAATAAAAAACATAAATACATATATATCTTCAACAAGATGAGTGTAGAAACACTCCGCCAGTCGTTTACACATTGTGCAGTGATATCCTGAAACACTTTATAGCACAATCTCGCCGTTAGGTCTGACACTCTTACCTGTTAGGGCTGAAAATGATCTTGAAATCAGACTGTTAGAAGAAAGTATGGGTTTTTCAAATTCGTGGTTCAGTATATCTTTATTAACTCACATCCCTCTACCTTATACTTTTAAGTGCATATATGTCCAGCGTTAACTGACAGCTAAGGGGCGGTTCAGCGTGTTTAAGTTTTTGCATATCCTTAGAAAGTGTTGTAAAGTGGTTTATGTTTATAATGTGAAAAAAAATCATTTAATGAATTTGAGAAAGGTTTATATGCATATGTAACCACATATTTCGAAAGGCAAATTGTTTTTTTTTACAGTTTAAGTATTTTCTGCGTGGAAGCAAGAATCCCATAATGAGCTACTTCAGTGTCAAGATCTGTATGTCTTAAAAGCGAGGTAAAACGATAAGGACTGAGATTGTACAAAAATGGCATTGTATTGGAACCGCTGTTGTTTTTGGAGCATAATACAGAGTTTTCCGCGCTTTTCAATTGGCATGGTGTGACCTCATGCAAGAACACTTGACGTCAAACGCGCAGGACATCACACCATAAAAATCGTCTCATCTTGGTGATCAATCGTCACATGAAGATTATCATGTCACACTAGGAAAATTTTACGAAAGAATGCCGAAGATTTTGTTTTTGAGGACTCTTCACCAATTGGGGTTAAACAGTGTTATTCATCGTAAAAAATTTTTGAACCGTGCTGTTAGCTGTGTTCCTTACGCTACCTATCATATCGGTTTCCTATAGTCACAACTAATGTAAATCTTCAACCTTTTTCAACCACAAAAGTACTTTTCGAGATAAATTTATGTATACAATTATTACGAAAATGACGCTAAAATGATTTGTTTGTGTCATTAAAATGTAAGCTTCATAAAACTGTGCACATTATTTACCTAATCCGGTTATAAGAACACATCACTCTGCCAAAAATATCAAATGTGAATTTATGGATGCAGATAGAGGAAGGTCCTTCTGAAAATTGAATTGTTATCTTGAGATAGATAAATACACAGATATTATAACTGATAAAATCAACTGTGTACTGTGTGACAGAAATACGTTATTTAAATCTATAGACTGATGGATTAAGTTGATGTATACATAACATGCACTTTCTGAAAATGTGGTTAAGAAATTGGGAGGAGAATCAACAAAGTACGCATCAAGGAAAATGAAAGATCGAAACAAGAGTGAAGAGGAGTTCAAGAATGAAATCAATAGTTTGAAAAGATATGTTCATTAGAAATTTAGAAAATCAGGAAAAACTGTTTTTAGAAAATCTCAGAAACGAGAAGATACACACCATTACTTTGAGAGCTAAAGCCAGTAGGGGGGATAAAAGAGACAAAACAACAACAGTGCTTTCTTGCTTTTATGAAGATAACGTACCGTTTTGCATGAACTTGAGGTGAGAATCCCCGAAATATACATCAAGGAAAATAAAAGATTGAGATAAAAGCGGAACGGACTGGAGAGATATGTTCTTTAAAATAATTAGATAATATTGTTATCGCAAACGTTAATACTTGAGAAAGATTCTTGAGAAAATATTTGCGACAGTAAAAAAATATTGAAGGCTTAGGGAAAATAGTATGAAGCCCTATATAGCAAACGAGAAGTTAAAATATCAAAGATGAAATAAAACAATGGTAAACTGTAACTGCGTCTTGGACGTTTGCGGAAAGTGTTAAAGAATTACTTAACTTCGTCACATTCATAACGAAATGGGTCCAGTCTTCGTATAATAATATTCAAATGTGTGGATACACACTTGTCCAGCTTTCGTTTATTGGGGGTCTGGAAACGAAGCGGACAGAGTTCTATGGTGGCATTTCTGACGTGGTGAAAATTGTCACCGATTTATCGAAGTAGTTCCACTTGAGTGTACTGAAGCGGTATGTTTTAGCGTCTCCGCAGGGTTTTCTTCTGTTTGGGTATGTAAACCGGAATAGAGCATCGTCATAGTGAAAGGCAATACTTAGTTCATAAAATACCGGTCAAATTATGTTGTTTCACAGTAAAAATTTAGTCTCTTTTATCTGCATGATACAAAATGATCGCCTTCCATTGATTCGGCCAGGTCAATTATTTAAAAAATGTTTGTTGCGGGTAACCACCAGCGTTCGTGGCGAATAAAAAAGCTGATAGGCTGGCAAAATTCAATAGTCATCCATGACCAGGAAAAATTTTGGTAGAGGCACATGTCCTTATAAACGAGTGTATATGTTTCACTAAACTATTAAGCTTCTTTCTCGTTTGGCGGCCTTGTATGTTTTTATCCAGGACGATTCTGTTCTTGTTTAACGACGCTCAATGCTACAGCATGTGTACCAGTGTTCACCAGCAGGCGTCCCGTGCCCTGCCGGAAGTCGTACATTAGGCTGGCCTCGTACCTCTTCAAGCAAATATATATGAGAAATGGCCATTAAGCTTTCAACAAGGTACGGGGCCGTCTAGTCATAGGCTTGCTGCTGCTGAAGTTGTGCTGAAGTTGTGGCCCTACATCGGTCGTCAAACCAGCGCGGTTTGCAAAGTCTAAATTAAATTACATGTGGCGTTTTATTTATTTTTTAAAGGGTGAGGGAGAAGCTATTTCCAACATTAGCATAGGCGTCAGTAAGATAATGTGACAAGGAAGACCGCACACGATCATTTCAAAAACAAGGGGTGGAAGGAAGACCGTGGCTGCAGTGCATGTATGACGTGGAGAAAATGTTATGCGGTGTCGGTGTTCGGCATGCTTTAAGTGTTATGCGGTGTCGGTGTTCTGCGCGCTTTGAGTGCAATGCGTTGTCGGTGTTCGGCACGCTCAGAGTGTTCTGCGGTATCGGTGTTCGGCATGCTTTCAGTGTTAGGCGGTGTCGGTTTTCAGCACGCTTTGAGTGTTATGCGGTGGAGGTGTTCGGCATGCATTGAGTTTCTCCTAGAATCCTGGATATAAACTCCCACATCAACCTTATTATTGTCGAAATCGTCAGTCCTGTCCAGTATCAACACTCTTGTTACTTCCCCTGATCTGACAACATAGGGTCGAGTACCGACTACCTCCATTGCGCAACTTATCCCTGTTTCACCCCAGTCTGTGCTCTATATGTACCATAGTCTTGAGCTACGTAGGTCACTGACATCACTCTTTGGCGGCTGCTAGCTCACTCAACGCAGCAGTGTCTAGTGTTAGATAAAGGACACACCCATCGAACCATTACACTGTTTTTCTTTGGCACATTCGAATTCACGCTTGACTTCAACTGACTTACAAGTGTATCTGAAGGTATATTTTAATACAGTTCTATCCCTGAGTAATTAGAATTGTTCGTTGCGAAAGGAAAATGGAACTTTGTATGCATAAGGGCCTATAAGGCCTACATGTAATTTGGTATATAAACCGAAGTGAAATTTTGGCCTACTGAAATTTGACGAGGGCTTATCATCATACACTGCACAATAACCAGACCCATTTAAACCCATGCGTTCTAGTTTCATAATGGAGCAGGGTGCCAGCGAGGAATGCCAGAATGTTCTCGTAGTTTATCTCGGATGTTCATCTCTCGACAATGCATGTGTTACCATTTAGAACTTACAATGTTCGTAAGATTTATAATGCGGGTCGTTTTATAAATTCTTCAAACTTCAAATAATTATATCACTATAAACGTCTACAAAGCAGACATTTTCTGACAGGTAAATATTTGGTATAATCTAAACTAATAACAAAAGAAAATGGTACATTAGGCGGAAAATCGGCTCCAGAGAGGTTAAAAAAAGTGCAAATTTCCAAATCACACCACAATTCTGTGTATTTCCAAATACGAGTAAGAAATCTGGTCGAACTGCCCATATCATGAATTCCACGTAAAATGAGCCACTGAAGCCAAATTTCAAAATAACATTTTTGGAACTCTTGTAGTAAATCCAAACAAGAGCACTACCTAAAGCCCTGAAATTGACTGTAGCTTTTGAATATGCATGAGGTATTTGTCTTTCGCGTGCTGAAAACTTCAACCGGAAATTGTAGGCCTTTGTCACGAGGCCGGCGTACGCATGGTGAGATTTTACAGTCGCTAATCTGGACCCATCTTCAGCAAGGTAAGAGTTTTCAGCCCTAATTTATGGCTCATTTTGTAGATAAATTCACACTTTATAAAACACAGCCAGTTATTTTGTCAAACATTCGTTCAAAAGCAACTTAGCTAGCCAAAAGTTTACGTGAATATCCTTGTTTATTCGTACGATTTTGGTGATTCCGTCACGAAAAGTGCTACTTTTTAAAATATTGCAGTTCATGCAGTAGTCTTACTAAAGGGAGGATTAAAATACAAAGGCAAGTCGGTGTTAAGGGTCTTTTACATAAAAAATCGAGAGTTTAACGACAAATACAAATCCCACATAACCGTGACGGAATCACGAAAACCGTGTGACGGAATCACTACCAATATGTGATTCCGTCACTTTCGCTTTACAATGCGAAGGACTTAATTAGAATATAAATACGGTATTGTTGTGCAATTTTAAAAAGCTCCGTTTAGCATATATGATGACAAAAGTACACATTGAACAAATCTGAGGTTAAAAAATAGGCCTGTTTGATTAATACAAAACAAACTATAACAACAATTATGTATCTGTTCAAAGCTCAATCTTGTTATATTGCAGCATGCCTAAATCAGCCGCAGAACGACAGAGGGATAGAAGGAACCGATTGAAAAGTGATGCTGAAGCATTGGAATTGTACCAAGAGAATGACAGGCTACGGAAGCAGGCGCGGAGGGCACGGATGACAACTGCTGAGTTGGAAACTCTGCGAAATAAAACAATGCTGAATACCCGAGCATGGAGGGAAAGGAATATGGACACCACTGTGACTAGTACAGAGACACCGTCAGGTTCAGGCACACCTTACAGCTGTCCCCAAACGTTTGGCAAGGCAAAACGTAAAGTCGAAAGGTCACTCCCCATCAGTCCACATAAACGACTGGCAGTGATTAAAGGCCTGGCTTCACGGTATTTATCAGTGAAGTTTACAACACCTCGAAGCACGGGAATAGATGTCAGAACTAAAGCTACTGTATCAGAATATTATCAAAGCGATTCCATTTCGAGAATGACCCCAGGTAAAGCTGACGTCATCATTGTCAGAGACGACAACGGATTCAAAGTGAAGCAGCAAAAGCGACATATGAGTATGACGATCTCAGAAGCATTCCAACTATTCAAAGCCGACCATCCTGAATGTGAAGTGGGGAAATCGTCATTTGCTTCTCTTCGACCACAATTTGTGTTACTTAGCTAATCGCGATATTGTCCAAACTAATTTTATTCCCATAGTTATGATAAAATCGTACTCGTGATTCCGTCACGATAATTTTGTGATTCCGTCACAGCGGTATACTCAGTTTTTTTTTTCTTGTTTGGTCTGTTTTCTATACAAAAAAGCTTCTAATACCTCGGCAGTTCATTGGCGCCTGCAAATAATACTTTGTTTGCATGATTCCTGGTCACAGCTCGCACATTTTGGGTGAAATGTACTAGTGGTACAGAATGCACTTCCAAGTCATGTGATTCCGTCACGGAGATTTCAGAACTCCGGCCTATAAAAAAAATCCGGTATATGACACTGGTTTCTCAATAAAATGTTGGGAATTTCACTGTCGTTGTTAAAAACAGTAAGTTTCTGTTCTGATCAGTGTGCGGTAACGTTGTAGCGCATATCAAAGAACCGCGACACCTTTGCAAATGTGATTCCGTCACGCTGGACTTCATGATATAAAGTTAAATTGCCGTAGAAGAGATGGTTGTTTAGTAATAAAATAAAATACGTACAGTCGATCAAAAACGTCAATTTTTGGTGTTTTTTTTAATTTACTGTATGAACATCAACGTTAACCTGAAAAATACATTTACTGAAACCTTTTTATGTGTATTTCAGACTGCTGTCAAAGTTTCGTTTGGGTTAACGTCTTTTTCTTTATATGTAAACATAAACGTTATAACGTGATGGGGATTGTCATAGTTTGACAAGTTCAAAATCCGTATTGCTGAAAAAATGTGTAAAGCATCCCTCATGGTACAGAGAACTAACGAAGTTGGTGTGGAGCACACATTGAGAAAGTGTTCGAATCTCAGACGTTCTTTTTTTTTCTTTGTAAACATTCTTTTGTGTGAGTAAAGATACAGGCCAACTTGAATTAAATAAGTGTTGTTATGGATCAGATTCAATAACCGTTAAGGTATCTTCACACGTGCGATTTAAATAAATGGCCATACAGAACTGAAAACAGGCCATACGAACGTGTCAACAGCTGTCAATCACAATTATGATCAGTTTCGATTCTTGAGATGCAGCTTTCCTGCGGTGCCTATTCCTCACCTTATCATACCTGGCACCGTACCATTGTCCTATATGTGCGATTATCGTACATGTATATACGACATCTTCGTGAAACTGTGCCCAGGTCCTTTCGACTGGCATTGAGTTGTTTTTTTTTTTTGCTTTCAGCTTTTGTTTTCCCTTTAACAAAAATCACCAAAATTATTTGTCTTAACTCTAAGATTAAAAACAGAAATTGAAGAATTTAACATACGAGGAAAACTCAGAATGCATCAGTTGACAGTTTTGGCTCATCTTTCACATCTTTTCCTAGCTACACCAAGTGCATCAGGTTGACTGCTGTCACGTGACATGGCTTGCATGCCTGAATCAGAATGGCTTCCCATTAACGTCTCCGGATAACAACAATAAAGGTGCTTACACTGTATATGCCAAATTGGATTTTACCTGGGATATATACAATGCTGTTGTTATGTGAACAACTGCCGTCAGCTCCTACATTTAGCTCGCGGCTGTTTACATATGCTGAGTTCAGGGCCTGCTGTCTGCCTCTGGCTTAGAATGTTCCAGAATACGCTCAGTTCGGGGCCTGTTTGTTTACAAGTGTTCAAGAATTTTCTTATTCAAGAAAATTCCACCAGTCTATATAAGACCTATGAAAGCAGGTCAAACGAGGAGAAAGGAGAGTTATTGAGAGTTTTGGATGCTTTCACTTTGTGTTACTTTAGTAGGCCTTTTGTGCTGAATTTTGGTGTCTTTATAGCCTCTGGCTTTGTTATATCATATCTCCACCGAGCACTTGTTTCAGTCTGAACTTGAATATTTAATTTGTGCTCTTGTGTACACAGTGCTTATTAGTACACTGACCCTGTCTGTGGAATTTTGTGTATATTTCGTCATACACTCAGTTTTACTGTGGATTTTCCCTCTTGTGAATATTGCCTCTGTGCATTTGTGCCTTTGTGGTTTTCAGCATTGTGGAATATATGTGTCCGTTTGGACTTGACACCGTTGTACATGTAAGTACTTTAGTATTTGTATAGATATTGCTATCCTTTCTTGTTAAACCTAATAAATTGTTGAAAAATAAAATCTGCTAGTTTTGGTTACTTTTTGTGCGGCTTAACTGTCGTGTATTTCGAACAAGCCATCTCTTTATAATACAGACAGTTTGGGTCATAAGGCTGTATATACAGTACCACATTTACATGTATATGGAACCACAGTGGTATGCAATTGTACTAAATAAGGATACCTGAATTTCTGTGTGCTATCTCCCCATGGCTCAACTGTGGGTTAACTCAGCTATTTCACCTATATAACCTTATTTGAAGATCTGATGTGTCCTTCAATATACATTTCAACTTCAACTGAACTAGTCTGCTGATTTCGTTCATCAACGTCCATTGGATAATCATAGGAATTTGATTGATTGATCGATTCAATTAGCATAAGCGCTGGTTTGGGTGGGAAATTCTAAGGTGCTTTGCATCAACTTTTACAACTCTAAGATTTAAAGCAGAAATTGAAGAATTTAACACACGAGGGGAACTCAGAATGCATAAATTGACAGTTCTGGCTCATCTCTCACATATTTTCCTAGCTAAACCAAGTACATCTGATTTTAACACCGTTTGACTTAAAATAGAGGAAATGACAAGATTCAAGATGTTATGCTATTGAAGAGTTAAAAATCTCATGTATGAAAGGAAAATTCATATAAAGTAGACAAAAAGGAATAGGCCTACACTCCTGCACTAAACAAATACCGTGTACCCACAAGGATACATTGTTGGGCAGAGATTTTCAAAAATTAACATACATACCGAGTTAATCCAAGCTCATATTTGGAATAATGTGTTTAAGGCTTGGCACATGCCAGTATAACAGGAGCTTCTTAACAATAAATTAGTTGACAAGTAGTTCGTCAGTTTGTCACAGACTATGCGATTTTGTTTGGTAAAGAATTATATAAAAAATGAATAATACATATAAGAGATATGGTAAACAAAGATGTAAAATTAAGAAATAAAATTTCTTTTATGGGTGTCTAGCGGCAGTTTTATAGTCAATAATGTGGGCCAGGATATTGACATTGTTTTTAACCTCGTCCACCTAGCTGACTAAAACTGCCGCTATACGCGCAATAGCAGGAAACATTATTTCAATTCGATCACCCTGCCTAAAACGTTTAAAGCGGGTAATACGTAATTAAGTAGGAAAAGACTACAATCATGTAAACACGTTCATACCCATGCACAACAGAGTTGGAAGTTGTCCAGCGCTCGGCCTACAGCGCCATACACTGAGGGTAAAACTGGACAAAAAGAGTGCCAGTCTATACACTCTCTGATTTCAGCCGAACGAGTAACAAACTGATGGCAAATGCGGCTGTTGAAAATCATCTCTAATGTTTAAACAGTGAAACATTCGTTGGTACCGATCTGCTTGTAATCTTTGATATTGACACATTTCTCATCATGAAACGGATACTGCTGAGAAGCTGTCAAGTATCGTCTGCAGCACACTGCTTAGTACATGTACATGTCTGATCTTTCTGAGACGCCATTGCCTTCACCGGGAATGAGGTACAAAGTTACAAATCAACCGTCGTATTCGGATTACACGGTTTTAACCTTTCTCTGACGTCATGACATCACAACAGCTGGTGCCGAGGATGGAATGAAATTAATGATACCACGAGAGGCTGTTCTGGCGTGTGATATCTATCCAATCATTTTTGGCAGCCAAAACAACCCGATTTATAATAGACCCGTCCGTTCTGTTTAATCTTTTAACGAGCGTTTTAGCACCCGCCCCACAGGCAGTAAAACATGAGATTTATGGTCTATGATCGTCTTACAACTAACAATGCCTTGCAATAAACAATCGATGACGTCATTTGGTTTTAAAGCCATTTCCGAAGCTACAGTCAGACGTTTTGTGCATTCCAAATTGTGCTGAAAGTGCCTCCGGCACGGTCTTTCTGGATGTTTAACAAAATATTATTCTTACCAAAACAATGAAAATATTTATAAAACTATATTGAGATGCAATTTTCTTTCCCTAATCTAATAATGAGAAAAACAATCATTGTATAATGACAAATTGCACTCACCCGGTATTGGATTGGGTTCACATAAATAGAGGATATCTTTGATATTGCTGGCCCTCTTTGACACTTCATCGTATAGAAAGATGTTTTTAATGTTCCACAATAGCGCTTGTATAGCTGTGATGTTATTCCGTGTGAAAAAGCCAGCAATCATCAAATGTAGACACAAGTCTATCGGGTCTGAAATCTGTCGTAATTCGTTCGATATCACGTGTCCACAGCCTGAAATATATAAATTCAGAAGTTTAACATTTTCACTGCTATGTTGCAATTTTTACCATATTTGAAGTATAGTGTTAAAACAAATGGGGGGGGGGGGAGTGACTGCGTATTTTAATAGCACCCATATAACAAGGAATAACCCATTTTGCATTTTTTAAAACGTAACAACTGTCAGAATAATCAAGGAAAACTTCAACACTCAAAAACTAATCTTCTAATTTTAACAGAAAATCTGCTATCTGAGTGAAACTGGAATTTATTCTGTTATTATAACACAATACTGTGTCATATTTAACAGAATAATCTGCTGCAATAGCAGAATACATTCTGACTGACAAAATAACGGGTGTGAATAACACTGTCGTCTCTTTAGACTTAAAAATAGAACACTCATTAAAGAAATAACACATGTTTCAGAATTCTTTATTTCATGTTAGGGCTGAGCAAAATAGCCATCGATAACCTAGGCGCCGCTAGGGCTGAGCAATATAGCCGCCGATAATCTAGGCGCATATCTGGTTTGGAACTTAGAACGGATAAAACGACAGACGACGCCGTGTGTAGACTTGCGAAATCCGTATCCGTTAGTATTAAGAACGACAACATTGCCCGTTCTCATTTCATCAGGCCATATAAATCGCACATCATCGTTTAAATCACATCGCACCAAAAGCGAATTTCCTGAAAGACCTCCCAGCCACAGGTCGCGTGTTCATAAATGAAGACTTGACCAGGGACAGCTACAACTTGTTTAAATCGTTTGGAAGCGGTTTGGCACCGGTTCTGGTCAGCCACCAAAGCTGAATTAATTAATAAAGTAGTATTCCAGAAATGTTCTAAGGAGTTTTAAGAAAACCTATACCGTTTATCAACAAAATAACTAGCAAACAATCGTGCGTACCTAGCCACTCGTTTGGTGACGCCATTTTGGCATATTATAGTTTTCTGGAGTGATGTCACACAACCTAAAAGCTCTCCCGTACCATCGCTAATAACCAATGTGACAATGAGGAAATACAAACAAAACGCCTACTACCCAACCAAAGAGTATTGGCTCTGTTCCGTGTTCAAAGGGTGATGTTTGTCTTTTAGTTTGGCCCTAGGTAAACACGAGCATCGTGTTTTAGCGGTCCTGGTCGTCTCCTCGTCCTGCACAGGTGTAAGCACTTGGCCTAGCTGACTGTACCGACTTCACGGAATTTACAGAACGTACCAGGGCCTTCTCACAGATAACCGACTTTTTCATTCAGATTTTGCGAAAATATTTTCCTTATAAAGCTGACTTTCCGAAGGAAAATTAATACAAAGTCACAATATTTTTCTTGAAGCAATGACTCTCCCGAGGCGGTTTTCTTGCCAGCTCACCTTGACAAGTTACTGCGGTATGCTTCCCAACAAGAAGGCACTGTCAGTTCTCGGTTCCCTTTCTAGGAAAAAGGACATACTGGAAGAATATTTCTTCCACTGCTTGACCTGTTGATGCAGTAGGCCTACTATACCATTTACAAGGAATCCCAGCGACCCTACTTAAATAGCCCAGCTGCAGATGCACGGCCAGGGTATTTCTGGTTCAGGCCGTAGCCTCCTGAGGGGTTGTCCTGGTGATTTTTGACCGCTATTAAATGTTTACAAAAATACAACTGGATTATTTTACAACTAGATTTATGGTTAGTTCTGAAACAAATGGATATAAATCTAAGCACCACTGATGCCGATCTAGACTGTCAAAGTTTTTTATGCTTCAGTTTTGCAGAAGTGGCTCTAAGATGAAAGCAGTGCTGGCCTAGTTATCGCCGACGTCTATAATTTTACGTTCAATAATTTTTCTTTGCGATAAAGACAAAGGAATAAATTTAAAATTCTTCAGTTGCAATGAATTCGGAGAAAACTTATATCACAAGATTTAATTAAGTTTAAGCGATATCCGGCGAGATATCGTCTTCTCATTCCCACAAACTTTCGGCATCCTAATGAGGTTTGCACGGACTCTGATATTTGTTATTTAGAAACTGATGACTAAACGCTAACATGAACGACAGACAATTTATTTGGGGAGATGAACACGGTTTGGGCCGAGACGGTATGCTACTGTCTAACAGTTTGTAATGTCATCGTTGAATATTACAGGACTTGTAAGTTAACTGATTTTACGTCTGTGGTGACCCGTAAATGATACAGACCTGCCACACAACAATTTGTGAAATGGCCTTTCGGCTACACGTAACTAAGTTGTTGTAAATGATCTCAAAATGATGTCTTATGCAGTAGTTCTGTGTTATCATATGTCACTTCGTGGAGTGATTGGGTGATAGCAACGTGTTTGATTGGATAAAATTCTGCCTCAACATCGGCCATTTGTGCAGTAGTGTCATTTTTTCTGCAGGTTATTCGAAAAAATCTCATTAAAATAATAAAGTATGATATCTTTATAGAATGCTTGAGTATTCTGCTTGCGATTTGTAAGGGGTGCACTCAGTAATTAGGTCAATGTCGGTGATTGGCAAGTTCCCGCGTCTCCGGAGATCTCCGTAACTTTTCGGGGCTGATTAAACAAGTACAAAAATATCTGCGTCTGGACACACGGCAGATGTAACAGCCACACTTTCATTGTTCAGGGATAGCAATTTAGATGTTAGTACCAGCATTGATACTTCCAGTTTATGCCGTTTATATCTCATTAGAGATATCTGTGCATATTGTTTAAATTATCCACTACTCTGTAAGACGAAAGTCGGAAAAAAGGCTCATTTGACCACCTGCCGCACTATTTATTAGCCCCATCCCAATTTGTACTTCGTTTGCTCCTCTGTGGCACTTCTGCACTGCACTGTACAAGAATTGTATTGCACATAACAATTAGCACTATGAGCGCTCACATCTAATCTTGATTAATAAAGCTTAAAAAAATGAATACATTTTAGCAACACTCAGGCAACGGAATTTCTTTTAAAATTTAACAAATTTGTTTCGAAAGAATATGCATTGAATTTCCAAGACTGAAATAGCTATCCTGAGACAATCTAGCTTGATAGCTCATTTCGTGGAGCTGTGGAACTACGTGCATACAATCCTGACTCGTTTTAAAAGCTTGCGGTGCTCTCATCAGTGTACTTTTTGTTTTTTGAAGAATTGTTTCAGATATTTGCTAATTTCTCTGTTTTCTTGGATAACTTCCTGTGCGGTAACTTGCACTACCAAGCGCTGACAGTTGGACAAAATGTCAGTACTAACAGAGGTGTTGTATTGCTCTTCCTGATTGGCTAAAGACAATTCGGAAGCGTAGTCGTCCAACTCCACTGCATTTTTTTTTACCTAAATCGGCGTAAGCATTTGTGCTACGGGGTGAGTCATTTACCTCCATTTTATAAGCATTTACATGAACACCTATTATAATAAAAACACAACTGAAGCAAAATGACAAGAGGTTCAAAAATAACATGTGCCATCGCTGCTCTGGTTTTGCCCTGGTACTAAACTCTTTCTTATTGTCATAATGACCTTGTTAAAATGATAACCACCTCTTAAATCTGTGCTTGGGGATTAACATCGTACTTAACAATTTTTCAGTTATATGACAACGAATGTGATGTGCCTCCTTGTTGCAGAACGGATTTCCACCGCTCTTTTATCTAGTGCTGCCTCACTGAGACGCCTTACCGAAAGCAAGTAAGCCACACCGCCCGAGCCATTATACTGCTACGGGTCAACCAGCCCTTTGCACTATCCCCTTCATGCTGAATGCCAAGAGAGGAAGTTAAAACTTCCCACAGCTCTCGAAGCGGACGTTCTACCTACTGTGCTATCGGTTGTTATCAGTTGGTAAACGCTAAAGGTGTAGATTACCTTGGAGCAAAAGCTTGATTTGCCTCACCCCTTCGTCGTTTATATGCTGTGCGATGTAAAGGATACGCTTGTTACACTTCATATTTCTGAGGCATTCTCTATATCGTCGTTTTCCATAGCAGACGCTGTAGAACAATGAATTACCATATAGATGCTTAACTTTACCAATTTGAAAATTGCATGTTTTTTTTTTAAATTTTAATTCAATTGCCACATTCAATTTTTAGATCACAATGATGTGGAAGAATTTATATCTTTAGTCGATAAATGCCTTACGGTATAGAGAAGGCAAAAAGAAAACTACCTAGATTTTGTATCAAGGCTACCAAATATCTCGCATGAAGGGCTTCAATGCAAAACGTCAGTTCCCAACACCCTTAAAATACTAAATTAGCATGTACAAAACCTGAGATCAATACACTGTTGTACTTTTTAACATGTTCTTTATCATTGATTTCCATGTTACTCGACGCCAACGCTCAGAGTGTGACATAAGCTACGCCTGTACTCTGTACAGGTGAGCTAATAAAACAAACGGTATGTCCTAAGGAAGCAATAGTTTGTAATCAAGGCCCGATTTAACTAAAAAACTTAGGGGTGAAAATGAGTTTCTTGTGTAAGAGGTAAAAACAGAATCTTGGAGCTCTTGTTTCACAAAATTTAGACAAAATTGTTGCTGTTATTTCTCTCGTTCAATCTATAGTCTAAACTATTATAAAAATCGTGTCCTGGTGTAGGAATGCATGATTTGGATATCAAAAGTACACATTACATAAATGTACATTTCTGCCCAGTTTCTTCCACCATAATGCTGGCTGTCGTCGTATAAGTGAATTGTTATTGAGTAGGGCAAATAACATAATTAAATTAAATAAATACAAAATAAATACATAAATAAATATTTACCTCTCGAAGGGATTTCAGCCTCAGAATTCGCAGATTCGCCGATATCCATGTGGCTTCTGGTGGAAAGAAGCTGCTCTTCTTCTGACGTCTCAAATTTATGAATGTAATCTCTCACCTCCTTTTTCAATGATTGCAAATCTTTTTGAAGTGTTGATTTCCAATCTATAAGACTTTCAGCAATGCGACCATCAGTATATGTATAAATTTTATCGAGCAACTCCACTAATGAGTCATAATCACTTTGAATGCTTTTCAGCTGGAGCTGCACGTTATTCGCTTGTTCCTTGTTCCTCATCTTACATCTTAGAATGTCGATATCAGCATATATTTTACCTCTGCTTGGGAGGTGACCCGCTCCGGTTGCGATTTCGTCAGAGTGGTCACTCATAATGGAGACCCTGTTTCGGCTGTCCTCTAGAAAACCAGTTCCCTGTCGTAATTTATGACTGGTAAGTTGAACAAGTCTTCATTTTTATCTTCATAGAAATGGTTTCTTTGGGAACTATCTATTTTTCACACGCACTCAGGGTAAGTCTATAACAAAAAACGTTATAACGTTAGCCTGTGTTCAATTTACATTATCAAGAAAACAACGTAAACTCTACAAACTCCCACACCAAATGCATCGACGTTAACGACACGATAATATTTTACTGCTTCATAAAACATCACCACGAAGCAAACTAAACAGGCAGTTTATCCTAAAAAAATAAAAAATACCGGTGTTCTTGGCCGACCGAAGCTCAAGACAAACTTTTATAATAGTGTCACCAAAGTAGGCAGTCGTCTGGCCCTCTCCGCGTTCGACAATTCGCCTGCTACATGCACTGTGTTATCATATGTCACACAGTTTTATTTTTTTTTTGGTGTTGAAGTCACATGTGAGAAAATTTGGCAGTAACAAGCCAAATTCATTTATTTATTTATTTATTTGATTGGTGTTTCACGCCGTACTCAAGAATATTTCACTTATTCGACGGCAGCCAGCATTATGGTCAGAAGAAACCGGGCAGTGTTCGGGCGAAACCAACGACATTCCGCAGGTTGCTGACTGACCGTCCCAGACACGACCGGAAAGGAAGCAAGCTGGACTTGAACTCACAACGACCGCATTGGTGAGAGGCTCCTGGGTCATTACGCTGCACTAGCGCGCTAACGAAATGAGCCACGAAGGCTTCGTAACAAGCCAAAGGTCAGTGATATATATCGGGCTTTGTTTGTCCCATTAAAATGACCATCTTTATACAAAAGACACTTCAGAGAATTCAAAAACAATAAAAGAAAAACTACACGTTGTCATGACATTGAAGTATGCTTTCTTCTTTTCTTTGAACAAACGTCTAAATCGTGTTTATATGATATCGTAGTTTGCAAGAGGTGGCAAAACCGGAATGAAGCATTTTGGGCTTTCAGCGTCTGAATATTGATTGATGTGTTTAATGAAAAGGAGTGAGTGAGTACTTGGGGATTAACGTCGTACTCCAATAATATGACGACGAAGGAATCCTTAGAGTGCTTGTTATGCACCTCCTTGTCGCAGGACGGATTTCCGCCGCTTGTTTATTTAGCGGTGTTTCACTGAGACACGTAAGTAAGCAGCTCCGCCAGAGTCATTATAATGTTACGGGTCAACCAGTCGTTGCACTATCGCTTTCATGATGAATGCCAAGGGAGGAAGTTCTTAGGTGTGACTCGATTCAGGATTGACCCACGCCAGGACTACCGTTCCCGAAGCGGACGCTCTACCATCTGCAATATAGGGGCAAGTACATGAACTTACCCTAATATGACGATTTGTTTTTGCAGCAACCCTGACCGGAGAAAAGAACCCCAGGGGGTCAAGGATGGATTAAATCCAATTAAATTCAGCATCATTGCCAGATTTGAGGTATGAAGGACACAGTATAAATGAATTATCACACTGTTTTATGGCAAATAAACTGTAAATAACGCAGCCTATGCAGTTGTTGGGTAAATGGAAATCACAGTGAAAAATGGTAAATAGTATAAACTTTTGCTTTTGGTAAAGCGGTTGTAAGTATTACGTGACTGCATTTATGACATATACTTGTTGAGAATAAACCCAAAAGTAACACAATGATCTAAAGAAACTTACTTATAAGAATCTTGCCTCAAATTTTCGTACGGGAATGTAATTTACATGTGGGGTTGTAGTTTCTTTTGCAGCTTTTAACAGCAACATGCCGATGGCCATGGGTTTCTCCTGAGCTCTGACCGGTTTCCTCGCACCATAATGCTGTTTGCCATCGTATGAGTGAATATTCTTGAGCATGGGGTAAAACACCAATTACACTTTCAACTTTCTGTAAAATCAGTGTTATTCATTATCAAAAGTACCTTTTGCTTTGTTTTGTTTTGACACTTAACATCACAGCCAATACACATTGCTATGTTGGACTTCAATGTTATATTAAGGAATATTCAGTTTGAATCCTTATTCTAATTCACGATGATCCATAAACTTGGTTTTGATACAAAAAGCACATTGTCTCGAGAGATGTCATAACTATTAAAAAAACAGTGGCATTCTGGATATTGGGAGTTCACTGTGTTTTGGAGGAGACAGAAACCAGTGACCTAAATTGCTACTGACTTTACTCTAAATCCTGTTGTGACACGGCCATATTTTAAATTGCTATACACGTTTTAGCATAACATACATGCTACTTCAGTAAATGAGTTTTCCTTTATCTCTTGTAGCATATGATTCCACAGCAGCATGGTTTTAGAGTTGGATATAAGGAAATTCTGTTATAAAAATACAATACAGTTTATTTGCGGCTATTGTGTGCTCTGTAGTACAGTGTGGAATTTGTTCAAAGAGCATATGTGCACCTATTGGGAAACAAATATCTTTCCACTCCCATTGTCAGACTTGCCACCTGTATCTGAATAATTACGACGTGTCCAGTGGCAATGAGTTCTTGTTGTCCAAGCCAAATTCACTGAGTTTAACATGTAACTCTGAAAACGAAGCGCCCGTATATGTACACGTATATACCAGGATATATACACTCAAAGTGGTGCCTGCCAGTTGTTACCTGTTATCTATTAGTTGTTATCTATGTGCACATGTAACTGTGATAACGAAGCGCCCGTATAAGTAAACGTATATACCAGGATGTATACACTCAATTCGTGCCTGCCAGTTGTTACCTATTATCTATTAGTTGTTATCTATGTGCACATGTAACTGTGATAACGAAGTGCCGGGATATGTAAACGTATACCAGGATGTATACACTCAATTCGTGCCTGCCAGTTGTTACCTATTAGTTGTTATCTATGTGCACATGTAACTGTGATAACGAAGTGCTGGGATATGTAAACGTATACCAGGATGTATACACTCAATTCGTGCCTGCCAGTTGTTACCTATTAGTTGTTATCTATGTGCACATGTAACTGTGATAACGAAGTGGCGGGATATGTAAACGTATACCAGGACGCATGCACTCAGTTCGTGCCTGCCAGTTGTTACCTATTATCTATTAGCTGTTATCTATGTGCACATGTAACTGTGGTAACGAAGTGCCGGGATATGTAAACGTATACCAGGATGTATACACTCAATTCGTGCCTGCCAGTTGTTACCTATTAGTTGTTATCTATGTGCACATGTAACTGTGATAACGAAGTGCTGGGATATGTAAACGTATACCAGGATGTATACACTCAAAGTGGTGCCTGCCAGTTATTACAGAAGTACAGGTTGTGAAACGCTTCCCCTACACAGCAGGAAATAAGTTCTGTTTTAACTATAATTAAATGAACAGTAACCGGTACATGGTTAATTTTGACACTCCAGTCATTAAATCGTTGTGATACAAACACAGACAGGAAGCAACTGTTCAGACGCATAATACCTATGATAGCTAGTTCATGTCCTGATGCATTGGATTTTCAAGGTGATTAAAAAGGAACACTGGAACTTGTGTTAGGTGACAAACACAATATTGTATCTATGTCTACCCATCTATGAAAGACATGTACATTCAGTATTGCGACGAGCCTACTCTCAGACACAATTTTGATCTGTTCTATTTACCATTTTTTGTGGTGTTCTAATTTAATGTAATAAACCTGATGTCTTTCACTATATGAAACTCGCAGCATGGTGTACTTAGATCGCCTAAATCACCTGTACAAATCACCCAGATAATGCACAGCAGATGGGCGTTATCCGCTATTTGAGAACGAGGGGACGCAGGCCTCCCTGTCAGTTTGAGCTCTAAATTCGAACACAACAGTTTTGCGAGGACAGAGGAATAATGATTTTAAGGCATAGAAGTCAAACTAATACAAAAAAATGTCAGAAATTAACCATTTATTTCGTGGAGGAACTTGCAGAATCTCTTTGAGCTTAAATGGAAGGTCCATCTGAAAACGGTGGGGTTGCTAAGAATATGATGAACCTTTGGAGCCGATTTCGGTGGACTAAGGCCAACAATGTCTTCAAATCGGATCATAGTCTGTGTGGGACGCGCTGACACCAGCCCAGAGGTATCAAACGACTGGGAAACAACGGTTGAGTGTAAAACACTGCTGAGAGAGCGGTGTTGTTCTTCAGACATCGTCTAGGTGTATGTAACTCCTCAGGCTGGCCTCGTCCTGGTGGCCAGTTACGGACATTATCCCCTGTATACTAACACCAGCGTGTCTCAGAACAGTGGCTGCTGCGGCGCGGTGACAGTGGTTTGTGTATCGCCGAATGAGTCCTTCATCATGAGAGATGTCTGTCATCGTCGAGCTCAAGCTGTTCACTCCCATAGCTTGTTTGTAATACCAGCAATCAAGGTCATTGGCGGTCATTAAACTTCAAATAACCTAACATCGTCTAATAATGATACAGCTCCGCGCCTAATCGTTTCAGGGCGCCCAACAATGCAAAAACCCTGACTTTAATCGTGGAACCTCGCTAATTGTAAAATATTACCCAATTTGTTTTAAATAGCGATTCTGACACATAATTTATATTAACTTGGAACAAAAAACAAAAACAACAGGAAACTAAAAAGCATTATGTTATTAAAATCTTTTTGACCGAATTCAATCCATAACCCCATCATCTATACCAACAGTAATGTCATTAAAATTATTTTCTCTCCATTTCCAGAAGCTTATAGCAGGTTTACCTAACATGCGGACTATGTTTAAGGACTGAAATATGCAGGTCGTATTTTGACTGTGCTACAACACTGATGCTGTGGTATCACTATGTGCTGTGCCACTTTGTACCCCTGAATGTCCATATAAAGACATTTTACACTAACATTAGACAAAAAAGTAATTAGTGAACACCCATGTTTTATTTGACTTTATTTACTCCAACGATCAATTTTATTAATTTTCAAATTCTAACAAAATTCCTATTGTTAGAAGTAATGCGAAAATGAGAGACCTGCTGTATAGTTGTACATGTACAGCATATAGAATTGATGGGACAAATATGAAGACATTTAAAATGCTCCTTAAAAAAAAACAGTTCTTCTGTAACCTCCACTTTTAATTCCATACCACATGTTCCCACAACAAATGCCATCATTACATAGTTTATATACAAAACCTGGGTGTTACAAAACTTGAGCGAGTTACCTTAAATGAAATGCAATACGTTCCTTTGATTGGACATCATGGTTTAGAAAGTTACAACACGGTTATAAGACGGCCAAATATAATGTCAATTATTTGGCTTTGCAACTCATTTATCTGACAGGGAAATTAAAAAATATGCTAAAATGGATGTCCGCTGTACACTCAGCAAAAAGATAAAGGCACGAGGTATTAAACAACGTGTTGTCTGAACAATTTAGGTAAGTATTCATTATTAATTGTGGCTTCACTTTCCCCCAGCTTTTCATATCATTGGGCAATAATCCAAGACTTATGGTAGCGTGAAAACAGGGTGGTCGGTAGTCCATGGCGGATAGATTCCTTGCAACAACAACAGGGCCAAAATCAGTGAAATAACAGTAAAGTTTGTTTACTTTGATTGACGTTGTAATTACATATAGTAACCCAGGAGCCTTTTACCAATGCGGTTGCTGTGAGTTTAAGTCAAACTCATGATGGCATCCTCTCCGGCCGTACGTGGGAAGATCTAGTCGCAACCTGCGGATTTTCATGGGTTTTCCCGGTATCTTATCGGTTTCCTCCCACCATAATGCAGACCGCCGTTGTATATGTGAAATATTCTTAAGTACGGCTTAAACACTAATCAAATATATCAATAACTACGTATTGTGGTTTGTACTGTTAAATACTTCTATTGTGGTTTTACGTAAGGAGGGTTCTCTTATGTGGAAGAAATTTTCAAGTATTTTGGTTTACATAATTTTCTAGGAATAATGGATCGCCAATGTTTGTATTCGTCACGTTTGAAACATGTATCGGGGTGGGTGTCTCGACATACATTCCCTAGCTGAAATCCCACGATGCACTGCGGATTGAGACAAGATATGACGTCAGTGTGCTACACTATAGCTTAGATTATTATGTAATAGTCCCAGGCTAGGGTCATCCATGTCGTAGAGAAACGAGAGCGGGCTTACAAATAAAACATACACGGATCATATTCACAGGAGATTGTGAACTTTACCATTGCCTTATGTCACAGTGGGACCCTTGTGAACAGTTAAGGGGGGATAACTCTAATTGTACAATAGAGTATAAGTACGACTCTATGAAGAAAACATCGTACATGTATTAAGCCATTCTGGTAGACTGTTATATTCTGGTGATTAGAATGACTTCATCTAGCTGCTGTGTTTTTGTCACTATTCGTAACCACTATGGGAATATGCCAAGTGTTGCAGGGACACGGCAGCGTCTAGCGATCATAATTTTTTTTTTTTTTTTGATTGGTGTTTTACGCCGTACTCAAGAATATTTCACTTATACGACAGCGGCCAGCATTATGGTGGGTGGAAACCGGGCAGAGCCCGGGGGAAACCCACGACCATCCGCAGGTTGCGATCATAATTAACATTGCCTTCAACGCGTGTCCTAGCTAATTAACAACCGTTTTAGGTAAATACCCTGTCCGTGATAAATGCGTCTAAAACTGACTTGGGATACAGGCCTGTTCTATTAAGACCTAAGAAACAAATCGTTTCAGATAAATCGGAATTTATTTAGTTGCTTTAAACTGTACGACGTCTATGCATAACAGCGTAGAAATATTTCATGGATGACATCTGATGAAAGCAAAAATATATTATAAAAATGTAATTTTTGTCAACTGTGATTACTTTTCCCTGTTTTCCGGGAGCAGCCACACTTAAAATAACTGTTGATACTTGTGATTTATTTACTTTTACTTACCGTTTTCTTGCACGCTTCCGGAAATTAACCTCATTTATCAGCTGACCTATTTCTCCTCCTATCCCCTCATGCATCATGTAGAAGATTGTACACTGTGTTTGTAACACCAACGGGAATGCATTTCATTATCTATTTGATCTATATGTCTGATTGGTTTATTTCGTTTATATACAACGTCGGTCTGAATTATGGTGATGAGGAGAGAAAACAAAGCAGAGCCCTGGAGAAAACTACGACCACTTCCAGGTTACTAACAAACCTTTTAACCCGGTTGGGATTTCGACTCTCACTTGAGCCAATCTTTTCACTAGTCTAGAGGTAGTTATTTCAGTATCGACCATTAAATCCAGTGTTGATTACATACTGTTTTGTAAATGTATATTTGAATAGTGTTTTACGCCGTACTCGAGAATATTTTCACTTATACGACGGCGGCCAGCATTATGGTGGGTGGACACCGGGCAGAGCCAGGGGGAAACCCACGACCATCCGCAGGCTGCTGGCAGACCTTCCCACGTACGGCCGGAGATGTAAATGTATAAAAAATGATAACCTTATAATTAGGTATTAGCAATACTACAATTATTTAATGACTGAAATTAAAGATAAGTATTTCATAAATAATGAGACTTCACACAAATTCTCTTAACTGCGAACAGACAATTACCAACATGTCATGGCATGCAGATGTTGTGTTCAGCATCAAATAAACTATGGTAGAGTATTTTATATATAATTCAGAACACGAGCCTGGGGATACGTTTGTTGTTTTCAGTTAGTGGATCGCTTTAACGCTTCTACCTTGTAAGAGTTCAGCAAAAGCAGCGCACTGATAGTCAACGAAATAAACATCCTTTTTCATTGCCCGGCTGTGCTTACGAACCCCGTATAGAAAGACACGCAGACATATTTGGAGCTATGTGTGGGGAGCTTGAGGTGCGATGTTGACCACTGTTCCGATAGATATTGAGCCAAATCTCGATGCGATATGAAAAACTGCGAATTGGTTAGCTTATCAACAGGAGCTCACACACAGAGCTAGAGATTTTAGAATTCAAACCTGTGGATAGTGGATATGTACAAGTTTACATGTAGGCTATGTATGTATATGCATACAGACTAAAATCTGCCGTTCCTAACAGCCCAACCTTTTCATCCAGTGATCAGTCCCCCGCCCATCCTCCCGTTGGTCGCCTGGCGTGCTTCGTTGCCGCTTATCTACGAAGGTACACGATACAACAAAGCGGCAGGGCAGATGTAGCTTGTCTCCATGGGGGGTGGACAGACGAGGTCACGCGATTTGCCGGCGTGGATCAGGCGATCGAAGCTCAACCAACAATCGGGGGATGGCGGGATTGGTGCGATGGTTCCCCGATCATGTCATGGAAAAATATCCCCGACTAAGACACGTGGAGGCGAATTGCATGTAACTGCACATTGCTGCTGGCTATATCTGTGTGCAGAGGCAAACCAAGACATGCTATACAGGCACATTGCTTCCTTCTCTACAACAGGATGTATTATATTACCAGGTAATTATATGTATATATGTAATTATATTATATGTATCATAGAAATGTACATATACACCTTTTCCAGTCCTTTGGTTGTTAGTAACATGTAAGATTATAAATATAGGATTACATTTGTTCTCCGAATTGGAATAAAATTACAGGAAATAAATGCGTTTTTTAACACATAGTCCTACTCCAAGGTGTCTTTTAAGTTTTATTTTATTTAAAATGTTAAGTTGAAAATGTATTTCTTTTCATAATTTTGCATAAGATATAACGTTATCATATAAAGGAATGAAGTGTGCACATTAGCCAACGTTATCATATAAAGGAATGAAGGGTACACATTAGCCAACGTTGTCATAAGAAGGAATCAAGTATACATTAGTCAACGTTGTCAAATGACGAAATAACGTGTACACATTAGCCCACGTTGCCATAAGAAGCAATAAAGTGTCCACATTAGCCAATGTTGCCATATGTATATAAATAGATAGATAGATTTTTCTTCATTTTTATTTGTGTTTTACGCACACACGCTTCACAATATACATGGTGTTTCGCAATGTTGATTTCATTGCATGTTTTTTTCATTACGACAGGTGGGAATGGGAGGTGAGGGGTGGGGTGAGGTCAGAGACACCTCAAGGAAAACAGGTGTAGAAAAACTAGGGAAAATGAAGTAGAAGGAAAATCTGGGAACTCAGAGGGAATAAATATGCAGAGCTGCGAAACTCAGCGGACAGTTACTCCAGAGATGCCAGACGCCCGCTTCACATTCTGCACATACATGGAAAGGTATGACTGCCGATACCAAGAGATAATTGTGTGACATGACAAGCTATTCTGTCAGACAATCCTGAAGCTAGAGACTACGTGATTTCCCTGGTTGTGAACAGGGTGGATGGAGAAATTCGTCCCGCAAAAAAATATTACATTGGAATATCTCTTGTCAAATTCATGTCAGAGATAGTGTATTCGTTGGATTTGTGCCATTTTCAGCTTTTCCAGATAGCCTAGGTGTTGTTAGGCCGTGGACTAAAACTGACGTATTTATCATACAATGCAGTATAGACCCACGGCCGAGTGTAGTTGTTGGGAAATTCCTGCTGTGGAAAAACTGTGACAAACCAAGACTGGCATGTGGATGTGAAAATGTGTGACCTGACGAAGACGCGCAAGTTACTGGAGAGTGTACCGTGCCGTACCGTGGACCAAATCGATGACGACACCTTCGAAATGGTGGGCAGCAAGAGTGAGTGAGTGAGTGCTTGGGGTTTAACGTCGTACTCGACAATTTTTCAGTCATATGACGACGAAGGAATCATTAGGGTGCATGCACGTGTAATGTGCCTCCTTTGTTGCAGGACGGATTTCCACCGCTCTTTTATTTAGTGCTGCATCACTGAGACGACTTACCGAAGGCAAGTAAGCCGCCCCGCCCGAGCCATTATACTGATACGGGTCAACCGGTCCCGAAGCGGACGCTCTACCAACTGTGCTATCCGTGCCGGTGAGCAGCAAGAGGACCATTCGTAACAACCTACCCTTGTAAATAGGATGTATGGTGTACCCGTATGCCAAACTCCGTATGTTGGAGTTTTACTATGATTTCATGACTCGTTTTTTAACAAGCTACCTGGATGCTTGATCGGACTCTCCCCGACGAGTATATACCATGCCCTTCTAATGTGTTGTCGTTGAAGGCTAAAACAAAAAGTCAAAACACGACAGTATGCGAGTGTCATTTTCTTTTTATTCACTTTTTATTTCATAACTTGTCGAACAGGAAAAAACCTGGAAAGAACGCTATTTTACAGCCCACTGGCTGGTGGAGTGAAAAAAACGGGGGCTGGTCCCCAAACTGGCGGTCCACCCAATCGAACACCATTAAGTCGTTATGGTATGTCGTGCACGACGTGTCCAACGTATGTACAATAGCGTCCATGGGACATGGCGGGGTTCTCTACGGCAGTCATTGCAAATGTAAAACCCACCGCGAAAGTGAAGTGTCAGCACCACTTTACCGAATTCAAATGCGACGTATTGGCCCGTATCGTTCCTAATATCAATTTCCACATCCGAGAAATGCTTGCGCCGCACGGGGATGTATTCCACGTGTTGAAAGGTCTTGGAGATGAGCTGCCAGTACTTCCCTTTCGTTTGACCACCCGCAACAGCGGCGCCAACGTGTCTCCCGCCACACCCTGTTCGACGATGTCCATGTACACGTACAGCGTGGGTGTGGTGGCATGTAAATCCTCGACAAGGACATGCAGCAGATCCGCTGGCCCTATAAGCCAGTCGTACGGTAAATTCTTGCGCTGCTTCAGATGTGGGCTGAAACTGAGCTCCAGTTCTTTCCGAAACCGCAGGCTGTATTTCCGCTGCACATCATCGAAGCAGAACGGCATGAACCTTGAGTGAGGTGATGTGTGTTTCGGCCAATACGCCGGTCAAGCCCTAGCGAGGTCTTTGGGTGAAGGGTAATAGCCTCCTGGCAATGTTAACTTATGGCTAATGGTTTTGGCAATCGCGGTGTGATCAGTCGGTGTCGCCCCATAGCAGAGCAGCCTTTCGCCGTAAAGCGACGGGGAGCGTCTCTAAAATATCCCCCTCGCTCAAACGACCGTCAGACTTGCCGGTGGGCGGGTTAGTCCTCGGACTTGACTACTGATCTTGAAACCCACGGTACCGTTGAAGGGTGTGGTGATACCGCTGTATTTTCTCATCGTCCGGGAGATTTGTGTCGTGGAGGATCGATGCCGTCTCTTGCTCGAGCGCGTTGAAGGGTTTAACAGTACTGTGCGCAGGGTACAGGGAAAAGGGTACGGGGTTGGTGGCCTTGTTCGAGCCGCGGCTGGAACAAGGCCATTTTCTTAGCGAGCTGCATTACCTCCCACCAGCTATCCCCTTAACGACGCCACCGATGAGGGATGGTACGGCCGGGACGAGGATGGGTTTGAGCAGCGTAACACCAGACGACGCGTTACGTGGGAGGGTAAATGAGAGCTTGAGAGTGCTCCACCAATCATTTCACAAACACGGACTTTCCACACCCCATCGGTCCGCTGACGATGCAGGTAAACGGATGCTCCCGTCGAGTATCCACGGATGGAGAATCTGAGTGAGTCAGTTCGGCTGGTCGTACGGGTAAGGGTGATGTACAGTGCGGGAGGCCGCTGCGGTCACCGCCGCCGTCGCCGCGGGCGGGGATGACGAGGTAGACAGACTGCTACTGCAACTGCTGCTGCGTCTGCGTCTGCGGCTGCTGGTGCTGTCGCGCCGAGCCGTGTTGGGTGAAGAATAGGTGGGTGTGGAAACGGTGATCGGTACCGAAGTGTTGTTAGAGAGCGACGGTCGATGACGCCGGTGGTGTGGGGTGAACTGGGAAATCCCGAAAATTTCAACCAGGGAGTGATGGCTTGGTCAATGGACGCGTCCTGCTCGGCGGTAAGCGACGTGGTGGGCAGCGGGGTGGAAGTCAGGTCCTCCCCCGGGACGGTGCCGTCACACCGACGGGCGATTTCACTCGGCGACGACTGTGGTAATGGTGACGGCGACGGCGTGAACAAAGGCTTCTCGGACCAAGGGAGGAGCGTCTTGTTCAGTTGCCCTCGTAGTGGTCTTGGAGTAACTGTCCGCTGAGTTTCGCAGCCAATCCACTCACTAAAACTCCGATGTACAAGAGAATTCCGAGCGCGGCTGCCACAGTGCCATTATTCTCACGCAGCCTTGTACCCACTGATCCATCCCATGAGGTAAGACGAAAGGAGGTGACAGTTACCCCGTCATCCTCGAGGTTAAATACGTTTGACGTCCGTGGCCGGCACCCAAGAATTAAAGCTGGGTGGGTAGCCGACCCACTTCACCCAATAGTACAGTTTTCCTCGACGACGTTCCCTTTTTAAAAATTTTCTCCACTTGATAAAACTTGTCTGCCGCGGCCGTCCCCGGTTGCAGTTCGGTCTTGTAAAACGTCCCGAGCAACGGTTTCACGTTCAAGTCCTCCAGTCTGTACACGACAGGCTGACAAGGGTGGGTGCGGACGATGCTGAACATCTCCGTGGTCCAATTCGGAAGGTAGGATTTTTCGAATCTCCCTTTCACTTATACGCACGAGATCACCGGCGCGGTAACGGTGCACTGATCGTTTGGACCTTTGGGTGGACTGTACAAGGCTTGACGCACTTCTTCGAGGTTCTGGGTGGTGACTTCGATGGGGGCCCGCCGTATACTCCAGTGATACGCTCGATTATAACCGTGGACCAGTGCCGGTAATGCTTCCAGGTACCGCAGAGTGTTGCGAGTCGCGAAATATTTGTACATGCGTCCTCTCAAAGTACGGTTAAACCGTTCTACCTCGAACGCTTTGATCTCGTTAAACGTGTGAAAGAAAAACACCACGTTGTGCTTTAAAAATGCCAGGAACAGTCTGTTCAGAAACTCTTTGTTCCCGTCCGTTTGCAGGTACAACGGTCGACGTCCCGTCTTGAAAATGCGTTGAAACGCCTCGATCAGAGGAGCACCGGTTTTGGTGCGCAGTGGAACCACCCAAGCGTACTTGGAGAGTATATCGATACAGGTAAGTAGGTAACGGTTGTCGTCGTTCTCTCTGACAAACCCATGTCGACCAGGTTCGCCTGCCACTGACTCTATATACCCTCAACCACAACTCGGCTACGAGGATAGCGTGTACGTGCCCTGCTGGGTTAGCCAAGCCGACACGCTAGCCCGACTCACTTTAAGTCCATGTTGCCGGGCCGAACGCCGCTGTGAGCCGCTGGACTGTCGCGGTCGTAGCACAATGCATGGAGAGCGGTATCGACTTTCTCTGAACCACTTCCGTCACCCCCTCCCCCCCCACCGGCCGCCGCCGCCGCCGCCGCTGCAAGGTGACTGGAGGCCGGTGCGAGGCGTTGTCCTTGTGTCCGTGTATATTGAGTGAACCTATCCCAGACAGCGGATATATATTATCCAGTGTATATGCATTTGTCAACAAAATCCAGACACCAAGACCGACAACGTGATCCCACATCTGTCAGCTTGGGCGCTAGAGAGCTGAATGGAGTTCACACATGGGTCAGTTTTGGTGCGAATGCAGCTCACTCATTGGTCAGTTTTTGCCCGAAATGGAGCTGAATAGAGTTGCTCAACCCAACTTTACAAGCCGACGTTTTCGCTCCATCGTCGCTCATTGATCCGTCTCAAAGCTTACCAATGGACGAGCTCCATTTCGTTCGCGCCAAAACTGACCAATGGGTGAACTTTATTCTCATAACCATACGAGAGCCGTGTGAATGGGTTGCGATGTCTCACAATCATACCAGAGCCGTATGTATATGGGGCCATGTCTCACAACCATACAAGAGCCGTGTGTATAGAGGGCCATGTCTCACAATCATACGAGAGCCGCGTGTATGGGGGGCCATGTTTCACAATCATACAAGAGCCGTGTTTATGAGAGGCAATGTGTCACAACCATACGAGAGCCGTGTGTATGGGAGGCCATATCCCACAACCATGCGAGAGCCGTGTGTATATTGAAGGCCTTGGTTCACAACCATAAGAAAGCCATATGTATAGGCGGCCATGTTTCAAAACCATAGGAGAGCCTTATGTTTAGATGTCTAGGCTAGAGCCGTATGTATATTAGCGGTCATGTCCTACAACCATACCAGAGCCGTGTCTATGGGAGGTCATGCCTTACAACCATACCAGAGCCGTATGTATAGGGGGCCATGTCCCACAACCATACGAGAGCTGTATGAATAAGGGGCCATGCCACACCACCACACGAGATAGGGGGCCATGCCTCAAAACCATACCAGAGCCGTATGTATAGGGGGCAAAAGGACAGCCGTAGGTATACTAGCGGCCATGTTTCACAACCATACTAGAGCCGTGTGTATAAAGGGCCATATCTCAGAACCATACGAGAGCCGTATGTATAGGGGGCCATGTCTCACAACCATACCGGAGCCGTATGTATCGGGGGCCAAGTCCCACAACCATACCAGAGCCGTATGTACAGGAGGCCATATCTCACAATCATACGAGAGCCGTATGTATAGGGGGCCATGTCTCACAACCACATCAGAGCCGTATGTATAGCAGGCCTTGTGTCACAACCATACGAGAGCCGTATGTATATGTGGCCATGTCTCACAACCATACGATATCTATGTGTATAGGCAGTCATGTGTTACAACCATACGAGAGCCGTGTGTGTAGGGGGCTATGTCTCACAACCATACGAGAGCCGTGTGTGTAAGGGGCCATGTCTCACAACCATACGAGAGCCGTATGTATAGGGGGATTAGGTCTCACAACCATACAACAGCCGTGTGTGTAGGCGGCCATATCTCACAACCACACCAGAGCCGTATGTATAGGGGGCCATGTCTCACAAACATTCGAGAACCGTGTGTACAGGGGGCCATGTCTCACAACCATACGCGAGCAGTAGATGTAATCGGTCGAGTCTCACAACCATACGAGAGCTGTATTTGTAGGCGGTCATGTCTCATAACCATATGAGAGCCGTGTGTATAGGGGGTCATGTCTGACAAACATACGAGAGCCGTAGGTATAGGGGGTCATGTCTGACAACCACACGAGAGCCGTATGTATAGGCGGCCATATCCCACAACCATACGAGAGTCGTATCTATGCCTCAGATCCACACTGGAGTCGTTTGTATGGGCTGCCATGCCTCACAACCATCCGAGAGCCGCATTTGTAGGCGGTCATGTCTTACAACCGTACGAGAGCTGTATGTGTAGGCGGGTCATGTCATACGGGAACCGTATGTAGGTGTACTCGAAACTACTTTTTTCATTTCCAATTACATAAACTTAGAGAAGGATCAAGGTGCAGTTTACCAAGGTGCAACAAATTGTCAGATACCTCGGCTTAAACGGCTGTGCCTCTAAAATAAAAAAAAATTATCAAGGTTCGCTGTCATCATCTTACTGTTCGTCCTTGAAGCTTGCTCTGTTCATAATTATTCTATGTCTTCCGTTGCTTTAAACCACGAGAGGGCGCTGGTCAAATCACATATTTGATTAGGGTTTCAAGCATTGCTTAGTTATTTATTTGACTGGCGTTTTACTACGTTTTATTTGTATTTTACTTAACGTGAAATTTCATTTCAAAACGGAAGAGCCCAGGGAAAACTCACGACTATCTTGATGTCTGTAGGTGTGGTATGTTTGTTGGAAGTCCTTCTCACGTACATCGGGAAAGGTAGCCAAGATCAGATAGACTTGAACTCACAGCGAGGGTATTAGTGTTGCCAAAATGATTCTTTTTTCTTCTCTGAAAACTGTGTTTTTTTTTGCTGTATCGTAGATGTTACCTTTCTACACAATTCATCACCAAACCGCTTGGTCCACATGCTGATATATAAAATTTTTCCCATCTGTGACCAGCTTAGCTGCAATGGTAGGGAAGTATGGAAATTTTAAAACTTCTTCTATATGCAAGACCGTTGATCCGGTTGGTAAGCATGCGCAACGCCTCTGGCGGAATCGAGTTTGGAAATTGTATACACATCTGTTGAGAACTGTGGATTGGTCGTTTAAGTCGTTTAAGTCACGTGGTTATCTGTTTTTGAATTTTGAACAAACAATATAGCAGTTTTTTTATAGTTTGACCTTTTCTCTTTTCTGCAGCGTATAATTTTTCTGTAAATTGCAATTAAACCCCGAAGATGTGTGGACTTTTTTTGGTTTCTTTTCAAGGTTACGTGACCGGAGGTCATGAGCTATATCAACTACATGAACTGCTTTTCAATGTTGCCTCATGGGAACGTATGGTTACGGGTGATAGTTTTGTCATAAAATGCGTTTAAAAGCTTACTTTCTACAGAATCACGTTACAGCAGTTTTACCCATGACAAAGCCAGCATGCTAGAAGGGCACAAATTACTCCTATGAGGCTGAATGTTGGTGACGGCAAAGATCTGTATTTGGTCTTACTTTTAGCTGAAAATAGTATACAGCTCTAAAAAAAAGATTTGAGTTATAGCCCATGTGTAATCTACTTTCCGCCATATTGCCATCGACAAGCAGCTTTTTGGTGTCTTTTTTGAGAACGGCTAAGGCGCTTGATTGAATATATCATGAGACCCGAATTTTCTTTTTGGGGGAGCATTTATTTCTGCACATTTAGAGATTTTCACAGATCAAAGATCTGCCTGTTACACAATATTTTAGGTATACGCAGAGAAAAGACGTAGAGAAAACAATTGTGGAAGCCATGCGGATATCTATATACACGGAAAATCATTTTGGTCAAAACTGACTAGCATTATTTATTTAGTATGCACTTCTATTTTTGGGGACCTGTTTCTGCTTGGCAGACTTGACTTTCTCTGTGTTATCTGCATTCAAGTTTCAAGTAATGTTATCTTTAAGATTTGTCTTAGCAGAGGCAGACTTGACTGGCTGTGGTGTTCTGGCTGGAGTAGGGCCCTGGTATGACTTGAACAAATATGTGGGGGACATAACTGGGCTAAATTCAGACCAGTTGTTGTTGTTGTTGTTATAATCCCGACAAACATCACTGGAATTTGTATCCGCCAGTACATGCGGAATTTTAACAGAGCTACAAATGTTTTTTGGTTGTACAGAATCGCCAAAGCCTTTCTTCAGAATTTCTCGCAGATGCAGTAGAAATGAAAACCACGAGACTGGACAGGCCAAACTTCCCTTCTCACTCGTCGGCTTGAGGGCATCAAAGGCTTCTAGCACGTCCTCGTACCTGGCGGCCTCCATGTACAAACTTGTCTCGAACATTTCGGCCTCCATCTTTATCGCGTAGATGTCCGCCATCACCCTGTCTCTGTCAGCCTCCATTTTTCTCTTTACCACTCTCAGGTTTATCAGTCTGTCATGTTCTCTCTCAGTGTTTTCTCCCACCATTTCCGTTTCCCTGTATGAAAGAAAACTATTTCTCAAAGCACCATCATTAAGATACAATTAAGTATTCATCCGTCTTTAAACCGTACTCAAGAACTTTGTATTCAAATATTTTATTCTTTTTAATATGTGTCCTCAACCAGCTGGAGGTATTTACCTTGAGAATCATGTGAATATTTAACGGATTTGGCTGGCTATAACGTTTGACACTCCGGTGATCTTCTTACTCACTGGCTGAGGAGTAGTTCTTGGGGCCTTCCTGATTTTTGTATGCTTATCCATATCTGTGAATATCAAATGTGGCAAAATCTCAATTGTGCATTATGCCAGATTTTAGTTTGATTATTTTATTTTGATCAGCTACTATAGACATTATGGTTAGTTACATTTTAGATAAGTCCATATCTTCGCTTACCTAAAGATCTGCAGGTGCCAACGCTCGATTTGAAGACTGTAGGGGATGGTTTTCTGGGAGGAATGGGCGACTCCTGAGAGGCACCATTTTGATTAGCTGCTTTGACCGCAAGTGTTACGTGGTCAGACACAGATCGCCGACTGAGCATGTCTAGAAATAGAAAGGAAAAGAAAACAGTTATACACAATTTTCCTCACATATAACATTTGCTTACATATTAAATGAATCTTGAATAAAATAAATCTTTTAATTCCCCACTCCTCTGCTTTAGTTTTGTTCAGAACTTACCTTGACACTGTGAAAGGCGTTTTCTGTTATGGCATTTGTTTTCTGATTTGTTTCTGATTTGTTTTCCTTATGGCATGTCTCTTATGGCAGAATCCTCTTCTGTAGCGGCTTTCCGTTCTTGAGGAATGGCGTCCCATTTTTATCTTTCCGTGTAAAGTAAATTTCCTAAAGCAATAAATAGTACATGGTCTTATATAAAGCAGAATTATGAATATGTATACAATGTAGTGTTGTCTCATTTATGAATACTGCTTAACGGACTTGAGCTATTTTAGTCTGAACGTAGTTCTGATAGTATTGCAATGCACACAGACGTCGCGTGAAAGTTTCGTCATAACAAAAATGTCATCACTAGGAATATGCCACCAAAATAACAGTTCCATAGTAACAAAAGTCTGATGTTACCCTAACTGTCCCGAACATGCTACACAGCTAAGCAAGCTAATCGTAACCTCCTTAAGACAAACTCCTCACTTTGTTGTAAAAGATATCGAATTGCAAAAATATACATCGTAAGGATATGTGAAAACGTTTGATTCATTTGTCGTACCAATAGTTAAATCTGTCTTAAAATAGGCCATGTTTTAACCTCGGTTCTGACACAATAATACGAAGAACTCAAATCTGAATTAATAAAAACAGAATAAACTATGGGAAACTATATAGTATGATAGGTTGACAAAGAATTCACACGATTTCAACAGATACTTACTTAATTTACGCATTTGTAAGCTTTGTGCATTGCTGGCTTTTATCAAGATATAAATCGGGGAAGTGTCCTGGCGTCACATCCGTGTGACGGACACCAAGACCGGGGGTGTACTGCACGTGACATTGTTACTTGTATTCTAACGGCTTCTGTGAAGACTTGCATTACCTCCCCTTATTGCACTACATGTCAACCGGGTATCAACAGGGCAATAGCCAACTATCTATTAATACCACACCTACAGACGTCACACTTGGTATATTGAGGAAGTCCATACGTGAACGATAGTACGATAATACGATAGTATTATGTAGAGATATAGCCCAGGTATCTATTTGGACAGCTATTGAGAGAGGCTCTCACTAGTGTGATTATTTATTTATTTGATTGGTGTTTTATGCTGTACTCAAAAATACTTCACTTAACCTTATGCGACAGCGGCTAACAATATGGTGGAAGGAAATCGGGTAAGCCCGGGGCCCTAGTGGGATAAATAGGGGTTATATTGGCATCAGGTGACAGCTAGCCCGAAATATAAATACCGGTATCATCAATTTAGATTACCAAGTGTGAAGCCCGTAGGTGACGGTATGATCAGAGAGAAACTCATATCGCCATCCAAAGAGCCGCACCCTGTGGAGTGTGCTAATCAAATACTGTGGCTGGGTATCAGGGGATAACCCGCATTCAGTGTTATTGAATTCAGAAAGTATGAAAGCTGTTGGAGTAGTCTTTACCGACAAGACGTAGACGCATATATTAGGTCTGCTATTTTCAGTGGCGCCCACTGAGGGTGATAATTAGGAATTATGAGTGCCACGTGATGTATATCCCGGATCCAAGAATGTTTCACTTACACGAAGACGTAATTTATACATGTATGGAACATGTGCCGGTAGCCCCCTTTATGTAGTCTTGCCGTGCACATTTATTTTCAATCTCATCGGATCAGCAGTTCTGGGGAGAAGTTTTTCTTAAAGATTTCCATTCTTCTTCAATGTGGCGACTAAGTGGGTCACAGGTGCATAAAGTTTTATACACCGGCTTGTAGTCCAAGCGATTGGGTGATTTGGTTCTGTCGCCGTTTTCGACAGAACGACATGCAAAAAAAAAAAATCAGAGAAAAAATACTAGCGAAAACAGTTAACATAATTCATTAACTGGAATAAGCCTAACATATAGTTTGGACCCTTATTTATGGTAGCGAAAGAAAGGAGTTATTTGGTAAGCAATAAGAAATTTTGAAGCCAATTTGAGAATCAAAGGTTCACGATGCATAGGCCCCCAGGCCCTGCCATGTGCCTGCAAAATAGATCAAGGTGGAGGGCAGTCTTGAATCAGTATGACAATTATAATTTGCATGTCTCGTAATCGAGACATATCTATTTTTCTGTCTTTTCGTTCATGTAGGCCAACAACTGGCTCTATTTGTAAGCCTGTTTCTAAATTTACAGGAATGTACACGTTTCCGCATGAGTGTAGCCTATCTATAGGTGTGCATGTGTACCGTACGGGTCCTACTAGTAGGCCTATACCAGGTAACTTAATTAACGTTAGTTGGATGGTGTAAATATAGGCTATTGACTTGCTTTTTCGTTAAATATCGGTGTTCCATTTAAAATAAACAGAAAGAAGTTTTTAAAAGCCTTGCACAAGTTTCGGCGCAGTCTGTGCCACAGGCAACACTGCTGTAGGCCTATGCTTGCAACCCTACAAAGTGAAATCTGATCCGTTCTTGACCGTAGAGAGCCTCACAAATCAGAGCACAATCGCCTCCAACGATTTCCTATTTCGTCTGCACCGGAAGTGATATCACATTCAAGAACTTCGATGGCAGTGGGCGAGCTTTTCCCCATCTCTCTGAGCTTTTGAAGGTTTGGTCACACGTCACAAGTGAACAACGTTGTCCTACATGACAGGCAGGTAAGTAATATCAGTTCAGATAATCGGCGGTTTGTTTGCTAACAGATAAAGCTTGAAAAACAAACTAGAAATGCGATCTCAAGTTGTTGTTGTTGCATATTGTAGTAGAAGAAGTTGTACACTATAAAAAGTTTTTGCAATATTTCGCATTTTTTGACAAAGTTTTTTCATCATTTATTATTCTATTAATATTAGGTTAATCGGGTATTGGTTGTGATTTTTACAGCCATTGATTAATCAAAGTATGACTTCATGCAGAGCATTTGAGACGGTTGTACACATACTTGTTGTTGATGCAGGTTGCAGGAATATTAGCCGCATCTGCTGTGATGGTTACTGTACCACTAGGAACGAAATACCTCCCACTCTCTCTCACCTGAACAGGTCTCCTGCCACCATGCTGTCACCTACGCAAATCAATTTCGTTCACGGTACAGGATGGACCAACTCTAAAAGCAACAAGGTACGCTCTACTTTCACATGGAATTTGACCATTTGTGAATAGTGATGATGACAAATTGATGGTCGGTGACCTATTTAGGTGAGCTAGTGGGAGGTATTTCATTCCTACCAAGGTACAGTGGCATTGTGAGGAAAATTTGGTCAGGTGGCGCGCTTCCCTAGTGTTTCTGCCCTAGGGAAGCCCGCCCTCATGTGTAGCACAGTTGTAGGGACGCCTGGCCTAAGTTGAACAGTACGGGGATGATCTAGTAGTTGTACACTGTGACATTGTATTACAGTGATGCTTGTGAGATTGACAGCGCAGGCTACAGGAGTATCTGTGTAGGGTTACTACTGGTAGTTGTACACTGTCACACTTTATTACAGTGATACTTGCGAGATTGACAGCGGAGGTTACAGGACTATATGTGTAGGGTTACTACTAGGGGTTGTACACTGTCACACTTTATTACAGTGATACTTGTGAGATTGACAGCGGAGGTTACAGGACTATATGTGTAGGGTTACTAACAGTAGTTGTACACTGTCACACTTTATTACAGTGATGGGTGTGAAATTGACAGCAGAGGTTACAGGAGTATATACATGTATGTAGGGTTACTACTAGTAGTTGTACACTGTCACACCTTATTACAGTAATGCTTGTGAGATTGACAGCGAAGGTTACAGGAGTATATATGTAGGGTTACTACTAGTAGTTATACACTGTCACACCTTATTACAGTAATGCTTGTGAGATTGACAGCGAAGGTTACAGGAGTATATATGTAGGTTTACTACTAGTAGTTATACACTGCCACACCTTATTACAGTAATGCTTGTGAGACTGACAGCGGAGGCTACAGGAGTATCTGTGTAGGGTTACTAACAGCAATTGTACACTGTCACACTTTATTATAGTGATGCTTGTGAGATTGACAGCGGAGGTTACAGGAGTATCTGTGTAGGGTTACTAACAGCAATTGTACACTGTCACACTTTATTATAGTGATACTTGTGAGATTGACAGCGGAGGTTACAGGACTACATGTGTAGGGTTACTAACATTAGTTGTACACTGTCACACTTTATTACAGTGATGGGTGTGAAATTGACAACAGAGGTTACAGGAGTATATACATGTATGTAGGGTTACTACTAGTAGTTGTACGCTGTCACACCTTATTACAGTAACGCTTGTGAGATTGACAGTGAAGGTTACAGGAGTATATATGTAGGGTTACTACTAGTAGTTATACACTGTCACACCTTATTACAGTAATGCTTGTGAGATTGACAGCGAAGGTTACAGGAGTATATATGTAGGGTTACTACTAGTAGTTATACACTGTCACACCTTATTACAGTAATGCTTGTGAGACTGACAGCAGAGGCTACAGGAGTATCTGTGTAGGGTTACTAACAGCAATTGTACACTGTCACACTTTATTACAGTAATGCTTGTGAGACTGACAGCGGAGGCTACAGGAGTATCTGTGTAGGGTTACTAACAGCAATTGTACACTGTGACACTTTATTACAGTGATGCTTGTGAGATTGACAGCAGAGGTTACAGGACTATATGTGTAGGGTTACTACTAGTAGTTGTACACTGTGACACTTTATTATAGTGATGCTTGTGAGATTGACAGCGGAGGTCGACAGTTTCATAACCGGCATATTTATTGAATACTCTCTCCTCTGTTGTAATGACATAAATGGCTAATTAAGTTGTGATGATGTTAAAATTTATGACTTGACATAGTCATATTCCCCAGTCTTTTGCAGCTCGATGATAATTTGAGATTTAGTGGTTGAAAGTTATAATGATTTGGCTGACATTCTGGGTGCATTCTGCTGATGAGAGGTTGGTAGTTTTCACCTAGGCTGCCAAAAAACAGAAAAAACTCTTGTATGAAGTCAAAACTATAATATACTAGCCACAGGGTTTTGTTGTATAAACTGGATTTTGGTCATGACAGTATGCTAATCCAATCAGTTTAACCCTGATGCTTTATTTTTTACAGCAAAACACCAATCAAAGAAATAAACAAATTTCTTTCAGAAAATATATACACTCAAACAACACTTACCTTGAACCTTGTTGTGTTCTGCTAAAGCATTTTATGTATTGATATAAATCACTAAAATCTGAATCTTAATTTGGTAAAGTATTCCTTGATATGTCGATACTCATGAGAATTTCAAATGGCAGCTTTTAACAACATTAAGTTGTGCTGTTGGATTTCCTAAAAATGAAAATGAAGAAGAGCTAGACCTGTCTTTACCATCCACTAAGTGATATTCCTAAGAGGGCTAATGATCTGTAATAAGTATTACTTTTATTTTTTTATTTGATCATTATTTAAATCTGTACACAAGAACTTTTCACTTATATGGTGGTGAACAGTTTTATGGGTGGATCAGGCCTGGATTGAACCTGCACCTTGTAAATAAATTATAATTACCTACTAGTAAGGTAATGACTATCTATATCATAATGCATCCACTTAAGATAAATACCTGTGCCACTGTCTTTAAATGGGACATGCAGTCCAGTTCTACTCAGACGCTGCTTCGGTGGCCAATAAATGGTTAGAGTGCCTGTCTCGAAGTCGGGAGACCGGTCATGAAACCCGGGCCAAAAACTTTAAAAAGGCTCCTTGTTGCTAGCTCGCTTGGTGCTCAGCACTTAAGGGCTAGAGCAAGGAAACGGGACTGGTTAGCCTAGTGTCAGTATAATGTGACTGGATGAGGTGACATGTCTGGTATCTTTGGCATGATGCTTTAGCAGCAGAAGCACTTTGGCTGCATTGACTTGACCTGCCACAAGAAGACATAGTGTACTTGTATACACACCTAATGACTTGTCGTAATATGAAATACATGTATTGTCAAGTGTGCCATTAAACCCCAGGCATTCATTCATTGATTTGCTCCAGTTCTACTTTGGAGAAAATGAACTGATTATCATTAAAATCAAGATACCACGTAGTGTTACATACTCACATTTAAATGTATGGAAAATAATTTATTATAAGGAAGTGCATATATGTAGTTATGTTGCCTGTAGATAATGAATATACTGGTTGATGCGTGCATATATCATTGCACAACTGAGCACCAACTTAAAAACTTGCAGCCCTGTGTCATATAGCTATCCACTACTTCTGATCAGAATATTTGTGGTTGTTAAATTGATTGAGTCCATACATGTACATGTGTTTGCTTGGATTAGTCCCACTGGGGACAGCATTGTCCTCTTTTGAATATACGTGTACATGTACATGTATGATGTGCAATGTTGTCTTCATTTTGACTCAATGTGGCTGAAATGCATATACTGCCAGTTGGGCATTAAGCCACATTCATTCATTCATTCTTTTCCTTACAGTTCACAAAAACTTTGATTTTATATTTAGCTTGTTTAACCAAATGCAAGGTTGATGATGGAAAGATTCGTGGCTCTCTTAAATATTAGCATATTAAACCGCAAGCACTCACTCAACTCTGTTAGTGGTGAATCCGTTTGTATTTCAGGTGTACATGGTTATTTAGTTTAAGAGGAGGGTATAAAACAGTGTATAGTGTTGAATTTTAAGACATGAAATTCAGTGGTTATCTCTCTTACAGGGACTAATTCCTCAACCTTGTTGCTTTTGAAAGAACAACTTTTAGTGAGATTTATGCACCTTTTGAACTTGCTTTCAAAGATTTATTTATTTATTTATTTTTCTGATTGGTGTTTTATGCCGTACTCAAGAATATTTCACTTATACAACGGCGGCCAGCATTATGGTGGGTGGAAACCGGGCACAGCCTGGGGGAAACCCACGACCATCCGCAGGTTGCTCCTGGGTCATTACGCTGCGCTAGCGCGCTAACTGACTAAGCCACGGATGCCTCGCTTTCAAAGATAAAACTACGTTGAGTGAGTTGACAAATTTCGGAGCTTCAGAAAAAGCAGAATTTTATCAGTCTACACAGAATAATCTTCTCAGAATATGCTTGAACAAACACCTTGCAAACATGCGGAAAGTTTGAAGAGTTACAGTTCATTTATGTTGTGATTTGTGGCTGCAGTTGAAATTTGTTTTGTTTTTCCCCTGATTGACACCTGTAATTAGCAGTACTTTTTTCCTCTGTCATTGTTGTCAGACTCGTGTACTCGCAGGTCCTGAGCATCACATACATGTATGCACAGTATGTCAGTGTGTAATAGGTAGGTTTGGAGCCAGCTGGAAATAAACGTGGGTTAAACCAGATTCTGTCTGCTGAACTTGTAGACAAACAAGTTCTGCAACTTTCTACATAGGCCTCTGCATTCTATAAACCAGATACATATAGATATCTCAGGCTTTACTGTATCATTTACATCTACATGTATATATGTATCAGGCGCACTGTACATGTAAAAGTTTCCCTCAATCTATAAGTTTTACATTTTGAGATTTTAACATTGTGGTTTTACCTACAAAGGCTAGCTAAGCCTGTGACATCCTAACATCTGGAGTTTCTACGTGTGTGTATGGTAAGGTGGCTAAAATAACACCAGGGGGATTTTCTCACCCAGGAATTTGTGCAACTGGTTCCATGTGTGGAAACAGTTTCCTGGAATTTTGAAGACTTTGTCCTGTTGGTCTGCTTGTCATTGGAACCATGCCTGTCCATGTGTCAGAACTGTTGTGAGTATAGGATGTTCACATGTGCATGTATGTAATTAATATTGAGGTGTTACATTGTTACACGTTACATGTACGTATCTACAGTTCATTGTGTACTTACATTCTATGATTAACCCACTTATAATGAAAAGAAAACACATTTCATTTTAAGTTGCTGTTTAATGGCCATCAGTAGAAGATTGATGTCAGTTTGAAACTTTATAAATATATACAGGTACTTGCATACATCTCATGAGAAATGTATTTATTTATTTGATTTGTGTTTTGCACTGTATTCAAGAATAATTAGCTTCTACAATGGTGGCCAGCATTCTAGTGGGCGGAAAACGGGCCTACGCCCATCTGCAGGTTGCATGCAGACCTTCCCATGGAGAAGAAGCAAGGATGACCTGAAATGATTGTTGATTGAATGATTGCTTGGGGTTTACATCGTACTTAACAATGCTCCAAAAATCATGTGACGACTAGAAGCTATTAGGCGTGTGCACATATACTGTGTCCAAACATGACAACCCACCCACTCACATTATGCTGACACCACGCTAACCAGTCATGTTTTCTTGCCTGTGACACCCTAACCTCTCAGTGCTGAATGTCAAGCGAAGCAACACCAAGTACCGTTTCAAAGTCTTTGATATGACCTCAGATCTTTCGACTGCAAGGTGGACGCTGTAACCATTAGACCACCGAAGCAGAAGCACAACATGGACTTGAATGAATAAATGTGAAGTACATGTAATACAATGCATTCTCAGTTACACACAGGTGCTTGGGTAATAAACTTCAGGCTTCTTCACATTCATATTTGTTGATTTTTCAAGTGACACATTTTGCTTGATTCTGATTGATTTCTCCACTCTATGAGGGCCATGTAAGATGTTCTAGTAACATTTGATTAATTTCTTGTCAGAAAAACTTCAGTGTTTTAAGGCCTTTGTGTGCCTCTGAAAGTGCATTTTTACAGCCCAAACTTAGGTGAAATGCTGAATTTATTTACAGGATAATTGGCTTATTGCATCATACTAACTTTGCATGAAATGGTTGTATATAGGGTTAGAATATCTATTCAGTCAGACATTATTGCAGCACTCTACCTGAACTTTGATATGATGTAAAACTTTGGCAAAACAATTTATTCATTTCAAATGTACATACTGTAGTGTACAATAATGTATACACTTGCAGACTTATTTTTACGCGTTTACAAACTTGTCTTTAATGATTCCACAAAAGATGGATTTTCACATTTTGCATGAAAACACTGTGAAGACTTGAAAGTTTTATATATCTGTATTGTTTTTCGGCGGAAACATTATATTTGTCTGCATAGTAAAGCAGTGAAGCCTAATCAGATATACCAGTACATGTACATAAAGTATTAGGCTGAGAGTCGTTACTGTCAGTTTTCTTTTTAACACATTTTTAACAGTGTAACTCATACAAGTAGAGCCACACAAGGCTGTCACGACTGATGCCAATTTAACAGATGTCTGTATGCCTTTCTATAATTCCATTTGTTACACATCTAGATAATACTTTACTTATAGTAAAACATTTTTGAGTGTGGCATAATCGAATAATGAAGTAAATAAACCTGCTTGTAAGGGAGTTTGATTGAAGTTCCGTGAGGAATTGTATGAAGACAAAGTGAGTAGCTTGGAGTGTAAAGGGGAGACAACTTTAGCCCATAAAGCAATCTGAACTAACAAGATTTCTCTCCCTTGTTTAGATTTCTCAAACAGCATTGATTCTGTCCTTATAGTTGCATACACATGCAGTCACAGATTTACCCCATGCTGTGTTATTATTAGTTGTCACAGTTTGTGAGTGTCTGTAGTTGTATTATTCAATCATGAAGGGTTTTCTCTTATAATTAATGTAATTATTATCTACATGCTTTTGTTAGATAGATATTTGTATATCTTCTCAATCACTGTAATCGTCTTTGGTTCATGTCGTGAATTTAGTGTACCGGGATACCAAAGCCTACAAGAAATGAACGCACATGTCTGTATAAAGTTGGCTTTAGTTTTGCGTGAAGAAGTTTGCCAGGTTTACACTGGTGAGCTGTGGTGATTTCGCACAACGTTCCTCCACTGAAGCAAATAGATGTAAGATAAACAGTGAACTAGGACGCACGTATATACACTTGGCTGATTTATACCAACGGTATTGAGAAATTACTTGTAGAATACTGTCAATGACCTAAGAAATATACATGTAGCTTATGATGTGGAAACTTAGAAATATCTGACATTTAAAGATAAGAGGACTGCAGGATGTGTGTTGGAAATTTACAGTCCATTTCCTGAATCTCTTAAGTACACCCCCTCTTCACTGAAGTTGTGGTTGTCACATGTACATGCCTTAATGTGTAGGATGCTGATTTAGGAGGGGCAATTTAGGAGTGTGTTAATTCTGTGTACATGATGAACTTACATGCATTCAGGTTGCGAAGGTTCATGTACTGTACAATTTACTATTGGCCTTGAAAGAGTTGACTGCTGATGTAGTAGTCTTAAATAGATAGCTGATGTGATCTGTGGCCAGAGGGTGCATCTTCAAAGTGTGTATGACTCTTCTGTGGCTGCATCTGCTAACTGTGTAGGACTTTTCTGTGGCGACATCTGCAAACTGTGTAGGACTTTCCTGTAGCTACGTATGCAAACTGTGTAGGACTTCTCTGTGGCTACATCTACAAACTGCGTAGGATTCTTTTGTGGCTACATTTGCAAACTGTGTAGGGCTTTTCTGTGGCTACATATGCAAACTGTGTAGGACTTTTCTGTGGCTACATCTGCAAGTTGTGTAGGACTTTTCTGTGGCTACATTTACAGACTTGTAGGACTTTTCTGTGGCTACATCTACAAACTGTTTTGGGCATTTCTGTGGCTACATCTACAGACTGTGTAGGGATTTTCTGTAGCCGCATCTGCTAACTGTGTAGGACTTTTCTGGGTGTATAGGTGTATAATTTACAAACCATATAGGCTGGATAAACAAATTGTGAATGACTTTTCCATTCGTACCCTGGTTTGAGATGCATTGATTGACAGTCAGACATTGTTACCAACTACATGTAGATAGATGTACTTGCTGACTTGTCTTCACAGCATTTCTCCTGCATTGAAAGGCACTCTCTATACTGCAAAGCCAAACGGATGTACCTGTGCTTAATAACCAGGGTATACCAGATACCCTGTAGGATGCTCATTGTGCATTGAAGTACTTTAATAATTGTTTAGTTTGTACTTGTATCATTTTGTCTGCAAATTTTGAGAACTTCCATCTTACTCTGACATACAGATGTACTGCAGTATTGTTTGTGTATACAGCTAGGACCTGAAGCCACACTTTTTGTTGGTCACTGGCTGATTGTGACATTTGTGTCCAAGTGTCGCATTTTGTATGAGTTGTCAGAAGTTGTCATCTTGTTCTGAAATACAGATGTACTACAGAATTGCACATGTATACAGCTAGGACCTGAAGCCACATTTCTTTTTGGTCAACAGCTGATGGTGACATTTGTGTCAAAGTGTCAGTGTGGTACATGTATGTCTAGGGGCGTGTAAACATTGGGATGCTGCTGTGACTGACTAGACCACAGGTTTGCTGCTGTGACTGACTAGACCACAGGTTTGCGTGAATATCAGACCTATTCTGTGCTTACATGCAATCACATTTTTGCCATCTGGTATGAAGGAAGAGGACAGTTCCTATAGTTGAGTTCCGTGGTGTAGAGCTAACTTTAGTTGATGTATTGAGGAGTGGCATTAGAATACTCAACACGCCTTTTCTCAGTGTTTTGATTTAAATCTTTGTGAGAAATTGTTTGTGTTTATGATTTGTCCATCATGATGGAGCAAGGCTTAAAGGCCTCTTATGGGTAAGTTGAATTTTTTTTTTTCCAATGTATGTAGTACATACATTTTTACATTTTAGAGTTGCTCGGAAGTATAAAAATAGGCAGTGGGTCGTTAACTGCATAGCAGCAATGATGAGCGAAATCGTAGTTTTTTGAATACGGGCATTTGGTTACAAGGTGTGGGCAGTTCTTGTAGCAGCCGTTTACATTAGATTTCCCATGATCCACTTTACAATTTCTAACCAAGAGGTTGGCATATTTTTCCACCAGGTGGCTTGAGCTTCTACAGATGACGTAACATGTACTGTGCAGTGGAAACTAGATATAGGGAAGTTGCATATTTCTGAGTAATGGACATCTGACAATATATATATATATACATATATATATATATATATATATATATATATATATATATATATATCAAGAATCTGTAGCCTGGCTTTAATATACTAATACTGTAGCGAGAACAAAATGAATATTCATGAGAGGGTAGTTATTTATTACTAATAATGTGACAGTTAGGTGAGGTGATGTTTATGACAAGTGTGTATCTGACCTGTACAATATGTAGAAATGATGAATGTCACTGACATAGTCTGTAGAGGTGTCATTGTGACAGGCACCTGTCTGCCACAGCAGTGTGAAATGTGACACCCTGTAGACTAAACACACATGTATATTTACAGTGTAACAGGAGTTACTATATTGATTGTTTTTGTTATTAAAATATTTCTGATGATGTTGTAGGGTAATAAACCTAAAATTTTATCCCGAAATGTCCATTTTTAGAGACAAACAAATGTACATATCTACGACTTTTGCCAATGAAACTTACATTTTTTCCTCAGCACTTCATAGAAAGATAAAGCGAGAAACAGGACTGGTTGGCCAGGTGTCAGGATAATGTGACTGGGGCGTCATGTGTGTATTGTCTTCAGCACGGTACATCCGTGGTGACAGTAACTAGCTAGCTAGCTCTGCCACAAGAAGGCACAGTATATGTACATGCACCTAATGACTCCTCCTCGTCGCATGACTGAAAAATTGTTAAGTACAATGTAAAGTCCCAAGTATGCACACACATACATTCATATATGTACACAAAATTTTCCTGCAGGATACCAGCCGACAACCCAAACAAACATCAAAATACCTTTATTTTATAAGATGAAAAACTCTCAGAATCCGGCAAAATGTGCGAAATTTTAGGTGATTTACTATACACATGTTTATTGTATCTACAGAGTGTGAGGATGCTCATGAAGCCTGCTAGTGTGCAGCATGTGAGACTGGATGCCGGATGTGTTCAGGGTGTAACCTCTTGTGTGATATGATATGTACAACAGGTGTCTACCTGTAGCACCCCAGTCGGTAGTGATAACCTCTCACCTTTTCTGCCATGTCAAACAAATCTTGTGGAGCAAAAAAGTAGCTATAGCATATATTCAGTGCTACTTGTACATGCATGTGGACAAGTAAATTTTATACTTGAAAACATCTGTTGGTAGTTTGAATAACAATTCTTAAATCACTTTCATGTACATGTAATATAATGACATGCATTTTGTGGCAAAATACACAAAAAGCAATAGAAAGAAATACATGTTTGTTTCTACTGACAGCGTATGTAAACTTACAATGATTTCAAATAGAATAAAGTGTAAGTTTATGCATGATCAGTTTCTGGATGCAAAACAATAAAACATCTATGATGAAGCCAAAATGTAAAGTTTTATTATATTCCATGTGATCTTTTGCCCTTTTGAATTTTTGAGCCTTTTGATGTTGGTGTTACATGGTGTTGAAAGAAAGTAGCGCCAAAATATGTCGCTGAGGTATCATGCTGGGTCACTTCTACATGTAAATGCACATGTAGGCTGTTTCACCTTAAATTTATATACATGTATGTAGTTATAAGAAAACCTTTGAGATACTTTTTACTGGTATACATGTACATGTAGCTGTATTTAAAAATCTTATATTTCAAGCCAGGTGTAGTGTATAAAAGCAGCAAGTGTGCAGCCATGAGTTTTTGTCCGTTATATATTCTAGCACTGACTCGATACTGTTAAACACCCTGCTCTTGATATTACAGATAATTAATAATATATACACATTTTCACTGCAGGTGCATGCATACTGTCTGGAAATGTTAACAATTTCCTTATTAAAACCACATGTTTTACAGTATGTAGTATGAGAGGTTCAAGGTACTGGCTTATCACTGCATGGTCGAAGTGGTTTAATAGGCAAAGTAAGAAAGGCTCTGGAAGATGCCTTTTACTCCAGGTAATTTTGTAATGACAAATTGAATTTGTCCACATTTTCCAGGTGTAGTAGGTTTTATACAGTTTGCATTCCATTCAGGTATTGTGACAGGTAGCATGGGGAGATAATCTCTTACACTGACAGATAACAATGGAGGGGCTGTATTACACATGGAAGGGCTGCTTGAATGAATGGTCCACCCTTAGAGGCATTGCCATATACCATGAATACTCCACATGAATGCGTTCACCTGTCGTGCCTGTTTAGTATAAACTGAGAGTCGGTGAAGGGTGACAGTGTATAATGTATAATACCCAGTATCATATGAGTGGCTGTTAATCATGGATTTATTGCACATTATGTGGATGTGTACCTACATGTACATGTATATATACATGGCTGCTAGTACTGAAGACAATTAAGCTGTTGACAGCATCATCAGTGTGATAGAAGAGATTAATTTCTTGCTATGGGGAGTCTTAAGTACATTTGTTCCAGTGATAATAACATTGACCTGCAGTGTTTCATGTAACACTTCAAGAAGGATTACCTATACCTTGATGTATGGCGTAAAAACAAAACGGTACATACATGACACAATGTGTGCAAATGCATGCACATATGTATCCTGTCACAGCGGGTGTCAGATATTACAGTCCATGGACCAAGGCCCAAAATTTCAGATGTTGGCACCACCCAGTAGGGCCTAATTGACTTGGCTATTTTGAAGTTGATACATGTACATGTTTTTAGTTCATATTTTGATATGATCAGGATGATAACTCTCACAGACAAGTAGCTTTGTATAGGAAATGCCCGTTTTAATAAATGTACAAAGTGTTTACCGTTAGAAATATGTCCTTAACTAATTTAAAGTACCGGTATTCTTCTCAAACATAATGGCAGATGTGTTGATTGAAATGACATTTTAGCACTCTCTGGGTTGGGAGAGGGGTAAGCTACAAGGGTGAGAAGGACTGCATCAGATATTACATGTACACATATTCTAATTACAGATGTAGCATCCTGTTTCAGTGTGCATCACCACATTCATACCAGCACTAGATGAATTGTAGTGCAGGACTTTGTACAGTACTTACTTGTACATGTAGGCGGTCTAGATTTGATATTACAAAGGGATCATTACACAATTATCATATATACTTTATAGGTACACTTGTAAAATATCCATAGACAACACTTCTGCCAGTAGGGTATGTACATGTACACTTGGCCTGCATACTTGCCAGAGGTTTATACATACTTAGAAATCTGCTGACCCAGGCCATGTCAGTACAAGGTGTGGTGTTTACATACTGGGACATTTAAGAATGTTTTAATCCTTATTGTATTTTGGCTAGAGGAGAGTTACCCTCTACCCCTATATTGTGTGTGCCTTTATCCTTGCTTGCAGGCTTGTTCAACACAAACCTTTAACACAGGCAAGCTACACCTCAGTGGAAGCTGCCATTCTCTCTGTTCTTTACCTGTCTGATGAACAGATGTTACAGAAGGCAAACTACCTTTAGTCACAACGAGGATTTCAAACTCTGTCGTGTGTTGACTACCGTGGCTGTGCAGAACATGCGTCCCGGAATGCTGACATTTGAAATGAGAGGAGTATAAACAGAGAAAGAGGGACAGGTTAACGGGATGGAGTTTTGTTTCGTTGCGTTCAGGTAGATAGTGAATCTAGGTCAGGTAGAGCTCTGTAGTTTTGAAATGTTACTGATAGTGAGGAATTCAACCCACTGCATACATGTACCTTTAATAGGTTGTTGATACTTGTGCATTTTTGGGGAATGAATTGTGTCCAGTTTGTGAAGTATGACATTTTTATGAAGCCAAGTCAAAAGTAGTGTTTACTATAGAGCTGAAGTCAAGTGGTTGGATTTACCTTGAATTCACCGTGTAAACTTTGTTAATTTTCACCTGGCTGAACAGGTGTGTCTGTTATATGAGCCCTACACTTGATACAGCATGCTGTTACGACTAGGGTCATGCCAATGTATAGGCACACAGCATCTCTAGATAGAGCACTCCAAACACAGCCTGTGTCAAAGTCATTGACAGGTTTTGTTTATTTACCCACTCCTACCTCATCTGCAGTAATTAGATCACCACATTGCGCAACGGCGGCGACCAATCATATGGAACATTGGACAGGTGGTGTGTTGACCTAGGCTATTCTCACCTGAGCTCTTTGTGATCAGTTTAGTGTATAGCCCTGCTTAGATACCATTCTGCCAAAGACAGACATTATGTCGCGTTATGGCCAACGTTCCCTGTTAAAACCACCAGCAGCGATGAACTTGCGAGGCAAACTCAGCCTCCAAGACTTGAACGAGAGGACGGAAAGTCCGCTGTTTCAAAGGCGTATGTTACATCGGCAGCAAGAAGAGTTGAAACTTTTGGACGATCATGTGTTATCAGATATCAGGTGAGAATGTTATTGAACAACAACAACAACAGTTGAGCACAATGAATAGGAAGTACGTGTGCAAAGTAATGTATATATGCACAGTAGATAATTGTTGGCTTTGTAGGTTGGGGTCGGAAATGGTCAACTTTAAAATAACAATGGCTTTCATTCTACCAAAGTTTTGAAACATAGCAACACCATTATTTGCTTTTTAATAGAAATACATAGTGCACATGTGAAGGGAATGTTGAAAACCCAGCTATTTTATTAAATATGTGATGTTAAATCTATGAAAGCACTGTTGTGCTTGTGATGGCCATCTTAAAATTCTACATTCTGTCTATGACGTGTGCTGTTGACAGATAGCGTACATGCGGATGTATGTATCTGTAAAGAGGCTTCATCTTGAACTGTTTCCTCAGCAGTAACCAGTAGATTGGGCCACACTAATTGAAATTGTTTTCCAGGCGGAGTAAGTCTTTATTCAAAGTTGGAGGATATAAGAAAATAAAACTTCATCTAAATTGTGAAAAATGTGGACCATCCCAGCAATATTTCATTTTTAAGATATATTTATAATGAAAAGGCTTGAAGAAGTTTCAAATTTTTGGGGGGTTGGATTTTCAGCTCTAGTTTTATTCCATTTAGGGATTTTACTAGTGTCGCCTTGTCTGTAAAACACACAAAAAATGTTCGTATCGCTGATGAGGTTCAAAACTGATGCTGCATTGATGAAATTACTGCACGTATGAAAGTAATATTAGAACTGTACCTGTGATTATTACCTGATAAATGTCAACTGTCTTCATGCACACCTGTACATATATTTGATGTTTATTGATTGGGAGAGATTGATCTGCAGAATAATGCATGTATATGTATATGTATACTGTGTATGCACGTGTACCTTAAAGGACAAGACAGCACCTAAAACATATTTCAATCAAAAGCAGGCTAGTCAAGCTTTGTAAAAAGTATCATAGTTTATTATTTGAATGAGATGCATGAGTCCAGTTGTACGGTAATTCTATTGTAATTTTGTAAACATTTAATAGGGGTAAGAATTACCGGTACCAGCAAAACCCCTCCGGAGGCTACGACGTGAACCAGGGATACCCTGGCTGTGCATCTGAAGGCTACTCATATTTAACTGTATAAATGAAATAGCAGGCCTGCTGTATAAAGAGCTCATGCAGTGGAAGAAATATCCTTCCAGTCCAATGTCTGAGGAAGCTATCTATCACTTGATCCTTCTTTGCCGAAGTCCACAACCTTAATCTACCATAGGCTTCTGCTTATACTATCATACAGGATATACCTTCGATGTTAGAGAGCTAAAGTTATCGTCATCTTGCTGTCGATAATGGAGGCACACTGTGATAAAACAAAGTTTCATTTAACTTTTTCTGGTTTGAAAAAAATGTTTATAAAATATTTAATGCTGGTTTAAGATACTTTAAATGATAGTCTTGCAGAGGTCGTAAAAATTAGTCAGGTGTTGTCTTTCGCTTTAATTCAGAATATTAAACTGTCAGCTTCAGGTGTCCAGGCTTGTTACCAGGGTCTGGTTTCATGAAAGCGTACTTACATGTATATTCAACAAAAATATAAACGCACAAACTTAAAATGCTTTATTTGTTCAAATAACCTTTTGTGAAATGTTCCCCTACCCCAAAATATTTAATTGGGTAATAATTGATTTGTTTTCCTCAAATTAACCTAATTGTTGAGTGAACATGTCATTTAGAAATGAGAAAAAATAAAACAATATAAAAATAAGAACTCACTTGGCTTGGAAGTTGCAGGTTATGATTAGCGGGCTAACTATGTGCTTGTCACTTACAAGTGTAAAGTGCAGTACAAGTAATCGACTTTGGTGTACATGTAATACTGTACATATATGTGTATTGTACACGGAGGTATTTTTGAATCATGTATTTAAAGGCTGGTGTACATTTACATGCACATAAGTACATATTTATGTATGTTTGTTTGATGCTTTAATAATATTTGACTGTGTTTTCATAGTTTAGGCTTACAGTTCATAAAGGTACATGTATCTATGTACTTGTGTTTTGCGGCTTTATTCTGGTAAAATACCGACTTGACTAGTCGTGGCGTATTAATTTTATCTCACTAGTTTTCATGCTTGAACATCTCCATCTTGATTTATGGTCCATTATGGCCAGTTTATAATATTAAGTATACATGTGGTTGTCATTGGAAGCAGTGGTTTAATGGTTGACTGGTTTGTCCAGTGAAGGATGTTCTACTGGAACACATGTACCTCCTTAAGACATGATAATCCATGCACAGCTTTATACAGACTTATATACATGTATGACTGTGTATTCTTTTATAGATTTCAAAGGTTGTTTGTTTAGTGTCCTGATGAACAAACAAATATACCATGGTGTTAGCACAGGATAAAAGATTCCCACAGATCTTGTGTAATAAAAATGCACAGCACTGTGCTAAGAGACTTAAAAGGTACATGTGGAGCTGAGGCTGGGTTGTTGCCTCCACAGTATAAATGAATGACGCTTATCTTTCAGTTGCATTTTAACACTCAGGACTCCTTTTCAGTTCCAGCCTCTAACAGGGAATTGTAGCCTGATCTGAGATAAAAGTTTGGGGCACCAAGATAAGATTCAGTTGAGACAATATTGATAAATAACTACCTAAATAAGGCCTTTCAAGGCTATCTCAACACAAACCAAACTGATCATTTGGATATTTAAAGATCACCCTTGCCTGATTGAACCTCAAACTAGTGACTTCACCCAAACTGCACAATATAAGCACTTAGTTGTATTTTAGTCTTTTGGTGATGTACCTTCAACCCACTCGGCATTCAATCTGAGCTCTGTCTCCATGAAAATCCAGTCACACATGCTGGAAAGTCTCCCCTACTTTTTCTGACGTTTTTTCTTGTTTCTCATTGCAGCACCACAATGTCTTTGGGCGGGGCAGCGTGCACTCGCTGCGGAGAGGGTTTCGGCATCCACGAGCAGATCGTCAACTCTAACGGAGAAGTCTGGCACACCCAGTGCTTTGTGTAAGTTATCATCATATAGCAGTATCAGATTTTATCTACAGTTACCTCTCAGCTGCAGGTGCTTGATTGATATATTCTACATTCCAGCAGTATAATGTGCATCGTGGTGTTCTTAAAGCTTGTCAGTAGTAATGATATGTGTACATTTAATACATACTCTCTTCTGTACTCACAAGCATTTTGCTAATTGTCTTTAATAATATAATGAAGCTATGAGATCCAACCTAGGCCCTCATCTAGACAGTTATCATGCTTTCCTAATCACTGTTAATTTCTCATGATTTTGTAAATGCCCATGTCAGCTGCTGTGTCTAATCTGCTGTGAAATCTTTACAAGTATGAATTGGTTATGCTTTAAATTTGACATATTGACACTGTGCCAACAGCACATGTTATAGTGCTTGGAAACAACAATATGTGCCACAGGTAGATTTCTACAAGCAAGTACAGAGTAGATGACTACCAACTGTCCATTGTAGCCATCTGGCTTTTTTAAACTAACTTTCTGAACTTAAGAAGGGGATCATAGTACATGTGACAAAGTGACAAAAGCGGTTGATAACTCTCAGGAAAACTGGGTCAAGCTGTGACAACAAGCATGTTGAGCATCAGACTTTTGAAAATTTGGCCATTGTTTTGATAGTTTAGAAAGAAATTGTATACAAAGCATGTAAAGTGTATTTAAAGGATAATGAAACATACTACATGCTGTGACAAAAAGTGACAAATTTAACAAATGCATTTTGACAAATGTAAAAAAAAAAACACTATGCAAAAATGACAAATGGGCCAGAGTGGGAAAAAAATCCTGTAAAAGTAATATCATTAAATCTATGTGGTGAATAATCCAATTCCTGGAAAATTTATATGTGTTTGTTAAATTGAGAGTTTCATCTGAAACTATAAATGTACATGTACGTGTTTAGCGGTTGAAAATTGAAAGTACATCATTGGCATCTGAACCTACTGTTAGTAGATTTATTGTACACAAAGCTGTACATGTACATGACAAAATGCCATTGATATATTTATCTGTGTTTAATAGTGAAATATTAAGGCAATTGTGCTAATTTTCCCCGGTTAACAACTCTGACATTGTTTGCATGGCCTCCCCCTCTGTCAGTGGCTTTACCCTCGTACAGTCATTCCAAAGTTATTCCCAAAGCTTGCCAGTGACCTCATTCATGTCATTATGAGCTATTAACATTTTGGTGTCATTCTCACTTCCACTCGCCAGCGTCTATTTCCACTTGGAGCTGGCATTGTCCATGTACATGAAAAATGTACCCAATTGTACCAGCATTATTAAACCATGCTCGCTGTGTAAATTGTAGATGTAAATGCGTCTTTAAGCTGCTAACGCAACAAGCGTGTGTCACATGTGCTATTAAGTGTGAAGAAAATGTAGTGCATGTAGTTTGCCAACATACATGTAGCTGCTTGTCTACCGTATAGTCTGTTGTGAAGCTAGTGGCATTTTTTTGCTTTCGTAGTCATATGGAGACCAAAGTAGGAACTTTGGAAGTTGCGTTGTTGCGTACTTGCCAGGCACTGCTTGTTCTCATATCTCCAGCTGTTCATACCCCTTTACCAAGACAAGGTTAATACCCTTGAGTGAAACCGCAGTATTGTCTGACTATGCATGTATAGTGCAAGTCTATGCCGTGAGCTTTGGAAGCATCTTGACAGCAACCCTTAACTTGTCTTCGATTGTTAATAACATGGCTACTACGATTCTTGGTGGTGGATCTACCCCATCTTGGGGCTTCTGTAACGACGCTTTCTCTAGGCAGGAATGGCACAGAGGCATGATGGCACCTCGTTTAGCGCATGGTCAGAAATGTCATGAGCGCTTAGGCCCTCAAGAGCAGATGGTGAATTACAAGGGGGAGATCTGGCACCCCCAGTGCTTTGTGTAAGTATGAGTGGAACTGACCCCTTGACTTCTCCATACAGTAGATGTACATGTATCTACATGAATCCCAGTCCTCATGTCAGTCTTTTGAAAAATGGTTTTTCATGTATATATGTATTAACCCCAGTCATGTGATATTCTGTTTTGGTTTGTACAGGTTGGGTGTAATTCTTAATCCTGTGTTTTTCATTGTAAACCCTCTCATTCATTTGAACACTGTTGAATAGAAATCCCCTTTTTCCCCTCCTTCCGTTACCCCTGGAATGCATACTCCATTCTTTGCTCTTCAGAATTGGAGACTTTACATGTAGAGAAAAGGTTTTGAAAATGTTGTTTTTTTTTTGAGGTGAAGTCACTCCACTATACATACTCATGTATGAGTAAGGAACTGTTGAAATGTGAAGTACAGTAGGAACCTTGGATGTCTGAGTTATATGGTACCCCCCTCTACCTTCTGGCATATGAAGGAACAACTTTCAGTATAATTTATGCAGATGCATAATTTGGAGACAAAACTACATTGGTTGGATGGGTTTCACAAAAAGTGTAATTTTATCAATCTGTACATAAGAATGCCTTCAGAAAAGCCTGAATAAAGGGCTTGCAAAGATGTAAAGTCGTTGAAGAATTACAGTATTGGGACAGATAAAAGAACATAATATAATGACAAAGTCCTTTTATTATTAAAAAGTAATATTAAATGTATTGACTTTTAGTGTGTACATGTACATGTAGGTGTAATGTGTAACATATAACAGTGTTTTGATATTATGAAAGTGCTTTGGTGTTCGGTACATCTATATCTGCTATGAAGCTTTATATATTTGTGCGTGTAGTGCTTTTATCCTTTTTGTTTGAATTTATTAACATAAACAAACATGAACATGTGAAATGTAAACATGTAACACTGTATGATAAGCCCTAATATATTTGATAGACTTACATGTACATGTATAGGGTTCATGTTACCGATTTACACTGATTATAAACAACAGTACATATGTATTAAAGTGTTATATTATGCCACAATATTGTGGCATATTTACCTTAACTTTGTCATAGTTGTGCTCATTGCATGCTTTTTGTGTTGCCTGTATTGTCTTCTTTATTTTCAAGTCTTGTATATTATCTAAATGTTTTAGCATTAATACATTAACCTCACATCATGTCCATTTCTTCAGTTTTATACAATTTCAGCAGGATGAGAGTAAATCAGAATTTAGTTGTTTGCATGCATTTACATGTAGAAATAATTTAATTACAAAGTAATATACAGTACTGACAAGAATCTTACTATAAGTGTACATTGGTACAGAAATTCCCTTTTGACCAGCAGGGAATGTCCAGGCGATTGTTTTGTACTGATATCCCGTTACATGTGTTCATGATATGGATATGTCATGTGACATGTGTAAATCCAGGCTGCTAGACAGAGAAAGCCATCATCATTTAAGTGCAGTGCCTGTAAACCAGGGCCCACTTTCACTAAATTTCTTTAATCAATTTTTTGTAACTTTTGGTAAATAATGTCGCCTTGTGACAACGTCTTTTTACGAAATTCAAAAAGTTAACAAGAAATTTGACATAAGAAGTGTTGCGAAAGTGGCCTCTGGCTATAGGGAGAATATAATAACCATTTTTATCTTAACGAGTGAGACTGTTGCTGTCTTATTCTTACTTGTTCTTCTATGTATGTAGTAATGTCATTTTGTGTGTAAAATGAATTAGTCATCATAAATCTTGTTTTCAACAGGTGTGCCCAGTGTTTTCAGTCATTTCCTGAAGGAGTTTTCTATGAGGTAAGGGTTAATGGCATTTTTTCTGAATTACACTGTAAGTGTTGCAGCCAGGCATGCCAGGAGATGATAGTGGGCTATGGTTCAGTGGATCAAAATGCACTTGCCATTTAATGACTAAGATACAAAAGGTGCGGGTTCAAACCCACCCTTTGGTAGTGGATTCGTAGATTCCCCTGATCTCATGGCTGTCACCACACCCATGTGGCTGTTTACGCTGTCCGATCTTCGTTGAAGATCACTTGTCTGCTACCAGTATGGTGGTCAGATTTTTTACAGTACATGTATCTCTGAGGTGGGAAAAGTTTAAATACCAGAGACTTGCCTAGGGTTGGTGATTTATGTCTGGTTTGCTCCACCTACGAAAGCAGTTGCCATCATCAAGTAAGTAAATATATGTGGGAGGCCAGCATTACCAGTTTGCTATCAAATGGGATATTGTTTAGCATAGTGTAAAACTCCAATCAGATAAGTAAATGTATACCATGAGATTGTCGTGCCTGCACATGTACATGTACTGACAGTGAAGAAGATTGTCAAATGCATACATATGTAGCAAAGCACAATATTATTAACCTATGTTATGGACACCATGAACTTTCCAGTTTCCTCCCCCCCCCCCCCCCCTCTAAGTCTGTAACTTCACATGTACATGCAAGTGTCCGACTGGTGAGTCATTCACTCATTCAGCTCAAACTATAAATTATATGATCTCAAAGAAAGCCCAGGCTCTTACAAAGATGACATCAGATCATGCAAATATTTCATACGCAGCTATATAAATGATTGTCTGTTGTATTTTGTGTATTCCCACCTTGCTTTACAATGTCTCTATAATATAATGGAATCTAATAAATGTCACACCTCGTACTCATGATTAGATTTTTGTTCAGGGTAGCATTCTGAATTAATCACAAATATCATGAATATCAAACACATTGACCACTTACATGTGGTTGAAATATTCTCCACTCCAAAGTCATAAACATGTATATAATTCAGATAATAGTACAAATTCAGCTAATAAATGGCCCCATGCATGAGGTCACAGGCTCAAATCCAGCTCTTGCTACATGAACATGTATTTCAGCAGTGCCCAATGTCTGGCATTTCATGACTGTAACTGACAAGGGCAGGTGGTTTATTCAAAGTACTGCAACAACTACATCTATATTGTTCTTCAGCCATAAACCTGGCAGCCATTATATTCAGTGACTTTTAAATTACATGTAAAAAAACCTGTTAAGTCCAATACAATTTTTGTCTGTTTCAGTTTGAAGGCAGAAAGTACTGTGAGCATGACTTTCATGTTCTGTTTGCACCCTGCTGTGGCAAGTGTGGTAAGCATTTTGTTTTCTCATGTTCTACATACCATGCTGTAGAAGAAAATGTTTTCTACCACTATACATGTACATTCGTCTTTGGGATTTAGTTTTCTTTCAAACTTGAGTGCATTCTATGCAACATTTTTCGTCTGTTGTTGTTTTGTGAGATAGCAAAGCATTATATAACATTATGGAAGAATTATTTATACTAATAAAATGTAATTATACACAAATAAGGCATACATCAATGTAAAACTCAGTGTACAAGTTTTTTTCAGAAAGATGATATATTAAAGCATACCAGTGTGTATCTCGGACAGGCTTGAGTGCAGCTTACATGTACATGTTATGGAAAGAAGTTAAGGATTCCTCCTGTTCCCTTCTTGGCTTTTACAACTTTTATAACCAGTTAGCATCAAATAAGTAAAACCTGAAGCAGGATGTTAAAACAATAATCACCTGTAATTGCAAATTGTTCTGTTATCCTCTCCCTTTTCATAGGAGAGTTCGTGATTGGCCGAGTCATCAAAGCCATGAACAACAGCTGGCACCCGGACTGTTTCCGCTGTGAACTGTGCGTGGGACCTCTGGCTGATGCTGGCTTTGTCAAAAATGCTGGCAGGTAGATAACCTTAAACTCTGTAAAAGTAAACAAGCATTTTTGTTTTTAGTGGGAAATATTACATTCTGTTGTTTGCATTAAATTATCAAATAACTTTCACCTCTCACCATGTATTTTTCCATATATTTTTGAAATTCATTTCACTTCAGTCTCTGTGAGTCATTTTTTGGTCACAGTGCTTTTCTGGTTACATGGCAACACAACCATTAAGGTTGCAGGTTTGATTTAAGGTATTGCTGGTTTGGTTGCAGGTTTGATTTAAGGTATTGCTGGTTTGGTTGCAGGTTTGATTTAAGGTATTGTTGGTTTGGTTGCCGGTTTAAGTCAGGAGGTTTACTAGATACCTGGCAAAGTTTGAGGGTTTATGCTCATTTCCTCCACCAATAAACCTGATTGCCTTCGTGTAAGTTAATCACAAAAAAAAAAAGTAAATAATTATTCTCTCTTCCAGAGCTCTTTGTCGAGAATGCAATGCCAAGGAGAAAGCAAAGGGCACCGGAAAATATGTCTGCCACAAGTGTCAGTATGTATCACAAGGCGGGTGAATTATAGGCTGGAGTTTGTAAACTTGTAGGGGGCCTCAGTGGCTGAGGTATTTAGTGTCCAAGCATGGTGCATGCGCATTGAACCAAAAGCCTCTTACCAATGCGGTCGCAGTGAGTTCAATCCCAACTCATGCTGCCTTTCCCTCCAACTATACATGGAAAGGTCTGCCAGCAATGTGGGGATTATGGGTTTCCAGAACCCAGTTTCCTCCCATAATAATGGCATGAATTACTTCGAATTTGTAAACTTGAAGGACTTACGGCAATACAAATGTTTTATCATGTTTATGTGTTGGGCATTGGAGATATTTGTCTAGGTTATTAATTAAATGATTAATTGTTGATGTTTTACTCTTAAATAGTAAAGAAATTTGAAAATTTTGAGTTATCAAATTTATATCAAAATTTTATGACCAAATTGAATGTATGTGTACTATCGTTTGCTGATTTGCGTTAAAGGGAGATACTGCTGAAAGAAATTCCGAATTTTTGGGTTGGTTCAGTTAAAAACAAAAATGAGCTGCATTTGACTCCTTACTAAACCTCCTGGGCCTATATTTTCCAGAAAATGTCAATTAAGAGAATTCTAAGGGGTAATCTGTGACTGGTCTAAACTGTCCGCCCAACGAGATAACGTGCAAATGAGGCAGCACAAAGGTTCCCCATGTAACATTGGGTCATAGATGGCTCATGGAAACAATTCAGTAGATTGAAAGCAAATTAGAAGTCAAGTAAATCAATACGATCTTCCTCTCTATTGATAATGTTTTATGAAGTACTCGTAATTGCCAATGGCAGAGCTGAAGTTACACGGTAGATCGCATACCTCAATCCACCTGTTTTGGCGCAACATGCTCTTGCAGACCATACGTCAAACATGCATTCAGGTAGAAGACATGTAGAGATGGTACTTGTGCTAACATTTCCTTGCTCACTGAAGAGTTTTAGCACGGCTTACAGGGCACACCGTACATGAGATGTGCATTCTGGCAGTAGCTGTGTAGTGATTCTACTAGAGCTAACAGTTGCATGTTAAGGGAAGCATCAGTGTGTTTATTGGTCTTGTCACAGACATGCACAATGTTGTCAAGACACTCCTCAGACCCCCACAGACCCTGAACCTCTCCCGTCGTCTAGACAACAATGAGAGGTAACTGACTAAAAAAGATCAGACCTTCCAAATACAGCAATTTGAGTGAGTTGATGGCCAAAGGGAAACCACAGATAAAACTAAACATTCCATCCTTCACTCAGATTCAGATAGGTATCAGTAGACATTTGGAAGCCTGAAGTGTATGTAGATGAGGTCTGAAATAGCAGCACAATTTTTGGACGTCGGCAGTAAGTCCCTTTAACAGTCAAGATGGCCATACTTGAAATTATATAAGTAGTTCTAGATTTTTATGTGTATTACTTTCCTTCCTTCAGTTCTATCATTGAGGAAGGTCACATCAAGTTCAAGGGGGAAGCGTATCACCCTTACCACTTTAACTGTACCTCATGTGGGTAAGTGTCATTAGTGCCATTACAAAGAGGGCATGTGTCAAGATAGAAAACTCTGAGTGACAGCTGTGGTGTAGTCTTCGATATGGACTACAAGTGTAGGACACTTGCCCTCAGTGGACAAGTCCATGGCCCAGTTTGTATGAAAGTTTATTAGCTAATACTGGTATTAAGTCAAACTTTATAATAAGATTTTAGTTAATTTGAGCAGCCGATGAAGTGTTAAGTGACTGTACACTTCATGCCCTAAGTTGAAGACTGTGTTGATCGAATGCATAAGAAAGATGTACATGTATATGGGTTTAAAAGGATAAAAGGGAGAGTCTTGTTCCTATCATGAACTTCAGTGGATATTTGTCAGATGTCCAATAGGAATGTTGAGAAATGAAATCCTGTTTTAATTTTGACAACTTATTTTCACTTTCCCAGGAGTGAGCTGAATGCAGATGCAAGGGAGAAAGGGGGAGAACTCTACTGCCTACGTTGTCATGACAAGATGGGAATACCTATTTGTGGAGCATGTCGGTATGGTGATTACTGTAAACGTTTGATCATTTTCTGTTGGCAACATGTTGAGTGCCCATGTTAAAGTGATTTGATGGATTTAATTTATTCTCCATTTTGGTTCTGGTGAAATAATATTTTGTCATTTTTTTTCAGCGACCTTAAATTTCACAGGCCACTTTCTTACCTTTCAAAGGTAAAAATGTACATAACACATCTTTTCAACATTACATAAAATCTGTCTTTTTTGTTTTTGTAGTCGGCCTATTGAGGAGCGTGTTGTTCATGCTTTAGGAAAGACCTGGCATGTAGAGGTACGATGAAATTCTTTGATTGTCCAATTTCCTTATGCTTTTACGCATAAACATAAAGAATGTTGTAGACACACAGTGTAAAAAAATATTATTTCCACTACATATAAACACATGATATTACTGTATTGCAATTATTGAATTTTTTATGTGCATCTCTTCTAATCAGGTTCTTATTTTTTAGGACTTCTTGGATATATACGAAATATGTTTCACATAAATAGTGAAGTTCATTGCCCTGGAGTATGTTTGAGAAATTGAAGATGTCATTTAAGTCAAGGAATGTGGTACACGTGAATTTTTCTGTAATAGGAATTTAAAAAGTATGCTACAGAAAACCTCTGTGTATAATCTTGATGGCTGTAAAGGGGTTGTTTATCAAGCTGTGGATTCTTCTGTTCCCAGCATTTTGTCTGTGCTAAATGTGAGAAACCGTTTCTGGGAACCCGGCATTATGAGAAGAAAGGTCTGGCCTACTGTGAGATTCATTACCATCAGGTAAATAACAAGGACAAACACAACTGCAAATATGAATGTGTCTGAATAGGGTTTGAGTTCTCATGTGTGCTTTCTAATCGTGCCAGAAACAGCTTTCAAAACTGGGCATTAAGTCTAATTTGTTCCGCTGGCAAAATTATAGTGACAGGAATATTTCATATTTGGGAAATAGGGTAATAAAATGTGCTGAAGTGTTCTTTTTTTTTTTTTAAATGTGGACAAGTCTGACTGTTGTCAGATAGCCTGACTTCAATGTAAGGAGGCCGAAATTAAGGCCTCTCAGGCTTGAAACTCTATTGTGTGGATAGAGCAATGCAAACAGGACTGGTTGGCCTGGTGTCAGTATAATGTGACTGGGTGGGGTGTGAAGTGTGGTGTCTTCGACAAGATACTTTTGCGGCTGCAGCACTTTAATGGCATGGATTGGCACTGCCACAAGTAGGCACAGTATAAGTACGACGTTAAACCCTCAAGCATACATACATATGTGCAGACATTATTATCCTTTGAAAAACTGTGTTGCATTCTAGGGAAAAATGTCAAATGAAACTTTATCTTTTAGGGTAGAACTTTAAGTTTGTACCCTGCTTCAGTCAGTTGATGGCCATATTGGATTTTAATGCAAAAGCTTTAAAAGGATACTTCTCCAAAACAACTGCATCTACTGACATAGGAGTAGTACAGATGTTTTCACCAAAAATGAAAAACATTCAATAAATGCAGATTAAAACATTGTCTAGTACACTTTGACATCAGGATTATTAATCTGCAAATTATTAGTATTTCGCTGTGATATGTACATGAAGCCTTCACGAAATTAGAACACATAATCTTCATGTATGATTGCATGAAACATGGGATCAGACTTAGATACATTGCTTTGTATTGTTTGTGTCTGCGGCTACCAACAGTTGATATTTATGTGATATCAGCCGCGCAACAATGTTTTCTTTCTGTCAGTAAGTTCGAGCCCTACTGATGAAATTATGCCAGCAATCTTTTTATTACGTTTTTAAATGTCTTATGAAAACTGGAAATGATCATACGCCGGAAATAATACTAGACACATGGAAATAATTCCACCGGATATTCCACTGAATGGTGACAAAACTGACTTAATTAGAAATGACATTATTGTTACCTGAAGAGCACCTCACCAACAGTTTTTTATAATTAGTTTTGCTGTTTGTTTTTCAGCTGTTCGGTAACATATGCTTTGTGTGTAACACTGTCATTGGTGGAGATGGTAAGTCACTGTCTGATAAATAAATACCCGTACCGGTTCTCAGTTTGTGAAATTTCAATCAGAATTGTGTTTTTTTTCTTGCACATGTAAGCCTGTATGATAAATTTGAAAATAGAAACTTAGCTGGCACAATAAGTTGGTAAATTCTGCCTATAGGTTATCCAAGTTCATAAGTCTGTCATCCCGAAATACTTACATAATACTAATATAACACTTATACGATATAAAATTATATTTTAAATAATGACAATGTACCAGATTTTACTTCAGCCTACACGTGCATTGTATCTTGATTTGCTTCACTGAAAATAGTAAGTTCACATATTTTGTTTTTGAGATACCTGTGTTTTTGACAATGTAACTCCACTTGATGGCTTGTGTAGTTCTGTCGCCCTCACAAAGGCCCTCTGGCTATGTGGTTTCAAAGGTTGCTGTGCTGAAGATCATTAATGCTTCATTTAGTACTGCGATGTTGAACCCCAAGCACTCATTTACTCACTCACTCATTTAGTACTATGGTTTTCTGATAGGTAGGGCTGATTTCACATTTCTGACTTCGCCACAGTGCTTGTTTTTAGGTACTGGAATTTGAAAGTTTGGTACATTTATCTCAAGATCACATTTATGAGGTGATGAACATTTTAAATTATTGAATCCAAAAATAATGTCTGAAATTGTGTTTCAAATTTTGACTTATCAAGCCAGTAATGGTAAATTTGTGGAATTGGCCCCTGGTAGATTCACTAGACAACCTTAAAGCCTTATATACACCTGTGTTTCAGAAACTGTTTGTAAGAAAAAAAAAAGTCAAGAAATAAACATGTTAATAAGTAAAAAAATATCTTTTCTCTTACAGTATTTAGTGCCTTCAACAAAGCCTGGTGTACACACCACTTCTCCTGTTATATCTGTGACAGAAAAATGGGACAAAAGTAAGTGTTAAGCGTATCAGTTCGCTGCATAGTCACCTCTTCTGTAATATCATAATATTGCTGTATGTATTTCACATCATGTTCAAATTCACATTGGGGCATCTATGTGCTAGAGCAGCACAAATTAGGGAACCTTTGTACCAAATCAGTCACTGTGAGTTCAAATCCATCTAATCCATCAAATCCTCTCCGGTCGCACGAGGGGAGGTTTGTCAAAAATGGGCAGATGTCCTTAAGTATCTCCAGGGCTCAGCTCATTTTTTTCCCACGTTAACTGTTGACCGCCATTGTACAAATGAAATATTTTTGAGTACAGCGTAAATCAGCAATCAAATAATGAGATTCGCTATGGTCAGTATTTACTAAGCAATATGTAAGTTAAGCCAAAGAAAAAAACTTATTTTAGACATGAAAACCTGTATGTGCACAGTTGTGACTTTTTTTTTTACTTTTCAAGGTTGTTGTTATATGACTGAAAAACTGTTATGATGTTAAGCTTCAAGCATGCATGCATACTTTTCAAGGCAAACCATTTTATTTATTTATTTATTTATTTGATTGGTGTTTTATGCCGTACTCCAAAATATTTCACTTATGCAACGGGGCCAGCATTATGGTGGGAGGAAACTGGGCAGAGCCTGGGGAAAACCCACGACCTTCCCACTTACGGCCAGAGAGGAAGCCAGCATGAGCTGGAATTGAACTCACAGAAACCGCATTGGTGAGAGGGTCCCGCGTCATTACGCTGCGCTAGCGCGCTAACTGACTGAGGCAAACCATTTTAAGTTGTGAGGCACACTGTATTTCACCTAAAGTTTTCTTATGTCAAAATGCACTTCAGAAATCGAACTTCACCAAAAAATTATTACATGGTTATATAAGTTGTATCAATCAGTCAGAATCAAACAAAATGTATCACTTGGAAAATGCTAAAGTTAGGTAAAATACAGTAACTCTTTAAGTTATAAAAGTCTGCAGCGTGGTATTAAACATCCGTGTTGACAAAATAATAAACTCCTCAATCATATGGCATATCTTATGTTCTTTATGTATTATGTTCACTTTTTTCTTTGTCTTTACAGGACAAAATTTTTCGAATTTGATCTGAAACCAGTGTGTAAATTATGCTACGAGCGTTTCCCTGGTGAGCTGAAAAAGAGGCTGAAGAAGGCTTATGAAGAACAGAACAAGAAATAGGCTAACCCACTTTAGCCCCGAATGCCAGGCTGTTTAATGATACATCAGTCGTGGCTGTCTAGGACCTAGTCTTAAAAGGCTTATGAAAAACAGAACAAGAAATAGGCTAACCCACTTTAGCCCTGAATACAAGGCTGTTTAATGATACATCAGTCATGGCTGTCTAGGACCTAGTCTTAACATGGTTAACATACAACTGTCCACATATTTATTGTTGTTGTCATTAACATTTGTGTAGCCACAAATGTATTGTCCGTGCCCACTGGTGTTCAGTCCTGAGGGTATATTTCGCTAAACTAAATGTCTTCCCTCTGTTGTTGTTGTTTTTTTATTTTGGACCATTTTGATATTCGTTTCTTAGGTGAATGTGTACCTCAGCAACTGTTATTGTCTCATGGTTCACTCCAATTTTTGTTCTCTTTATATGGACTGAAACTCATGCCATTCCTTTCGCAGAGGTCCAGTTTCAAAAATGGTTAACAGCAGTCCCTCTTTTAAGCAGAACATCCCTTCATACCCATTAGCGGCTCTAATGATAATTTGTTTTCAGTCTGTAAGGAATAGTGCTTAAAAAGCCTTACTATTGTTATAATTGTGATTGATTCTCATCATTTATAGGATTTTCAAAATTATGCAGAATTCTGTGTGGAGCTTTGTTGCCTTAAAAGCAATTGTAACTACACATGGAGGCCTAAAGGTTAAATTCCTTTGAAATAAAGAAAAGGAATTTGTCAACCATTTCCGCCATAGGACATTTTGTAATGCAGACAAGACCTTCAGCCTTTATGCCAATAGCCTTAAGGCTTCAGCCAATATGCATTGATATTTATGGCCTCAAGCCTTTACGCCATTATGCCTTAATGTACATGTACATGTATAACATGTTAGTAGATGGCTTACTTGGGGCCTATCTCTCCAAAACCAAAGAGGAAAGGCCATTTTTATGGTTTGATCATGCTGCCAAACTTAATATTATTTTTTTTTTTTCAATTACTGAATGTTCATGTAAATGGTACATGTAGTTCAAGTGAGAAGGTTATGTTCTCTGAATGATTACTGATAGGTATGGATGGAGGCAGCTTTTTCCACACACTGCCGACTTTGGCCCAAGCGAATTGACCATTGCACTGTTATAGTACATAGGTAATATGTTATCAGTTTGCCTAGAAAATCCCATTACAATGGTAGGAGTGAACAAAAGACAACCCAGCTTGGCCTGGCAGAAGTTCTCCATTATGGCAATGGTTCTCCATTATGGCAGTGGTTCTCCTTCATGGTAGTGGTTCTCTAATATGGCAATGGTTCTCCATTATGGCGATGGTTCTCCGTTATGGCAGTGGTTGGCCAGATTGCTTTACTGTCATGTTGGGAGGCAAATCCCAGAACCCTGGTTATTCAGAGCTTCTGTAAGACGGAACTAAATACCAGGGTCAGATTGTCCAGAGCTTTTGTATGACTAAATACCAGGGTCTGGTTGTCCTGAGCTTTGGTATAACTAAATACCAGGGTCTGGTTGTCCTGAGCTTTGGTATAACTCAGTACCAGGGTCTGGTTGTCCTGAGCTTTGGTATAACTAAATACCAGGGTCTGGTTGTCCTGAGCTTTGGTATAACTCAGTACCAGGGTCTGGTTGTCCTGAGCTTTGGTATAACTAAATACCAGGGTCTGGTTGTCCTGAGCTTTGGTATAACTAAATAACAGGGTCTGGTTGTCCTGAGCTTTGGTATAACTAAATACCAGGGTCTGGTTGTCCTGAGCTTTGGTATAACTAAATACCAGGGTCTGGTTGTCCTGAGCTTTGGTATAACTCAGTACCAGGGTCTGGTTGTCCTGAGCTTTGGTATAACTAAATACCAGGGTCTGGTTGTCCTGAGCTTTGGTATAACTAAATACCAGGGTCTGGTTGTCCTGAGCTTTGGTATAACTCAGTACCAGGGTCTGGTTGTCCTGAGCTTTGGTATAACTAAATACCAGGGTCTGGTTGTCCTGAGCTTTGGTATAACTAAATACCAGGGTCTGGTTGTCTTGAGCTTTGGTATAACTAAATACCAGGATCTGGTTGTTCAGAAGCGTATTATACTATGCCCTGTCTATAGTGATTAACATGCATGTACTTGTGAACAACTCGACCAAGATCTTGGTATAAAAAGTCCATATTTTGAAACTTGTGATTTCTTGATTCTTGATTCTTGATTTTATAATAACGTGTATCCATTGTAATTACATAGATTTAAGACTTCTGTGTTAAGTCCGGCATTTTGCATAAATGTAACTGAATACTGGTGCATTTATTAGTGAAGACACATTTGAGCAACTGCACAGAGAATACGATAGGGATGCGGATCTAAGCTTGAGGCATTATAGAATAAATTATTATGGCATACGGCCACTTTGGCAGTTTGCCAACCGTGTCTTGGAGACATTTTGTCATAACAACGTTTAGAATGATTTCGTCTTACATGTATGTCTGGGTAGGCTATCAGCCCATAGCAAGTTTTGTGATGTGGACATTTTAGACGGGGTTTGCCCAGTTTCATGGAGAATGGCAAGGTGACCTTCAGCTTATGACTGATCAGCATTTATAAATATATATAATGATTAATGTAGGTATAAGTAGATTGGACAGTTGTACATGTATTGTAGGTAAAATAGCATTTTGTTTAAACATAGCGTAATTTGTTTATGCATGGAATACGGTATAGCTAAGAATTTCAGGTGATGCTGTATTTGTCATTACTTTATAGCTTGTAGAAGTGTTGGATTATTTTTAATTTTCATTTTACGATGATAGTGTGGCTTTAACCTGATGCCAACTAATGTGAGAAGTTCATTTAAAGGTTTCGGAATAACTTCCGTGAAAATCTTGAAAAAATTTTCTGGCTTATCTCTTGGTAAAGGATAAAACACTGCGCTCTAGTCCATGCATCATCTGGAGGTATCCAAAATGTCAAATATTCGATGAAATACATTTTGTTCTGTTTTTTTTCTTCATATCTTTTGATTCAGTTTTTAATAGATTACACAAAATGCGGTAATATTTTAACTCCTGTGACTTAAATGTTTTATACAAGTTCACATTTATGGCAAGAAGAAAAGCATAGAAACTAGCGTGCGTTATTTGGTTTAGAGGCGTGAGTGGGGGCTAGATGTGGAATTATAGTGCATAATATCTAATGTGGGTAAATGTAAATAGACAAGCTGCTCCATATGTCAAAACCCAACATGTAGATATGTAGTAAAGAATTTAATGCATCAAAGCTTACAATTCAGGTAAAGATGGTTTATCATCTGCTTTGTTGTCTCTTCATTAAGTAAACGACATCAGCTCGTGATAAATTATTTTCATAATTTGTCGAGATTTTTGCATATTCACGTAAATAATATTACGCATGTAGTGTGTTGAAACGGAAAATGGAATTTATAACGGATGGCCATAAATCAAAATATTAAAAGGCAAATTAGAGAGTGTTGTGCAAGCGCTGTTTACAGAATATCTGGAATTATATCACGGAATTCAAGAAAGATAACTCTGTACTTTTGATCTTTGGCACCGATTGAAACTACAGGGACAAACAACAGAGATCATGAAATGCATCAGTATTTTGTAATTTGTGTCGCAAGTAAGTATCACAAGTAATTTGTGGACTGCTAACACGGTCGGCAGAAATGTAACATTCAGTTTTGGTACATTGGATTTGTATTTGTGTGGTGTACATCCCTTTATCTCGATTACTTACCAGACGACCGATGGTCATGTATACTTTTGCATGTTACGGTGACTGACCCTTGCCTTTTGAACAAAGTTGGATAGCAATTCGGTTTGCATTGAAGGTTGTCTGAGATCGAAGAGAGATAATAAAAGGGGGTATCACTGCGTGTATGTGCATGTTATACTGTAGTGCTGGTTAGCTCATATTATTGGCTTCTAATAAACTGTTTCAACAGTGGATATTATCTTCGAATGATTTGTCATAGAATGCTGATTATTTTAATTAGTCGATAGTGCTGTACCCGTTGTGAAAAATTACATGTTCATGCCATTGTGCTCCCAGACTATAAGTGGCCTCAGTTGTACATTACACCATGTACCGTGAGCAACAACATCTAGGGTACCATTCGGTCTACATTGTTTCGAGCCGCGTATGTTATTTGACGGGTGCTCTGAGTCGTACTGTAGACTGTTACACTAACACTATGCAAACTGTTAACAGACAATGAAAACCAGACACATGCTCTTCAGCTACTTAATAAAGAGTCAGCGAGAGCGCATGTCAAGGATTTATTATCTCAGAAGTGATTAGTGTCCATTAGTGTACCGCTAATCCAGCTATGATCAGTTATTCAGATTTCTGGGAAGGACTGCCCGAAACATGGAGAAGATCGATGGTTCCAAGGGCCCGGTTTCCTCCCACCATGATGCTCACCGCTGTTGTATAACCGAAATGTTCCTGAGAATGGCGTAAAATAGTAATCAAACAAATAATTGAATAAATAAATTATTCTGGCTAAAACATTCACCCACTTCACCTCTGGAAAAGGGCACGAAAGATCCCGTTACTAAGCTGCTTTGAAAGCTTATTTCAGTTCAGTGAAGAAAATGTGCAGGCACTGAAGGCGTAGAGAAGGCGCGGAGGAAAATGATCCATCGTACCTTCAATGTACATTTAATAACTCTGAAGTTGTCTGTCTAACGTTTCACTTATGAACTGTTGACTTACGAAGATTCAAACGACTGAAATATATTGTGGCAGCCGTACGTAGGTCTGCCGCAAAGCTGCGATGGCCGTGTGCTTTCCTCAGCCTCTGTCCGGATTCCTTCCACCATAATGATAGTAACCGTCGTATTAGTGAAAATATTCATGAGTATGACAGTAATCAAATAAATAACTTGTACCTTGGTCCACATACAAGTAAGATATAGCGGGATGCACTCGATCTGGGTTGTTCAACGTCACTTACGCCAACCGGTGGTTGACTGCAATATGTCATGGCAATGTTCGGGGGCCACCACGATGACCAGAAAAGACGAATAAACTCTCGATATTAAATGCTCTGCCTGTCATTTCATAGATTTGGAAAAGAAACATACTTGGAGCCTTTTTGGCAAAACATTTCGTAAATTTATTTTTTGTACATACAACGCCGACGTTATGTAAAACTGTGCCCTGGTAGTGAGCCCTGTCAATATGGGTCTCTACGTTGTCCATTTCTATGATGAAGTTTGGATGAACGAGATTACGTCACATGATACTGAATTTTAGATCCATTTTCTTCTTCACTAAGTCATCAACATTTCACAGTTCCCTCTATGTTAACACAGTATAGTATCTACAGTTATCTTCGTGTGAGCGTGGACATTTTATCATGCCGGTTGTTCCACACTTCCATGCCCTTTGTTCCACACTTTCATGCCGGTTGTTACACACTTCCATGCCCTTTGTTCCACACTTTCATGCCGGTTGTTACACACTTCCATGCCCTTTGTTTCACATTTCCGTGCCCTTTGTTCCTCAATTCCCTGGTCTTTCTCACGCTGTTTGATTTCTGAGAGCAGGCAGGCGGAATTTACGTGCCGTAAGCTGAAGCGGGGGTGGAAAATTGTCCATGACCTTTGGAAGTCTTATTTCGCAGAGGTAGTTCTCCGTGACAGATGATTGGATAACAACACGCGGGATTCTCAGATATTCCCGAGAAATGTGCTGCCGCCTGATGAACGTTCCTACTGCTGGACTGTTTTCCATCGGGAGACTCGTTTCTTGTAGGTCGCCGTCAACAAGCTTCTCTACAGTGTCACACCCTGGCAAAACAACGCGGAGTTTCAGACATTTCATGGATGAGTTTCCGTTGTTTTTAGATGCGGTGATTTCTTTGCTAGCTTTCGTGTGAGACTTGGGTGGATCCGTCGCTTTTGAGGAATTGCCAGTGTTTGCCTCGTTGAACCGTTGTCGGTTTGTTGTGACTGTTTCTCTTTGGTAAATTTTTTGAGGTTCAGTTTTGACAGTTATGGTAGACATATCAAAAGGTTTGAAGCTGTCGGAGATATTTTCTTTCCACCTTTCGGCTTTCGCTTTGCTCTTTGCTGAGGTTTCTTGACTTAACAAAACGCCCCTCCTGAAACTCGAGTTTGGAGAAATACAACCGATGCTACCATAACTTCGGTTCTCTTCATCTGAAGAACCAGGAGTCCGTCTGGTTTGACCTCTTGACCTCGTCCCAGGCCTACTGCTTTCCTGGCTCTCGTGTGATGGTTGGATCTGATTTGCCAGATACCTGATCTCCCGGGACAATTTACCCATGTGATCCAAACGGCTTCGCGTCTCGTGTAAAAGATTTCTGGCGTACAGCATGTATTTGTCGTGACATTCCTTCATGTTTAACACTGTAAAGAAATAAAACATACACCAATAGTTGTTTTAACATATACATACAGTTGCCTGAGGTTTTAAGAATACATTTTAACTGAAATTACAATGAGGCCGTATTAATGTTGTTTATTGACCATAGGGACTATACTGAAGGGAAACACTTTCAGATATATAAAATTAGTTTCCTATTAATAATTTAGCTAAAATAGGTTGAAAATAGGAAGGTAAAAATAATGCTAAAGAGTGCATTTTTCTTCGTAATCATATTTTCTGAATGAAAAACTTAAATTAAAGGAAAAACAATCTACAGAAAAGGTTGAATATAACCCACATCTGGTCACTCCCGTTGTGTATATGTGTAACTAAACACTGCTGGTGTCGTTGTCGTATATTGCCCAACCTCTTGAAAGACTGGGCTATTTTTGTTTAAAATCAAATTGTGAAACAATACTAAACTCTGTCAAAAAAGAAACGCAAACCCCGTATTTTAGAGACTTTAATCTTTAGTTTTAGGACGGCACAACTTTTTTCTTATTGAAGACAGAAGTCAGATATTTGGCAGAATAATAATCAAGATGGTCATGTTTAAAACTGTCTTTTCAAAAGTCATCTCACAGACACCAGTTGCTCACCAGGGGACGTCTTCCTCAGTATCCCGTATGACCACCACGAGCTGCAATCACTGCAGGGCATCTCCTTGGACAAGAACGGATAAGACGCCGGATTCTCTCCTGGGGAATGGCCCTCCACTCCTCCTGTAACGCAACGGCGAGCTGTTGAAGCGTCTGTGGCGGTGGCTGACGTTGACGCACGTGTCGATCCAGAGTATCCCACAGGTGTTCAATAGGGTTGAGGTCTGGTGATTTAGAGGGCCACGGCAAGACATTGACGTTGGAATCCTGCAGAAAGTTCATTGTTGCACGTGCAGTATGAGGCCTGGCGTTCCCCTGTTGAAAAAGCTGTGTCTGTCGGTCAATAATCGGGAGAAGGTGAGGCTGTAACACGTGGTTGATGTAACGTTGGGCAGTCAGGTTCCCTGGAACGATCACCAAGTCTGATTTCTGGTTGTACGAGATGGCTCCCCAAACCATAACACTGCCTCCGCCAAATCTGTCCACCTGCCGGACGCAGATGGGCGCAAAGCGTTCATGACGTCTCCTATACACACGCTGTCTTCCGTCGTGACGTGTCAAAAGAAAACGGGATTCATCAGAAAACCAGATGCGCCTCCAGTTTTGTAAAGTCCATATCCTTACGTTGTTGCACCACCTGAGTCGTAGGCGTCGATGTAAGGGGCGTAGTACAGGTCCAACAACTGGTCTACAGGCACGTAAACCCGCTTCTTTCAGACGGTTCCTAATCGTTTGAGCCGACACTCTCCTCAAACCTGGTATTTGTGTGGCAGTCACGGTTGGTAGGGCATGCCGATTACGCAGGTGAAGGACCCGGATGTACCGATCTTGAAGTGGGGTCGTGATTCTTGGCCTTCCACTTCTCGGGCGATCGTTGGTCGAATTAAAGTTGTTGTAACGGCTCCAAAGTCGGGATATCGTTGTTTTGTGAACATTTAGGTGTCATGCAATAGTACCAAAACTTTCTCCGGCTTGAAGACGACCAATGGCGATATTTCGGTCGGCAGCACTCAGTCGCGGCATTTTACCGACTGCCTTTCGTCGACGAATGAATGAATAAAATACGAAAGCACATGGGCTTTTATACACCCCCACACTATAACTGCCATTGACATGATTTGCATGTGAATGGTTCTGTGTGCGAAGTCAACAGGGTCAGTCCATGCGTTGTGTCGTAATAAGCAATAAAATACACTTAGGAGAGAAAAGGCAGTTGTTTGGATGGTAATCTTCATTAAAAACGTGTATAATTTCATTACATTTGGCTAAAATTTAGTTTGGAAGCAATAACTTTATTTTTGATATCCGAGGACAGGGGTTGCGTTTCTTTTTTGACAGAGTTTACCTGAAATCAAATTGTCAATAAGACAAAACCATTTGTAAGTTGGAAACTGTATCAATCTCGTTTAAAATCTCTTAGTTATCTTTTAGTAAGTATAATTTTGGCATAATTCGTATCTCATTGGTGTTATGCACTGTACAGAATACACTTCCTCTTTTAAATATGCCGACTTTAATATAATGCTCTTGAGAGAAATTTATTTAGGCAGTACGGTTTTCAAGACTAAGTTGTATTGAGTTTGTGTGTCAAATAATCTGTGAAATGCCTATACATGTATATATCAAATAATCTGTGAAATGCCCATAAATGTATATGTCAAATAATCTGTGAAATGCCTATACATGTATCTGTCAAATAATCTGCGAAATGCCTATACATATATATGTCAAATAATCTGTGAAATGCCCATAAATGTATATGTCAAATAATCTGTGAAATGCCTATACATGTATCTGTCAAATAATCTGCGAAATGCCTATACATGTATATGTCAAATAGTCTGCGAAATGCTTATACGTGTATACATCAAATAATCTGTGAAATGCTCACACATGTATACATCAAATAATCTTGGAAATGCTTACATATATTAAAAAATCTGTACAATGCTTGTATGTATGTTTGCTTACCTCCATTGTTGCCCTCGCCATCTTGATTCCGCATATTTCCACCGCTCCTGACGTTATCCTGTCACTGTTTTCGAGCCCAGCGGCTTTTTAACCACTCTGGCGTTTCGTGGATATTTCTTTGATCTGGTCTGTCTGGGACTGAAAAACTGAGCTGAACTGTGCGGCTAGGAACTATGTTTACACAAACATATTCCTAATACCAAACTGATTGGCATGCAGGTTGCATGTGTCAAATACAGTCCAGGTGAAATTCCTGCTTGTAGTTAACAGCTGCAATAGCGGCCACACCAGACAATCAGTCCTACCACGCAATTAGGCAATACAGATCCTGTGAAAACCTAATCAATTATAAGCCCTACCCATTTGGCTCATGCGGCCGTGTGAAACTCCGCGCATGAAACATTCATACGCCTTGGAGTGTTAATATTTATTTACTGACAACGTTGGCAACTGTTTGCAATCTGTTATGGAGATTTTCAATCTTCTAAAAACAATTTCACTCCAAGCTTTAAAACCCTTTTGGTGGCTTCCGTGGCTCAGTTGGTTAGCGCGCTGGCGCAGCGTAATGACCCAGGGGCCTCTCGCCACTGCGGTCGCTGTGAGTTCAAGTCCAGCTCATTGCTGGCATCCTCTCCGGTCGTACATGGGAAGGTTTGCAGCATCCCGAGTGTTCGAAACTACATCCTGATTCCTACGGTACAACATTACATTACACACTGTACGTGGTTTACCCGAACGATAATCGCATTTTGTTGTCATTGAAACATTCTTGAATACAGCGGAAAAATTCGGTCTGACTGTCACTGCATGACCAAGGGCTGTATGAGAAACATAGCTCCTTTACAGATAGGGTTTACGTGCTGCCTGTTAAGTTCAGAATGCGATAGAAAACAATGTCGCATTTGAAGATGATAGCCCGGGGCAAACCCACGACCATCCGCAGATTTGCTGGAGGACCTATCCACGTACGATTAGAGAGGAAGTCAGCATTAGCTGGACTTGATCTCACAGCGACCGCACTGGCGAGAGGCTCCTGTAATATCGTGCCGTGCTGGCGTTCTAACCTCTCGGCCACGGAGGCCCCAATTCATTTTATATGTGGTTCCAGTTTCGTCTCACTACAATGTGGGGTGAGGGGTGATAAATAAAACACTCAAACACAAATCAAATCGATGATTTCAGTTGGATACGATATGCAGAAGCACGTTTGTTCTTGTCATTCTTGTAAATGACTGAGAAAGTTTCTGTGGGCATTTTGCTCTGGGGTGATTGTAGCCTTCACATTTCTCAAAAGTTTTTCCAATGCCGGACAACATTCCTTTTCCAGATATCTTTTAATCCACAAAACTTGTAAGCGCGAAGCTTTCTGTGTACGTATTAATTATATTAATGAGTGTGAGTTGTGCCAGATGAAGCAATTTTGGCCTGGATGTATTATCCACAATGGCGATGACAATCCTACCTCTGATTAAATCACCTTCCAGAGCAACATAGTTGTAGATTTTGGTTCATGGACCCAAAGTAGCCGCATAACTGTCAATGTTTTAAGAAAATTCGTGAGCTATTTTGTGGTAAATTCCATCAGTGTCCAAATCCGAATGTCTCAAAGTTCTCAATAACAACAACACCATCGCTGGAATTCTCATCATCAGCAAATATCGGTCTATCAAAGATAATCAAAGCGTAAGGTTAAAAAAAGCAGTTGTTCTTTGATTAATTTCCTGACAAACAAACCAGCTGGCGATTTCACAATTCACCCTTATACTCATAAAACGCTTCTAGCCAATTTACAATTCAGATCTAAATTCGGCGCACACGGGATGTTTATATGTATGTAAATCACGCATGGAGGACTGTTAATAAAATTTTCCCGTAAACGTTTGCTGAAAAACGTGCAGTTAGCCTGCAACCGATTCAGTGAAGTTTCACTTTACTTGAGTGTATATACATTTACTTTTGTAATGTAAATCGTGGTAAACCGCTCATGAGTAAACCTATGCTGTTGCAATTACGTAAAGAGATACAGCCTAGATTTTAGTCCGCATTCGTGCTTGCCTCAGTAGGCCTATAGGCCTATATTTGCTTTAGGAAAGCAGAGACCAGACGTTTCTGTAACCACTAACCACAACGAATACCGTGGGTCTAACATTTCTGTCACCTTATTCCATTACTTTTCTTTGCGTTAGAACTGGCACAGTATCATCACGAGTAGGAAAATTGCAGACAGGTTGCATTATGTAGTCCACTTTCCGAATAAAGTCCGACATGCGTACACCACCCGTAGACCATGAATGCGGTTTCAAGTCGATAATAGCAATTTAACAAAAGTCTTATTGCGCAAAGAGTAAAACCGGAGCGGCGACAACAGTGTGATAACTGGCAAATGGTCACACGTAATCGGTGAAATGCGGCATCTTTCCAATTTTACTCACCTCATTTTGGTTTTATTCTAAGTTTGGTGTAATTGTTTAAATTGTAACAAATCTCACGCCTCCTAGCACTACGATTTAGCAGAATTAGGTAAAGTAAGCTGTGATCGTCTTTACTATACATCAGACGTCACCGATCTAGTGTGTACTGTGCATAACATACATCACATAGACAAACGTATACTGATAATAAGAATAATAATAATGATAAATGGGCTTAAAGGCTTAAGAAAGTGTTTGAGGTGGAACGTTTGAATAAAAATCGTCACACAACGTGAATTGAGGAAAGCAAAAAAAAATTCTCGTTTAATTTTACATAATTTCTAGGCGTCTTACCAGGTATTGTACGTAACACGTCAACCGAACAAAAAGCGTGAGATACCGACAACCATAAGGATATTTCCCAATACAAAAGTGAAGGGCAATTCTCATACATGCAAACATAACAAATTTACAAGGGTAGCTGTGTACATGTATGAGATACAGTCTTCTCTTTCGATTGTACATATACTGGTAGCACATTCACCGTGCTGTCGGAATTTTAAAAATTCAAACTTACTCAAACGTTTATGATGACGACATTTTTTCAGTGATGACGAAGTTTTTTTCTCAGATACTTCCAATCACAATAGCGATAATAAATAATAAGCCTCAGACTACCGGGTTGTTCCACTGACCTTACACACTTCCGACAGGCATCTGCTTAGATGAGATTGGCAGTTGGCGTTTAAATTGTTACCTTTTAAGTATGAACATGTAGTGTTAAAATAAAAACCATGCCGGGATAAACAGAGACTGGATAGCATCTGACTTTTTGCCAGTTGTTACTGATGATGACCTAAGCGTCTCCGAGGCGTCGTCCCTTTGCGTTGTTTTGATGTTATTGTTCGTTAATTATGGCTCAAAATTGACAAGAGGTTGAATTTATCCGCTTACTTTTGATCATTTGTCAATTATAACAGTTGCCTAGGCTCTTGGTTTACTCTTCCTGCCGTAGCCTGTTACAACGTATTCCTACATAAGCTCATATATTCTGCTGACGTCTCTCTGATGTGTTTTCATGTTATTGTTTGTTCAGTATGATAGCACTGTATTTTCTGTACAGAAAATATATATATTTTCTGTAGAATATATATTGCCAGGAATATATATATATATATATATATATATATATATATATATATATATATATATATATATATATATATATATATATATATATACATATATATATATATATATATATATATATATATATATATATATATATATATATATATATATATATATATATATATATATATATATATATATATATATATTCCTGGCAATATACACGCGCACACGCACACGGACATTCATATATAAATACATACATACTTATAAGCATAGAGAAATTAGTCTAAATGGCGACTCCATTCCATGGAATGATTTGCGCCAAGGCCATTCTTATCGACAATGGTCAATTCACAGAGAACTATTGTCGATATTGGTTTGGTTTAAACTCTGTTGATCCTCCATAAATAATCTCCACAGCTTTAAAAACTAAACCTGCATTTTTCTTTGGACATTGAAAGGCATAGTTCTCAGAGTATGGGTTAACATCTCCAGCGTCTAGAAGATCAGAAAACAATATTCGTCCCTGAGTAGTGTACCGCGGACATACGAACGCGGACAAAAACATGATGGAGGATATACTATATCTTAATAATAATGGAATCACCATAGTTAATTAGCAGCTTGCCGGTAACGAAGATCATCGCCCCACGTTAAGACGAAACCTGTCCCTCATCATGGCCATTGTGAGTGTAAACAATGTCGCCTCCCGAGTGTGGAGAATTCCGCATTTTCCACACCCAACATAGTTCAATTTGAAGCCTTCAACTACTGCAATATTTAGTCAAAAACCTACTCCATCTGTGTGGTCAAAACTCACTAGTTCACCTTTGTAAAATCTTAAACAGAGCCAAATGTTCCAAAATGACAACGAAAGCCATTGTTCAAATTACGGGGCGCAGTCGCCATTGAAGGATGGTTTCGTTTTAACTTGGAGTGTTGATCTTCGAGACCAGCAGGCTGATATAATGAATGAAGATGAATCCGCCGAAATTGTAGCGTGCATATTTGTGGAGATCTGTACGAAATCCGAATGTTAGCGTTATGGAGGGCCTCAGTGGAGGCCAGCGTTATGGAGAGATTAAACAAGACAGAGCCCAGGCGAAACCCATGATCATCCGCAGGTTGCCGAGCGACCTTCCCATACATGGTCGGAGAGGAAGTGAAGTCATTGAAATGTGATGCAGGATTTCTAGTAGATGTATGACATGTATGATATAAACCTAGTGAAAACATAGGCCCTTTTATCTGAAATACGAATTTGTTGCAGGCTGTGAACTCATACCGGTAACACTCATATTTAGCTACCACCTCCAATGCAGATTAATCTGGACGGCCTTACGTCTTAAACTTGTGTGGCTGATACTCTTTTCCGGCTTATAGCTTTATACACCAACACGGATTACTCTCCATGTCTGTTGCTCTGACAGGAAAATCTGATATCCTTATTTGCATATTATTATTCATTAACATGCAAATGTGAGCTGTGAATAAAATTGAAGAATGTGCTGCAAAGCCTGTTAAAGACTTTTATATCTGACTTCATTTAACTATAAAACTGAACATTTTTTATGTACGGCATAAAAAAACATTGCAGAATTAGTTAAAAAACAATTTAAGAAGATGTACCACATAAATTCGCTGCATGTGCAAAATATATGCATTTAACAAATGTATCAATATACACTGGGGAGCGTGAAAATCTACTTTACCTTACATGCAAGAAACTGGACGCGCCGGAAGAGATGGCAGGAGGGGCAAAACCTATTTGTAAGCCAATTTGCCATCTCTGGACAAGAGACCCACAGATGGTGAAATGAGAACGTGGTGTCAGAGTCTAAAAGAAGGTGACAAGTGCCTGAGGGTCTTGAATGTATGACAATTCAGGGCATGGATATTTGGCAGCTTACAGTTATAAGAAGGAGGCAGAAATGTGGTCTAGCCTGCAAAGACTGTGAATGTGTTCGCTGCCTATGCTGTTGCTTTTGCAGACAGAAATGAAATCGCATAGAGATTACACAGATAGTTAAATAAATCAGGAAGCAATTGTTTGTTTAAGTGATTTAGAAAGAAAACTTACATGTTCTTCCAAATGTGAATAGAATGTTGTTATTAAATTTTACTTGAATGCAACCTGAAAATGTCTTGTTTTTAACTGGCATGGGAGAATGTCTCCCTGTCTCTGCAGTTTTTATGAATACAGCTATAGTCTTTTCTTCACTCCAGATGGACTTTTTGTTTCAAGGTCATAATCATATGCAGGACAAGCCACATGCTGCCTTCCGGGAATCACAGACACCAATTCATCCTCCGAGTACTCCTTCACGAATTCGCTAACTTCACATTTAAAGCTAGGTTTCTCCTGAAGCTGGAGCTCACAAAAGTTGTCGCCGTTTCTCTCTGGTACGCCTTTTCTATTGCCGTTTCTAGAGACGTCACCACATTCCCACTCCTAGCTGTTTGAAAACTTCCCAGCGTGTGGGAACTAGGTGATTTTTCTATTGATCTAAGATAAGTCTGTGTCATTGTTTAGAAATTCAGTTTAGCCACATCTACTTTTGACAACATGAGCTGCACAATGGGGTGCCATAGTCAAGCATGATTTTCTCAGTGTACAATAAAATATCAAACAATTTAACCATTAACAAGTACAGTTCAGTGGTATTATCTCTGAACAGTTTATCTAGTATTTTTCAGAAGTATAAGCATAAGAGTTTAGACTTGAAAGTCATATTTTAGTTATATTTTACTTCAGGTTTGTTAAGGGTTTTATTTCGACAGAACGTTTAGTCATTTCAAAAAATAAATAAACTTAGACAAATTTGGTGAATTTTATATACTTTAAATAATTTGTATATATATAAAAAGTCAAAAAGTAATCCAAAGGATTAAAATAATTTATATTTTACCACTATTTCAGCTTTCCGATCTTCAATCATCGCATCAAATACCATTGGCAAATTGTCCACAGTTTTCCGTGTTGAGAGAACATGTAGACATATGCCGAGGTAGTTAAAACACTGAAACAGCTGAAACAGATGTGTCAATAAAAAGGTGTTAACCAAAAGATGCATTCTCTTCAGTAAAATGCTCAATAAGATTAACCTTTTTTGTTTTCTTTCCAAATGAACTTACCTGTAATGTCTTCGAGGAACATAAAAGCATCTAGGGGAATCACACTGCCACAAAATGAAACAGAAAAAAAAGGAAAAAAATTTTACTTCTCATGTGTAGTATTTTAATAGTCATAATTCAACACCATGTAGAGAGGCTACAAAGTTGTACTTTTTTACTGTTTTTATGGTCATTTTAGTTCAGATAAAAAAGATTTATTCAGGTCAATATTTCAGAAATCATACAAAAATTAAATCGCCTTTAAATTAGTTTTATGTATATATATACGCTCACGTTTAACGTCACACTTAACAATTTTCAGGGGGCCTCCGTGGCTCATTTGGTTAGCGCGCTAGCACAGCGTAATGACCCAGGAGTCTCTCACCAATGCGGTCGATGTGAGTTCAAGTCCAGCTCATGCTTGCTTCCTCTCTGGTCGTATGTGGGAAGATGTGTCAGCAACCTGCGGATGGTCGTGGGTTTCCCACTGGCTGTGCCTGGTTTCCGCCCACCATAATGCTGGCCGCCGTCGTATAAGTGAAATATTCTTGAGCACGGCGTAAAACACCAATCAAAAAAAAAAAAAAAAAAAAAAAACAATTTTCAGTCATATGGCGATGAGGAGTCCTTGGCATTTGTGTATACTGTGTCTTGTGATAGGTGAGTCCATGCTGCCAAAGTACCGTTACCACTGCCAAAGACTATAGACATGACACCCCACCCAATCACATTATGCTGACAATGGGCCGACCAGTCTGTTCCTCTGCTCTAACCTCTCAGTGCTGGGCGCCAAGCGAGGAAGCAGAATATGACCAGACCCACAATCGACCGCGTTCTCCAGACCTCAAAGCGAACGCTCTACAACTACACAACAGTGGTAGTTCAGTTGATTTTAGGGAGAAAGCAAGACAGAAAAAAAACTATAGCATGTTCACCACAATTATGAAATAAAACAATACTAGTAATAAACAATGATGGTGATATTAATAAACAAACTTACTCTTTAATCAATGATGTCACCGTTTCTTTACTACATGCTCCACAAACAGCATAAAAACAAAATCAGTAGGCTGCTGGAAAATCTGGAATAACCTGATTGCAGCTGAAATTCTGGATGTTCTCAACAATCACATTCTGCTGAGGTGTTCTTCTGCATTGGCCAAAACTAGAAACTTCTCTTTTGACCAAAGTGTGGACAGCTGCCTCAAGATCCCTAGGGGCTTTACCACTGTTCCTATACAGTGTCAAGCTTTTGGAATTGGTTCCCAGTAGCCGATCCCTTGGATTTACAAAATTTTGTTCTCTGTAATCAAACGAAAAAATAACAGTGGCGTACAATTCTTGCTAT